>NC_142255.1:9229696-9532727 GCF_052056855.1 Sturnus vulgaris
CTCAGATCAGAGGGGTTTGTTGGTTCTGATTGTTACTTATGTGGTGGAGGAAGGATAGGACAAAAAAAAAAAGCTTTTAAAATCCCACTATCTAGTGGGGGAAAAGAGACATTATAGGAAAGTGCTTTTGTGACAGAATAGATGGATGTGCACAGGTTATCTGGCCTGACAGCAATTACAGATCTCAACACCTGGGAAAGCAGCTGCCAGCAGAGGAACTTCTAGATTTCTGATTTTTGAGTCTTGGTTACAAAGCACTAGGAGAATATTCTAGGTTCTGTTAAATGTTTTCTTGCTAAAGGTAATGTGAGGAATGATGTCAAGGTCCACAGTAAAGAGACAAGCTCATATATCTAAAGGACAGCTGAATTGCCACCTCTTATTCTGGTTAGAACTTTGTACTTAATGACTCTGTCAGTAAAAGAGCAAATTCATAAAATCATATTATAGAATTAGAGCTGAAAATCTCTCTTAATTTTGAGAAAGTGTTCATAAAAATGCCTGATAACTCTTGAAGAGCCATTCCTGTGTCCTGGAGTTGTTTCCTTTGGAGTGGTTCATCTGTCAGGAGAGAAAAAATTCTGCTACTTGTTATAAATTCCCAAGTGTTAGTAACCCATATTAGCAGCATGTGAAGCAACTTATCTTGGTTGAAACAGTTTGGAAAAATAAACAGACTTATTTCACACAAACCCCATTTTGTTTTACAGATCTGCTCCCTTTGTACAACAACATTTACCAATGTTGATATAGACTGAAGGAACACAGTACCTCTGAAAAATAAAAAAAGTAGGTTTTAATTGATTTGAAGTGGATGTTTATGACCAGGTGTAAAGCATATGTCACATCCTTCATAGTGGGATTGTCTTGTTTCCTTGAAGGGCTGTGGAGTTTAAAGCTGGGAGCTTGAGAGTGCTTCCCATTCCTTGTGACAGGTAAATTACTCTGTAAGCATCAGACTGCACATTTATTTTGTGTCACCCTGGATTCTGTGGTCCCTTCTAATTCTGTAATTTTCTCAGGATGTAATGGGAATGTAATGAAAGTTTTCCATCACAATTATTTTGTTATCTCATATTGCACTCCTCTTGTGACATTTTTGTCTTTGATACACAGTACTTTTTTCTTAATTGTTTTTCATTTGTTTTATTACTTAATTGTTTTTGTCCCTTAATAAGTTTTCACTGTGCTTTAGTGACCTGATCCTTTGCATCTGTCACACATCTCTCATTACAGACAGGTTTGCAGTCCCAATGTGCAGAGCACACATTTTAAAGTTAGATGTTTTCATTACTCTGCTTCTGAAGTACTCTGCCTTTTTAGGACTGTTTTCTACTTTTAACTCAATCCTCTACATCTCAAAAGGAAGATAAATATAGTAAAATGTGAAAATGAGGGAATAAACCCCTTTTTCAGTAATTTCTAGAGTTTGAGTCAGTGGGCTGGAATTTGTTTAGCTGTAGAGGTCTATCACATCTAATTACTATGGAAATGTATTCTGGCAGTGTTGAATGGTTATTATAGCCTTGTAGAATAATCCAGTACCACTTGATTACTGTGAAATCTAATCTAAATAGCACTTCCAACTTCATCTGTTGTTTGGGTTAGAGGAGGAGGAGGAGGAAGAGATGACAGCTTCCAGCAGAAGCTTGGAAGTGAGAATTTAGTAATGATCATCCTGGCAATCTAAAGGGGCTCTTGACAAGTAAATGAGGAGGTTGGAGCCTAATGTTGTGTCAGAGGGCAAGGGAAAGAGAAATACAGAATACAGCCATGCTTTTGTGGTGTTGAAAAAGCGTCTGTACCATGAGATCAGAAAGATTATTACATTTGATTCCTCTGCTATTATTATGAATTTTATTTTTTAAATTTGGTGAGTGTTCTTATGGCAGGGTTACCTGTTTCACAGCTGAATAGGATTTATCCCTAGAGCCTGCTTCTCTGAGATTTTAAGTTCTGTCAGCTGCCTTTGATAGCACTTGTAAAACGCTGCTGCATTGTTACAGTGCTGGTGGTGACCACAACTGCTCCAGTGTACACAAAACTCAATTTTTGTCACCCTTTCTACTCCAGGTGTACAGTGAGTTCCAAGATGCAGAGAAGTTTGGAATTGCAAACTTACAATTACCATTGTAAATGTTGAAATTCCTGCTGTTTGAGTCAGTTTGGTCAATCACTTTTCTTAGCACCCCCCAGTACTGCCACGGGACTGGAAATTAATTGCTCATTAAACCCTTTGCCAGGGAAACAAATGCATTACAAATATCTTCTATAAATGTAGGACTCCATTGGAATATTACTGTTTGGATTACTGTAGTAAGAGCAGTGCCGCCTTTTTATGGTGGCTGAGGTGTGAGTTGGAAAAATAACTTGCCAGTTTTAGCACTTTTCACAGAAGTTGTTGCTTATGAACCACCACAATGTCCATGAAAGTGTCATCCACAGGAGGTGGTACAAGGATTCCATGTGAAGCAAACCATGTCCTGAAGCAGAGCAGGGCTGCCAGGGCTTGTAACCCATCAAAAAGAGCTGTGGGGTTGTGCAAACTCCTGCAGTAGTGGCAGGACTGGAATTTACTTCGTGTCAACCTCAAAGTTTCATTACAGCACCACAAGCTCTAATTAGCTCCAAACTAACCAGAAAATGAGTTGTGGATAGCAGCTGAAATCTCTCCCAAGTGCTTTTTATCAGACTCCTTGTTATGACAGTGGCCAAGCAGACCTGTGTGAGGAGGGTTTCTGTCGGCAGCTCCTGTTGGTTTCTATCACTACAGAGTAGGTGTTTTGTTTCTAATTTCTTAAATAAAGACCATATCTCTCTACCACAGTCATGTTTCTGCTGTACTTTTACTGCTAGCAAATACCTTGATCAATTTAAGCAAAAAGTTAGCTGACACAGAAGGGATGACTCTCTAAGAAATATGAATTAAATTTTTTTACTTTTTTTCCCTCTGGCTATAAATATAATCTATTCTATCAAAATATGTAAATTAGTCCTGAAGAAAAGTTTATCTGTGTATTTAAAAAACAGGACTAAGAAAGAATGCATGACAATTCTCAAACCATTATTTTTGCAAATGAGTTTGTTAATCAGATGTCATTATTAAATGAGACATAGCAGCTAGAAGAAAGACAGCACTTTTCCACAGCAGGCACCAATTGAGATATATCAAGCTTTGATAACATAAAAAATTCCCGGGGTCAGTTCCAGACTTGTTCTACCTGATTTTTAGCCTCACTTTGTAAACCTCACTTATAATCCATTTTTCCGTGCAGTGACACTGATGCTTGGAAATGTCCAAAATTCACAACTTCCCAACTAACTCTGCCTTGCTGTGCAGCAGCAGCTGGCAGTGTCTGTCCCGTGCTGTGTATTCTACCATAACTTTGTTGTGGTACACATGAAAAAAATCCACTTGAGGTAAAAGGATTAAATCAGACACCACAGGAACACTGAACAGATTTGGTTTTTTAATCTGGGGGGTCCATATCTATAAAAACTGAAATGATTTAATATTTTTGATGTAATGTAAACAGCTTGACAGGTTGCCTGAAGTGAATACACTTTTTTAGGGTAACTACTCTGCAAGAACACTGTGCTGTTTTTTAAAAAAGAAACTTTATAGAATACTTGCAAAATATATAGCATATTACTGTTGTTGTACTACCAAGAACTTGGTCAAAGACCTGCATGTTTTCCACTAAAAAAAATCTCCGTTTAGATGGTGACAGCATATAATTTACACAAATATAATTACAGCAGCAGATCAAAGCAGCTCCAGAAGGCATACTTCCCACTCAAAACAAAAATAAATCCCATTTATGTAATGTCCTACCCATTCTGTTGAAGAAAAATGCTAGAATATGGATTGAAAATTTACCTGTGTCTTCCTGTCACTTCTGGATTTCTGCCGGTGGAGAGTGCTGTCCTGGCTCCTGATGTGCTCCTCTCAAAGGTCTGGATAGGTTTTCTGGTGATCACTCTCTGTAGCATCTTTTATGCAGGTGCTTCTTGTTGCTAAGAGATCAGTTGCTTGGAGATGGAAGTTTGTTTATTGTAATAGATCACGGGCTGTTGCTTTGAAAAGGAAATTTTGTAATTTTACCTCTACAGCTCAGTGTATCTGCTGCAAAACAGCCAATGCCAGAGATACACATGCCTAGTGCTGAATAGAATTGTGACTGGAGAGTAAAACAGAGAAGTAAACAAAGTTTATAGTTTGTGTTTAGTGGCTCTGAACAAGGAAACAGATTTGTCATTTAGCTGGAGATACAACTAGCAGAAATTATATTAACTCTTTGCCAAGTGTATCTAAAGGTATTTTCTATTTCCAACAGCGAGGAAGTCCAAAAGTTTTATTTTGAAATAAGAATGTATGAAGTTGTCAATAGCATTGTCTAGGGCACAGTCCCTCACTGACATTGGAGAGGGCTGGCTGATATCTTGTGTACTTTTGTATGTGCTGTGTGCTTTATGTTCCCAGTTGGTTGGATAACTCCTCAGAAGGATTATACAAACTAAGGCTCTAAACTCTGCTTTGTGGTTCTTCTCCTTTTTTGCTGCAGTTTAGGGCAATTCAAACAAACTTCCAATTGTTTTGAAGAGCTGCATTATGTGATAACAGGAAACATTAAAGTAATGTCCAAAGATCTTTGAGAAGAGGTGTTGACGATATCAATAGAGGAGACTAACACAGAAACATGAACAAGGCTCTTGTGCCTGTTACTGGCTTGAAGCAAGGGAAGTCCAAATTGTCTCAATATTTGCAATGGGAAATCCTGCCTCTTCTGTAAGTTTACCACATGAGCCAAGACTGTTTCGGGAAATAGGTCAAAATCATATTTTTGCTTAGTGCTCTCTAGTTTAGAGAATTCAGTGACTCAGTTCTGTTTCCAGCAAGGCTGTGTTATATCCTGTGGCAGTAAGACACTGTGCATCCTTGTCTTCCACTGTCAGGCCACAAATGTAAAAGATTCTCATAAAATGTTTTCATTCTTCTTTTTCTGAATTCACTCAAAGCTTTAGTATTAGCATTTCTTTAATAAGAAAATTCATTTAATGGGGAAAGGAGTCTTACATCTAAAGAACTGTGATCTCACTTGGAACAGAAGATATTTAAGTGTTATGTACAATAGTTCCAGTGATGGAATATTTTTAACTCAGGGAAGAATGAAAGAGACCTCTAATTTTTTGAATGTAAACTCTCTTTTGAGAAGCCTTTCTTTAAGTAAGTAAGTAAATAAATAATGCAAACGGTTTGGAGAGAATAAGGACTGAATTAATGCACAAATTCTTGTGACATTACTTCAACCCTGTGGAAGAGACTCAGATTAGACAAGCAGAAACAAACATAATTTGAATTGGAGAAGTGAACTCATGTTCTTTTTCCATGTGTACACACATTTCCATATCTATTTATTATGCAGAGACTTGTTTACAGTACAAGCAAAAGTGGGCAGAACTTCAGTTCCATTGTGTTTTGTGTTTAGAGCTGGACACAATAATGGTTACAACCTGTGGCATAATGTCTGAAATTCTGAAAGTATTAAAATTACTTTGTTTTATTTCAAAAAGACATGATAGCTGGTTGTAACTTTTGGGCCTACCTAAAAGCTTAGGGGAAAGTCAAGCATTAGTTTGTTGGGGTTTTTTTGTTTTGGTTTGTTTTTTGTTTTGCTTTTTCTTTGTTTTTGTTCGTTTGTTTTTTGTTTTTGGCTTTGTTTTTGTTTTGTTTTATTTTTGCTTTTACAAGCCAACTGTATGCTCTCATTGCTTGTAGACTAGGGATGCTTACATTCTGGAGGAGTTGGGTTTTGGGGCTGCTTTTGGTCCATTGCATGGTGTATTTCTTATAGATTGGTAATGTGGGCAAGTTAATATAAGTGATCAGTTCTGAAGCAGATGGGTAATTGCTTCAGAGACAACAAATTAAGAAAGCCTTGCATGAGAAAGCTCTCACAGAAAGTTTCCATCTCTTTCCCATGACTTGGAACTGGTTCATGGCATTCAGTGTTGTTGTGGTTTCAGCTGCTGAGAAGAACAACAGCTTGTGTTGAACTTTCTGTGCTGCTTTGCTGGTTCTGTTTTTCCTTTGTGTTCCCCACGTGTCTTTTCAGAAGCCAAACTTGGTCCTTGTTGCCACTGCAAACCCATCATTGCTTTTGTGCTCTGTCGAGGAAGGAGACAAAGGGAAGTTCTGGCACACCCCTCACTGATGGGGTTTTGTTTTATTGGAGGTGGGTCAGGCTTTAGCATTAGAGAACAACTCGGCTGGTGGTGAAAGAGCTCTCAGAGGCATTGCATCATTAGTGATACATTGAAATAAAAACAAGTATTAGCTTTATTTGGAACCACCTAAATCCTTAGATATTCTTTATTATACATGCACAAAATAAACTACTTAAGTACTTATTTTTAAAAGCTCATCAGAATGGTGGGTTTAGTGAAATAAGAAGTTAATATAAGGAATCTGAAACAAATTCAGGTTTTTTTTCTTTGTCGTCAAGTGTTGCTAGAAGTTTAGGGGAGATCAAGAATGGCCAGTTTCTTACACAAGCACATTTTTATTCTTTGCTCCATGATAATTTATTTCACCAAAAGTACATGTCTAAAAATGAAAAAATCTGTTAAAGTTTTTATTGGAGCTCCTTCTTCTGACACAAGCTTCTACTTACTGATACAAGGAATTTATGTATGAATTCAGGGGTAGGAAGCTGATTAAGGTGGCTATGAAGTAGTCTCAAAAGGGGTAAAATAGCATGAAAATGTTTGTTTATATTTAAACTAGGTCTTGTCAAGACTGACTTCTGTGGGATACAACTTTAAATCAAATAATATTTCCATATACCAGAGAAAATGTATCTTTCTCTCATGCCAAAGAATTCCTGGAACTTTGCATAATGCAACCAGAATGACTGGACTTGTTGTTCACTACAAAGGTTATGTTAAATACTACAAATTCTTCAGAGCCTGAGTAGGCATTCACTGAATTAACAAAGTTGGGTTTTATACCATTAAACAAAAATGAAGCAGGATTTTTTTTCCCCTACATATTTCACAATGGGCTGTTGAGGGAAAAGGATGCAAAATGCTCTTCATAGCTGAGCAGAAGGGTATGTAACCTTCTAGGGACCCTTTGGCTCTTATGATAACATTGATTGGAGTTGGATTTTAGTAATAAGGGCTTGAACCTCCCCTAGTAACTATAGAAAGAAAATTGCTTTTGTTAAATCAGTGGCAACAAAATCACTGGTATCCGAACCAGTATTATGAAACTGGTAAGATGGTATCAGGCTCAGATCTTAATTCTTTTAATGTCCTGGTGGTTTCAATGCAGTCTTGGGGGTATGAAAGAAATGCTTGCTTTACCCCAAGGATGGAGAGCCACTGGTGAATCTGTCCCTGCTGCACTCCATGTTGTGAGAGCAAAGGAAAGAGGAAACAGAGACATCTGTGTGGACGTGGGCTGTCAGCACAGGGTCATGCTGGAGATCCATGCAGGTTGTGGTTGCATCCTGGGTATTGGATGTAAAATCAGATGATAGGTGGGGAGTTTAAACATGGGACAAATATGTATACTGTCCTCTCTGTGCCTTTCCTTCCCTGTATAAAAGTAAAGGAGTCTAAAGGGACACTCTTAGACAGCCCTGTTTGCAATAATGGCTGCCTGTCTTTCCTAGGAACTTGAAGAAAGACATTGTTGTAATTGAACAGGCCATTTTATTCCTTCTTTTTATTTTAACTTCCCGTATGTGCTGTTTTCCTGTTACCCTTAACAAGTCAATTATCAGGTACTGAGAGAGCTGACACTACTGCAAGTGCCTGTCTTCATATACTTCCAGTGCTATTTATAATTTAGGTGTGTGTCAGCCAGGGGAACAGCTGATGTTCACCCTGTCAGGTTCTCTCCCTGGCGAGCAAAATTGTCCAACAAAACATACGTGTGCATAAAAACTTATCAATTCCTTAAAATTGTGTCACTGAACTGCTTGCAAATTTTGAGTCTGTTTCAGTCCATTGCTGTTAAAGAACTAGTAAAGCAGAAAATGCTGCAGAATGTTTGCAGGCAATCAGCTTTTAGCCATTGCCTTCATCTCCAGCCACACTTCCAGGGCTGCCTCGGGGGATTCCTGAGGCTTCTTCTAAACAGCTCCTTCATCTGGCAGCATCCACTGCACCCTGAAACCTGCTCATATCCCCCCATGACTGTTTCTATTCATTTTTACAAATGCACCCTTTCAAAGAACAGTGTGTACATAGGCAGGTGTATTTCATGTACATGGGTGTATTTTGTGTACATAGGCAGGTGTATTTGAGGGAATTAGTAACACACAATATTGGAAATCACTCATTTCACGTTTTGTATGGGAATTTTTTGTGCAGTGTCTTGTAAGGAGCTGTCTTCTTTGACCTTTTGAACATTATATTCAGTGCAGAGATGGACTTTTTTTGGCCTCCCCAGCAGAATTTTCTTCATGCAAACTAGAGTTTGGCTTCCCTAGATAATGCCATTTTATAAGGATCACGTAAGTACTCTCTATCAGTGTATTTGGTAGAACACTTTTACACTTCCCATGTTTTTTCTTTCATGCCCAGCTTCAGAGGGTCTATACTGCTTGCAGTTCTAACACCAGGCAGATTTGGCCATTCTATTTCACAAATCTTCACAATTCTCTTTCCAGCTAGTTGCCCAAACCCCCAAACTTTGGAGTGTGTTGGGAAGTGTGGGTGCTCAACATCTAGAGTGTCATGGTCATCAAAGTTTCAGTAAAGAACATTAGCTCTTATTCTGGAAGGAAAGAAAAGCTTTAGGAGAAGCTCATTATATTGTCAGGTACAACACAATCCATAAGAGCCTCTTGAAATCTTTCTGCCTTTACTGCCTGCAGATGGGTACAAGTCTTCAGACGTCACCTTTGGGTACTTGGGGCTGGATGTTTATGTTTCTGGTGGATTTCTTTTTGGTTGTAAATGTTGATGTAAGGAGCTTTAGAGAAGATGTTCCATCTGGGCTTGAACACTCAAAAAGATTCTTCAGTGATTTCTTTTATCTGGAACAAATGCAGGCAAAGCTGTCAGTTCTCAGTATGACCAAATGCAGCTCCTTCATTTGTGTACATGTTTTAATTTTTTTAAAAACATGTCTCATGTGATATTTGTGTGCTCTAGGCTTTATTACAACCATTCTTCCCCTGAACAATCCATATGTGAGGAGGTGCACAGGAGCCAGGGGGCTGGTTGAGCTGGTTTTTGAGGGTCATTTTCACAACAAATCTGTAAGGAAGAATCTCCTTGTCTTAGGTAAGGAACCTGAGACCTGGAGAGATGTCCCTACTCAAGGGGAAAGTCACCTGGAGGGCAGAGATGGACTCATCCAAAGACCTGTCATTAGCAGAAGGTCTCTGTGTCCTGGGAAGCTCAAGGGGAGATCTGTGCCCTGCAGCCCAGCAGGGAGGGCTCAGAGCAGCTCTCTCAGGCTCCCGCGTTTGTGCAGTGAAGTGTTTGGCTCACAGTCAGATGACATACATTCAAAAGGTGTGCAGGGGACTCCTAAGCACTCCTAAGCTGCTCCCTGCACCCTCCTCCTCTGGGAGTGTCCTGGAGGAGTTTCTGGCCCATATGTGGGTCAGGCCTTTGCCTCCTTTGGGGCCAAAATTCATTTTCTTAAGCAGTCAAGTGCATCTCTCGCACTTTCCCCCAAAAATCACTCTTCTCCTTTTGTCCATATCAGATTGCTAGAATAGCAGAAAAAATTCCTAATGAAAGCCAAAGTGGAGTTAATAGTATAGAAATTTTTCTCCTATTAGTCTGCTACATAAGTTCAAATCTTCAGACTATTGTAGACCACACTTATTAATTCAAGAAGCACTACCTATTTTGAAGAAGGGGACAGCATGTTCTTGTCACAGGCAGAAGCAGCTGTAATGATCCATGATAGGAACAGGTCATGGATACACTGTCTAAAACTGACTCTTATATTTATTGAGAGCCTGAGCATCTACACTTTCAGCTTGTTAGCTGGTCAACTTGTTTTCATTTTATTCCTTCTCCTGAACTGGTATTTCAGCTGGTGAGAAAAAGAAAGAGGTGTGTGCAGATTTTTGTCCTTGATGTGCAAGAACCAGTGAGGACTGTCTTAGATTTTCTGTCTTTGTCCGTGGGCATAAGACTAATTTGAGAGCAACACTTTGGGGTGTGGGGAAAGGTGCTTTGAGAGACAATCTGTTCTTTTGTCATGGAAAAATGTGCAAGATGTTCAGAGCAGTTTAGATTCTTCAGATTGTGACAGGATTCTTTGTTAATCTTTTTTCGCCTTTTTTTTTTTTTTTTTTTAAGCTCTGCTATCGCTGGGATGTCTTTGCAAGTCTCATGCAGTGCTCTTTTATGTGATGTCTGCAATAAAGGCGACATAAACTTGTAAACTTTCAAACTACTTCCCCTGTTTTTCCCCCCACTTGCTGTCTTCCGGTGCCACATTTAGAAATGCTCCAGGATCCACTTACTTTTCCTAAGCAAATTTCTGTTATTTGGCAGTTACAGTGGGAACATGAATCCACTGCTCTTCCATTGTATCACATAGAATCCTTTTTAATGGTCACTTGGATATATTGTGGGATGATTCAGGCAGCATTTTTTAACAAGTGGGGATACTTTCCATGGAAAGTTCAAAACAAACTTCAAAACATGCTAAAGTTTTGCTGAAATGGAAGCAGCCAAACCTCTCAGCCCCGCCTGGAGAACAAGAGCACCTGCAGTGCTGAAACTGCTGCAGGCATTTTATCAGTAGAATTAAAGCATTGAATGCAATGCTAAAGTTTAGCTTGGAAAGAAGGTACATGGCCATCAGGTGAAAATTCTGCTGACCTCTTCTAGTTGTTCTGAATCCTCTAATCTGCTCCTTGAAGTGCTGTTAGTGATATTAATTTCTCTGCTAAGACAGCTTTGGCTGCACAATCTCTGGAGTGAAGGGGCTCCATGGAAGCCTCCCTGCACCTGCTTTGGACCATGCAGAGTGTACTGCTTGTAGGCACAGCAGGTTTGCAAATGCATTTTCTGTGCACTGGGCTTGTGGGTTATACAAAAGGATTTTACAATTTTTTTTAGGGCTGTATAATTTTGCCTGTATATCAGACCAAGTGTTTTTTAAATTTATGCTGTTTTGGCAAATACAAGTAACAAATGTTTTGAAATGGTCTGTGGAGGAAAAACATACCATAAACCATTAATGAATCCAACTTCAAGCTATGTAGAATTTCAGGTTGAAAATGCTCCTTTAAGATAATTCCCACTGTATTAAAAAATATTCTTTTAACCTCCTGTATTATTATGGCTCCACCTTATAAAAGCTGCAAGTCCATTTTGTAGAAACGTGTGTTTTATATTTAGGCCTGCTCATATAAGAGTGTGATGGAATATTATATTTTCATGCTACACAACAATGTGATAATTGTAACCATCTGCAGAGGAAGCTGTGGACAAAACCAAAATAGTTACCTGTGGCTGTGTAGCCAAACTACCAAAATTGCTCTTTAGTTGTGAGCTCAGAATTCATGACCCAGACTGTATGGCAAACGCTGTGATCTGTAAAAAAATTATCTTTAACGCTGTATGTAAGTATGCTTAGTACAGGTCATTTCTGATAAGCTCTGAAATGTAAACAGAGCTGAATAGCTGAATTTATCGTAACCTGCACAGGAAAGAATTATCTGTAATTATGTTTATCAGCCAGTCATACAATGAAATATTTACTTGTCCATTGCAAAATTGCTCAGTTACCAGTGTGTGTACACAAGTAAAACACAATGTATTTTCTAAAAACCTACTTGTAACAAGATAAACTCAAATTGAAGAAGCAGGACTGAAATTCTTTCACCTGAAGACATATTTGCTGAAGGTTATGTCTAAGACAACAGCATAATGGAAATGGTGCAAAATCTTCTTCAGTCTTTGGTGGAATCCAGTAAATTTTAATATCTGAAATGTTCAGAATTATTAGCAATTCTGAATTAAGGTTTTGTGAATAGTCTGCAACCAGCACTGCACAGGGCAGTACTGCAGAGTCATAGCTAAGCTAACTCTGAAGGAAATATCTTGACAGCAGAATCATTGTGGCTTTGCTTCACATAAATATTTATGTATTAAATAATCATCTCTACTTGCCAGACTCTGTACATAACTGTAATAAATCCTGATCTAATTCTATAACACATAAATGACATATGATCATGAATTTTAAAGTTAATATCTAAATAGACAAATTAACTAGCTTTGTGTAGTCACTTGGCTATGCAAGGACACTTATCAGCATCCAAATTGCATCAAAAGTAGAATATTGAAAAAAATTTTCTAGGATAAGTCCACAGTCAGGCTGCATCTCATCTCTACTGAAGAGTAATATATTGTGGTGAATCACTCTAGAATGGTCAGGTTTTCTGTTTGATGCTTTTTTTTTTTTTCCTTAGTAGCTGGTCTGGCTGGGGAAATGCTTCAGCTCTTCCTCACTGCTGCACTTCCCCTGCCTCGTAGCTTAAGCACAGATTTCCAGCTTTCCCATCTGAAGGAACTGAATTATCATGTTTGATTGCATTGCTATGAAACCTATCCTAACATTAGTTACAAACTCTACGTGCAGATCACAGATACATTGCATAAATGTTGTGCTCATCTATGTCATTATTGCATCCACCCTACTCCTCATAGCAGGACCTCTGCACCCACAGAAAGTGGGTTGGGAATGCAGTGCTGTGGCATCCAGTCATGCGTGTTCAACAACCTGAAAAAATGATTCTTTTCTCAAAACTCTTTCTGATTGCTCAGCTTGTTTAGAAAATTACTATTTTTTTGAGTTATGAGTTGTGGTATTTCTAGTCCTTTTGTGGTACCTTCAGATCTTTCACTCTGGAGGCAAGAAACACAAATTCAGACAGCACAGTCTGAGAGGCTTCTTCCCAGACATGGAATGTGCCAATTGCTGGCTGACGTGGGCTGCAGCTACAATGCCTGCAAAGGAACTGAGTATTCTGCCAGAGTGCCCCCTCCATCCTGTATTCCCAGAACAATCTGAATGTTGTGTCATAGCCATGTGCCATTTCGAGATCTGCACAGACTTGCACATTTTCTGCTCTGCAAATCAAGGCACACACAGCTCTGAAACAAGGGTGCTTGAGGAAAGGGAATGTATCCCTTCCTTCACCTGGAAAAACCCAAGTGCCTTCCACACTTTCTCCCTAAATATGACAAAATACTCAAAACACAGTTTTATGTCTGAACATTCTATTATTGTATGTGCAGCTTATCTGAAAATTTGGTTTCTAGATAATTTATATTTAGAAAATCATATTTAAAGTCCAATCTGATAATAAAAATGTATATTTTATCTCCTGTTTCTTGCCTTGGTTCCCTTTTCTGTTATGCTATGACTTGAGATTATGGAGTCCCTGGAATAGAGAGAGCCTTTTAGGAAATGTGCCTGAATAAGGGTTTTTTTTTGTATCAGACTTCCCGAGTGGTAATACTTCTGTGAATATAATTAATTTTCCTTAACTCTAGAGAGGTAGGTCTAAACCTGTCTCCTGGCCCTGCTTTGTTAGAGGTAGAGGAAAAGCTGTCATTTCTGGGAGTGGCTCCTGTTGTTCTCAGGTTTCTGGTGCTCACTGAGTTCCCATATCTGTCTGTAAGAGGCACTGAGGTGTCAGGGATAAGCTCGTTAAAAGTTCCTCTTTAGTTAATCCAGTGTATGTGGTTTTTATCCTGATTTGGGTGAATCGATAGTTGGCAATTACTTGGTTGTGGATGGAAACTTTAACTCTTCTAACCGAAGAAGATCCAATTATAGATTATTGGTAGATTTTAAAGATGAAAATGGCAGATTGATTTGAATTGCTTTAAAATAGCTGGGTTTTATACCATTCTAATGCATGGTTTTACTGTTTAATTGTCACCTCTCTGTGTCTTTAAAATTGCAATGGGTTTTCCTATCAGGACTTCAAAGAATATGTCCTGAGGTTTTTATAGGAGTTGGCATACAGTGCCTATAATAATCTACCTAATGCAGCCAGCAGTTTTCTTGTGAGTGTTCTGAGATCACGCTGCTGTTCTCCATTTGTAAATTATCCCAGTGCAGTTGGCCCATTTATTTTTCAGCTGTGTTTGCAGCTATGACTGTGTTCAGTTTTCTCAAAGACACCGGTAGTAAAGTCATTATTTGTCATTTCTTCTGTATGACATATTAAACAGTGCTATTATATAGTGCTATTTCCTTCTCTTGGCTTTATAAATAGTCTTATAATGTATATTTATGGTGTGTAGTTATATATCAACTTAATGCGTTAAAAGTACTCAAATAGGCAAAATTATATTTAATCCTCTGTGAATCACAGGATAAATAAGAATGACAAAAAGTTGAGGGGAAAAAAGCTGGAATATTGCTTGTATTCAATGCTTCCTGATTGAAAATTCCCAAGAGCTACAGAGAGTGGATTCTAACAAAGAGCTGATTAGAGCTCTGAGCAATAGTAGCTGTAAGGCAATGGATGCCATCCCATGCACGGTGATATGATGTGGAGAGAAGTTTTTGAAGCAGAGAGGCAATCTTAATTCTGCTCTATTTTATATCCAGCTATTTTATGTCTCCCTGTCTGTTATCCCTGGGCCACAGAGAGCTCCACTCTTGCTCCTTGGACAGACTCCTAAAGAGTGGATGGCATAAGAGAGTTTCCATAGTATGCAAACTCCACGTTTTTTTCTGTGTTGTTGGAATACCTTTACCGAAAAATGTTCTTTGTTGTTTTGTATCTCAACATGGAGATAACATAAGTTTGATGATTTGTTTGATACTGAATATTTAATATGTAATTCCTCACTGTGTTTCAGGGTAGTTGAGGAGTGTCCTTGTCCTTTGGTTCCTTAGTGAACTTCAGGATTCTCTGCAAAAAGCAGGTACTATTTTCAAGTATAGCTATCTGGATTTCTACAATTCTTCTCATTGTTTTCAGATTTCAATGATGGTACAAAGATGTGATAGATCTTTTAGGTCACTTACTATTTGTCCTGAGTTGCTTTTACTCCAGTCATTTAGGTTAGGAATGGATGGCTGTAGCCATGGTGTCTGAATTGTTCTCTTTCTTTGCTCCTTAAGTCATCTTTGTCTATGGTGCAGCTTGGATTTTTTTCTAATGTGTGTTGGAGGAATTCTGAGCAGTTTTCTGGGAAAATAGTTTTTAGCTGCCAGTACCCTGATGATGCATCTCTAAGGAATCTTCCTCCAATTTATTGAACGTTCATTCAAAGACAATGAGACATTCTGCTGATGCTATTGAATGCTACTCTTTGTGCTGCAGCACTTACAGATATTTATGGGTTATATTTTGAACTTCAAACACCAACTTGGCCTACCTAGTAAGAAACACTTTTTCACTGGGTCCTAATTTATGATTTATAGTAAGGCTGGATACTCCAAAGTAACAGCTGGCCTATCCTTTCCTCTGCATAAATTTGTTTATTCTTGCAGCTCTGTAGTAAGTAGGAATTTCCTGAAATCAGAAGTAATTTTTAAGGTATTTGTGGCTGATTCCTTGAGGAGCATTATATATTTGTGCCACTGAAAAGCACAATACAAGCTTTAAGGAGTTGGGGTATTACTCAATCTTTTCCACACCTCCTCTGATAAAAAATCATGAGAATTATAGTATTTTATTTTTATTTTTATCTCCTTCCATTTTTTTTTTTCTTGAAAAGCAAGCCTGTATCCAATATGCCATAATCTGTGTGGAATGTATGTGCAGAAATGGAGTAGGAGGCTAGTTGTGTGATCACACGACTTAGTGTGATCTGAATCACTAAATCTGCTATTGTGGCTGGCCTACAACTGCTGCAAAGACATTTCAAACCTACGTGTTCCATTTCTTCTGGACATGAATATGCCAGGACCTCATATGAATTTCAAAATCAAGCCTCTTTTTGCATGTAGTCAGAAGCCTTTTAATATTTTAAAGCTAATTCTTTGCTGTAGAAACAATGTTGGTTTCAGTGCCAATATTAAAGTGCAGCTGTGATTGGATGGAGGATTTCTGCAGCTGCTGTGCTGCTGGTGCATCCCGTGGCTTGAGCAGGGGTGAGGAGAAAGGCATTTACACTCTGACCGGGGCTTCTTTCCTGGGCACACCCATGCTGGACATGTGGCTGCAGCAGTCACCAGGGGCAGCTGTGGCAACGGAAAGCACAAGGAATTTACTGAAAATCCTTAACTGTTCATCAGTTTGACAGTCCAAAGAATGATCTTCTCCTTCTACTTTGTAGGTTTGGGATGTAGAGTAGCTTTGGGATTGTAAAATGAATATATCAAACCTCTGGTGTATTTCTCGAGAAGGGAGATCCGACAAAATCTGTCACTTATCATGGCAGGTTATGAAAGCTTTAAAATACTTTTTTTTCCTCTCTAACTATTTCAGGAAAAGAGATTACATTCTTTCTGATAGCATTCATAAAAACTATAATCTGTCTAATCTTTCATGGCATCATCAGAGGCAGTTTGGTTAACTGTTTTATAAGAGCATCGTTCTCTGCAACTTCGTTCTTCTTCCAGTACTATCTACCCAAGTGAAGATAATGTTCTAATCTCCACTGTGCTTTTTTTCACTGGGACAGCTGCCAAAATAGATGAGATTTTGATAATAGCAACTTCTACAAAGTAAAACATCAGTGGGAGCATTAGTTAAGTTTGACACCATCTGAATACATTGCCAGCTTGAGAATAATCAAGGAATATTTTTTATTATACACATAGTGAGTAATTTGGATACAAAAATACCTCTTGTGGTAAAGCTGTGTTTTATTTCCTGAAAATTTATTTCACTCTGCAAAGCTGAAATTCTAAAAAGTGCAAACATGATGTTGCCTCTGCAGTTTGCATATTGATAGATTTTTTGGTTCCAGTGTTACTTGGACAGATTTATGTGACCTTTGTATCCCCTGTCAGTTCTGATGCACAGTCATGTTAGAATGTGCTTCAGAGACACAGACTCTGAAATACCAGGAAATAATTGAAGTGCTGCTTGCTGGCACCCTACCTAACTGAGAAAATGATGGGTCTCAGGGATAACACTTTTCTCACATAGGTTTAAATTGCTACTGAGCAAGTTTTTCTGGTAGGAAAATAGCAGTAAGGTTTCTAGAATTTACCAACAGCATTCCCAAGCTTCCATTCTGCTTTGCTGATCACCATTGGGACCATTGGAAGTGCATTGCAGCTGGTAACAAGTGCTGCATGGATGAACCAAAGTCTCAGCTGTGGTACACAGGGACAAGAGATCCAGAAGGAGACATGGGATTATCAGGTGGTAGCAGAGGATAACATGGAGACATTTGAACAAACTGCTGTTCATATGGGATTGGGGAACACTCAGTAGAAAGCAGAGACAGGAATGTCCAAAGCCCAGTCAGCTGCTCCTGCCACTAGAATAGTTACAAGGACTTTCAGTGCAGTCTTAGGAACCTCTTTGCCACAAAATTGTGCTGTCAGCTGATTCCCGACTTTCAAAAATTGGGCAATTTCTCCCCAGAGGTGTAACTGTGTGTCCTAGCAAGCCGAGTGCTGCTCTGCACACACTGCCACAAACCTCTGGTATAGCTCAGGGCCTGGGGAAGAACTCTGCCACCCAAGGCTCTAGACTGCAGCCTTGGATAGGATGTCCATAGTGATCCAATGGCCCATTTTTTAACGAACAATGTTCAGTTGCTTTTTTGATTATAATTCCAAGAAAACCTTGGAAAATTAGCCAGATGGGAAAGCAAGAGTGCTGTATTGCTTTTGTTATTCTCCAAATTGTAGCTCATAATTATTACATTCTTTTTTTACTCAATCATTACACTCTGAAATGGACAATAAAAAATGAAGAATTGCTGTTTGTTGTGCTGTATGGTCTCTGGGGTGCAGTTCTGTTTGTTCTTGGACAGAAAGTTTTAGTTTGCTGGTGTGATAGATTCTTACTCATTTTGTTATGTCTATGAATTACAGACTAAGCCTGCTCAAGATATCTTGTCTTCTGGGAATTTCTATGCAAGCTCTTCTTTCTTCCTCTTCTTTCTCCTTTACAAGAGGAATACTATAAGCAAAACTCAAATATGCACTTTTATGCTAAGATGGCTCATCAACTGTTTTTGGCTGGGATTAAGTTATTTGTTTTCCCAGCAGCTGGTGCAGTGCTGCATTTTGGAGTTATGAGAATAATGTTGACACCACAGTGATACCTTGGCTGGTGCTGAGCAGGGCTCACCTGCAGTCAGGGACTTGTCAGATTCTCCTGCTCTGGCAGTGAGCAGGTGCAGAAGGAGCTGAGAGGGAGCACAGCCAGGACAGCTGACCCCAACTGCCAGGGGATTTTCCACCCCCAGGAACGTCCTGCTCAGTGTAGGTGTACTGGGGGAAGCAATTATTCCTGTCACCCTCACTGACATCATCAAGGCTATTCACATAATGGAGGACTTTGTGATACCTTCAGAATAGTTTGCCAAAGCCCGAAGCCTCAAATGATTTTTCAGCAAGTTTTTGCGTATTTCGTTTTGTAATTATTACTTAGAATATCTTAGAGTAGGTTTAGACTAGATATAAGGAAGAAATATTTTACAGTAAGTGTAGTGAAACACTGACACGAGTTGTCCAGGGAGGTGATAGGTGCTCCATCCCTGGAAATATTCAAGGCCAGGTTGGATGGGGCTCTCAGCAGCCTGGTCTGTTTGAAAGTGTGCCTGCAGAGGGGTTGGGTTAGGTGACTTTTTAAAATGCCTTTCAGCCCAAACTATTCTTTGTTTCTGTTCTGATAAGCCTTATGCCTTTGGGTGTGATTTTCTTCTGTCTTATTTGCCATCATGGGATGACATGGAATGATGGTTCCCTCTTCTTTCGTCTTGTTCAAACCTATACCTATCATGGCAGTTTCATAAAGAAAGAGTCTCTGATACAATGCCTGAGGACACCAGCAATTTTTGCAGTTATTTGTTATTTCAGAGAGATGAGAAATTTAATATGATGGAGTTGTTTTCCTGTCTCTGCTTCTCTTCTGTACTTAGGCAGCTGTAGCAGAACTGAGTGTATTAAGTTCAGATTTGGTTTGACCTACTAGTTCATCTGTCAATGTACCGTGGGATTAGCATGAATTACAGGTTAATGGCATAATTAGAATGGAGACAAAATGTATGTGATCAGTCGCAGCAGAGAATCGTTACTCTGACAAAGGATTAAAGTCCTCTCTTGCAGGAAACTTGGCATTCAAAAGCTGGGAATTTCTTGAGGATGATTTGAAGTGGTATCAAAGAAAAAAGTGCATGGCTTTCATTTGAAATGTCAGCCTTAAAAATAACTTTTTTGAGAAGTGTTTTGAGTTCAAGAGCTTCCACATTCTTCATGAAGTCTTGGTATTCAGTCAGACTCTGCTATATGCTGTAATTCCTTTTCTTGTCTTGGCTGTGAATTAACTAATAACAAAATTTGTTATATTAGAGATATCCCACGTCACAGAAGGTTTAGCAGTAATAATTTGGGAAAGGTCTGTGCTTGAACATCTAAAGCAACAGGTCAATTTTTATAAGTGAATGACATATGATACTCGTTAGAGAGTGATGATATGAGCTGCAGGACCTATATCACGGATTTGTGTGATGACAGCATCTAACGGAGGGATTTTTATTATGCAGTCTCACTGCTTGACACCTGGAAAAGCCATGTACCATGTCGGTCATTTGAAACCACGCGTGGTCACAGGCTGTCCCAGGGGTATCCCCTTCGGGAAGTGACCGGGAGCGGCCCCCCCCCCGTCCTGCCCGGCTTTGGGGGACAGTGTCCAGCCGTGCTGCCGTGCCGTGCCGTGCCCTCCCCGCCGTGCCGTGCCCGGCCCTCCCCCGGCCGGCCGATAAAGGCGCGGCGGAGCGGGCGCGGCGCGGCGATGGAGGCGGCGGGCGGGCGGGCGCTGCTGGCCGCCGTGGGGCTGCTGTCGGCGCTCAGCGCCGCGGGCACGCTGTTCCTGCTGGCGCAGTGGCGGGAGCTCGGCGCGGCGCTGCGGGAGCTGGAGGCGGCGGGGAACGGCTCCGTGCGGGGGCTGCTCCCCGCGCCCGCCGCTCGCTCCAAGCGCAGCCGCCGCGGGGAGCGAGCCGACAGCGACGAGATGCTGATGATGCTCACCTACTCCATGGTGCCGGTACGGCCACGGCCCCGCCGCGGGGCTGCGCTCGGAACGGGGGCGGGAGAGCCGGGGCTTTGTCCCAGCTGCAGCCCCCGAGCGCGGCGGACACTGCGCGTCCCGCCCGCTCCGGCTCCACCTGGCACGACACCTCTGCCCATCGCTCCTCTGGGATTGCTGCCGCCACAGCTGCTGGGCCAGGAGCTTGCAGGGTAGCGCTCCACTTTACAAACCAGAGTTACACAAACTCTGGTTACACAACTGGAAGCTGGGGGTTTAGTGAAACTCCAAAATTTCGTTGCAATAAGAAGCCTTCCAGTTTCCAAGGTTTCCGGTTTTTAAACTAACCCTACTAACAGAACCCCCGTGTGTTTTGTGCTGTTCAGAATCTCAGCATGAGGCGCTGGACATCACCTGACATGTCTTAGAGACTGATAATGCCTTTCCAGTAAGTGTTAATTTGAGATGGTATTTGATGGATCAGGAGAACTGTATGTTCTTTCTCTGGCAGAACAGCACAGTGAAAAGATGATCTTGCTCAGTCGGAACTAATGTCATGTAATTGAAAAAATACACAGGTTGTATAGTTGAAACATTTTGAATAGATTGAAAAGCTTTTGAGTTTTGAGCTAGAAGAAATGCAAGAAAAAATATACTACTGTTGAGGGAATCTTAGTAGAAATTGTCCCAGGATTCAGGTCTAGGTGCACCAGAGCATAACTCAGGCTCTTACTCATGTATTAACATTTGTGGTTTAAAAAATTATTTTCAGTCATGTTCTGATAGCATTTTTGTTAAACTATTACAATCCTCATTTTACAGTGATAACATTTCCATTAATATCAGGGTGAATGAGAGTGTCAAACAAAGGTGTTCAAAGCATGGAGTCTTGATAATGACATTGTTTGGGTTTTAGAATTTTTTAGCTAGGCCCTTTAAGTCGTTATACTTTGAGTTTAGAATTTGCAGTACATGACCTCTTCATAAAGTAAAAATCTGTAAAATCACATTGTTTTGTACTCAGAACTGTCTTTTAAATAACTGCTTTTAGGAAGTCATCCCTGAATTTGGCAACTGCAGTTTGTTTTGCTCTATCTGATACTAATTGCTTATTTTAGTCCAAAAGATTCGCAAATAAAATTATTGGGGAAAGGATTCTGATCCTGACAGGGCTTGAAGACAGTCAATGCCATTTACTGCTAGGTGCTCAGACTGGGATCATTAGTTGCAGGTGAGTGTCTGGATAATTTTGACAGTGGCCATTAAATGTGCTGCTCTGCTGTCAATCCAGGTATGGATTACATGAATTTTATTGCCCTCTCCAAATAGCACCGAGCACACTGTGTGTACTTGAACAGCATGTGGCCAGACTGTGCACTTGTGCCTCTAAATGTCCACTGTGCCTCCTGCTGTGTGTGATGAGCTTCATTTCAATCTCTGTATCCTGCAGGGAGCTGCTTGGGAGGGTTTGATGCCTTTTTATTCTTACTCCCATCAAACATTTTTCATTCTGGCTACTGCTCAGGACAGTTTGTAACTGTGTGCAGAATCACTTGCTCAAGGGGAAAAAAGTCCTTAGAAAAATATTCAAGCACCTCCTCCTCCCAGTCATACATTTCTGTATTTTGAATCTAACTCCCACTAATGTGATTTGAAGACTTGGCTACTTTTGTACTGTGAGACAAAGTTCCTCAGAGTTGGTGGGATGACTCGTGCTGCACTGGTGGCCCCTGTTCAGTGTGGACCTGAATAGAGGCTTGGCCTGAGCAGGTTCCCTCTGGCAGGGGAGGCATTTCTGCAGGGCCGCTGCTCAGGATACATCTGTTGTGCCTACTGTTCATGAATCTTTGAAATAACCACAGGCAGCAAAAATCATGTTAGCTTTAAAAACATGAATGTATTTTTTTTTGTTCAGGGCCTCTCATTTAAGAATATGTATATTTATTTTGTAAGAGAGTAAAAATAGGAAATCGGCTGCTGCAGAAAGTTTGATGGGAAGGTAAAAGACAAGTAAAATCCAAAGTGTGAATTAAGACAGTGCAAGAGATAGTGGCTACCAATTATCTGAGTAATATTTCATAGTTCAGGTTTTCTTTTTTTCTTTAAATATTTTTCCACCATTTATCCATAAGAAATCAAGATTTTAGCATTTAAATAAGATATTTTCATCTGTAGCTTTTTTTTAGTGATGGTGCTGTCTGTGAATGGTCTGCTCATCTCTCATAGCTAAGCTGGAGGTTTGGCACAGGCTATTTGCACTTCTTGAGTGCCATGTTTTTTAATTGTCACCTGAGTTGCACTGACTGGTAAAAGTAGTGCTGCTGAGATAATTGAAGAGCCCCTAAGCAAGCTGCAATCACTTTAACAACCTCAACAGAACTATTTAAATTAAAATGCAGCTAGAATTAGAGTGTACATGGACAATGTGTATTTTACAAATTACAGGGTAGGAGCCAAGTGTTTTTGAGGAGTGTGAGGGGAAAGAAAACAAGCATATTCTGATATTCAAAACCAGTTAGCATTTCTCAGCTAATTTGAGTCTAATTTTTAAAATGTGCTGTTCCCATACAGTCTGGAATCAGTACATTCTCAGTATGTATGAGACTCAACAGTCAATATGGTCAAATATGTCAAATATGGTTTGGTTTTGCAGCAAAAGGATACTTTCTATCAAACTAATTGTCCTCTATTTGAGTCTGTTAGATTTGGCAGTTGAAACTAATGATGCATTAATTTTAAAAATAATGATTGACAGTGGCAAATAACCTTGAACTTCAGTCTGCCTTTCAGACTGCCTTGCACTTGTTCTTTGTGTCTTTTGGGGCTCGTGTGTTCCATTAATTGTAAATAGAGTAATTGTACAAAGATCAACACATGTGCAGCTCTGGGTAAATGGTTCATAAATTATCACACATT
This sequence comes from Sturnus vulgaris, assembly GCF_052056855.1. Classification (NCBI taxonomy): domain Eukaryota; kingdom Metazoa; phylum Chordata; class Aves; order Passeriformes; family Sturnidae; genus Sturnus; species Sturnus vulgaris. Next base: position 9,252,784 of record NC_142255.1, read on the forward strand.
GCACAGCCCTGAAATAGTAACCCTTTATTTTCTAGCTATAAACATTAGAATTTCCCGTAGAGAGGTGAGGGACTTCTGGAGTTCATGGTTATAATATTTTTATTTCTGTTGTTTGTTTTGATGAGTCGCAAAATGTTGTAGTGTTGACTCTCATTATGCAGGGCATGTAATGTGAATGTTTGCCCAGACAAGGACTTTATATTTTGTAAAGATGACTCCTCTATTGATAAATTTTAGTCTACTCTAGATTAAAAGCATCTTTATGAATGTGTCTTCCAGCTTGGTTTAATGAAGTCTTGTATTTTTGCTCTAATTATTTTGAGTGGATGAAGGTCCATTTCAAATTTGTACATCTTGGTTATTCAAAGATAAGAAATTGCTAACTTGGAACACAGGTCATCTTTCTCCCTGGATATGCTACATTACAAATGTTTCCATCATTTAATACAAATATAAAATAAAATTGAATGTAGCTTTTATGGGCTGAAAATTGGATTTTAATATCTTCTACTGATAGAGTCCATCAATGGTCAACCACATGCGTTCCAGTAATGTGTGAAATTCAATGGCTAAGTGATGTATGGAGTTTCTGCCCAATATTTTATCTGTATTTTTAGTAAGGATTAAACTGAGGTCTATTGAAAGGAGTCTTATGAGAGAAACACTGTTGTGTCACAGTGTTAAAGTATTCTGAATAGCTTTTATTCTAATAAGCATAGAGGGCCAGTTGTACCTTTTTTGGTTTTGGAATTATTTCTGTAGCTAAAGTGAACCAGATACTTCTATGAAATACATTGTTTTCAACTTTAATTTCTTTGCTATATTAGGTCCGAGCGCTGGTGGATTTGTGTAACAGCACAAAAGGGATTTGCTTAACAGGTATGTTTGTGGACTTAAGCATTACACCTATGTTACCTCCAGGAACACTGAAACAGTGTTTTCAAAGAACCTGAGGTCAATAATTGTGTCACAAAACTGCTATTTATCAGAATTTTAAAAAAGATTAATATGTACCTCTTTGGAACTTATCTGCACCCTCTTAATATAAACGCTGGAATTTAAGGAGCTCAGTTGATGCTACTTAGAGCCACTTCTCTTTCATGTAATTTTCATAAGCAAATCTTTTAGACTGGGGTGTTTAAAATACAAGTTGAGGTTTAGTCATAGTATTTTTGTGTATATCACACTTCATGCCTAACCCGGGAGGAACGTGCAGGGGGTAGAAGCTTGCTCCCATTGTTACAAGTGCAGTGGAGCAGTGGCACTTAGGGAACTCGTGTTCCCCAGCTGCAGGATGTCTCACATGTCACCCGTGAGGACCCGGAGCTGTTGATGGCTGAGTCATGAGAAGGTGTGAAAAGTTTTGAGGGGTTTGGCGAAGAGTATCTGTTAGTAGCCAGTTTAAGAGCTATGGTCCAGCTTTGAGGTCTGTCACAGAATGAGTTGTGCTCCTTTGGGAAATGAGAAGATTAGAAAGAAGCCAGTTTTTATGAGTTAAAGAAAATGCTTCACTTGCTGTCTGGTTTGAATTTTCAAATGGTAATAAGGTCCATTTGACTCAACTGATTAAACATAAATGAGAACTACCATTGCACACACAGATGTTAAATAATTTTTCTGAAGTTGTACATGGTTCTGATTGCAACAGTGGCTGAACCACAGACAATCTAAGTTTTTGGGTTTTTGGACTTACGAATTCATGTTACCTGGTGCCTTTTGCACCTTTTTTTCTCTTAACACCATTAAATGAGTGACTTTATCTGCTTAGACTTCAATGACATTTGTTGCTTTTCAAGCACCTTTCTTATGTATCTTATGCTGGTACCAGGAGCCTCAGCTTTAGGGATGAGGAAGTAATTCAATGCACTAATGGCTGTAACATAGTGTGGAAGAAATGGCCATTTACTGGAAAACTGGCAGAAAGTTTTTAACTGTTACTGCCCGTACTGATTAAAAGGGATGATTCCTATAATGGTATTGTAAAATGGTTTTCACTTTACTCATAGTGCTTTGTAATTAATGCTGAAAATTGTAATCTTCAGGGAAATCTAGTAATTATTGTTATTTTCTGTTGTAAAAAGTTTGGTTGAAACAAGACAGTACTTTGGCTGGATAAAAATGTTCACGGAGTTAATTTGGTTCTTTAATTGGAACTGTCACCTCTGTATTCTCCAAGTGGCTTTCCATTTTAATTTTTTTTTTATGTGTATTGGGTATCACAGATGATAAATCACAAACATGTTCTGGTTAATCTTTCTTTACTCTTGCTTGCTATGTTTGCTTCTCTTTAGGGCCTACATCTGAGCTATGTAAGAGAGTGAGACATTTTTTGTATTACAAGTTGCTGAATGACACAAGCAAGTCCAATTTCTAAATGTACCAACCAGTTTCTGTGGGAAACTCAATCCAGACTGGAGATCTATCACAAGTGAAAAGCCTGATTATTGATAGGAATCACAAACCTTTTTTTTTCCTATTTAAATAGTCTGAGTCCTGAACTGCAATGAAATATTTGTAAAACACAGAGAAGCGTGGCATGTATTTTTAATGTGTATTTCCAACAGGATTTTTAATTGTGACATTCATCAGTATTGTCAAGCCAATATTCTTCCACTAGAACAGGTTTTTGGAGAACACTTACATAAAGGAAATATGACAGTGAGGTGTCGTGCATCCATGGCTTTGTGAAGGCACCAAAGCCCCTGACAGTGAAGTTACATTGCAGAGATTGTTGCCAAACCTTTATCAATTGAAATTTGAAAAAAGCAAAACATGTATATGTAAATAGTCTTTTGGTAAGTCTGAGTTACTGCTAATGCTCAGATAGATATTTATAATACAAAGCAGTTAGATATTAATTTTGAAATTTGAGGGATTTTCTTACCCTTTTACAGTTCTGATCTAGTGCTAATCAGTTTGGAATTGCTTTGTTTTCTTGCTAGGTTAAACTCACCTTTTCTTCTTTCTTGTTTTTATTTATTTATTTTTGTGTTGTTGTTTTTTTTTTTTTTTTTTTTATTTTTTTTTTTTTTATTTTTAAAAATTTTTTAATTTATTATTATTTTTTGGTTTTTTTTTGTTTTTCTTTTGTTATAGGCCCCCCTGGACCCCCAGGTAAGACACTTGGACAATTGCAGTAACACTTGGGGGTAATTGAAGCAGTTGCTGGTACAAGATATTGAAATCCAGTAATGTATCTTTCACAAAATTGTTTTCCTTTGCTAATTAGATTAAGGGAGAGTTGAATGACTGCCTGCCTTTATAATGCTTGTATTTAAGTCAGTTCATGTCCCTTCTGAGAGAGGGGAGGTTTTAGACATTTTCATTTTCTAGTGGAGGAAGTAGAACATTTGATCAAAACCAAATTAAGATGTTTAAATCACATCTAGGTGAAGAGATGAATTTATATATTAACGTCCCAAGGAAATGGATAATATAATTTATATTTATAATAATATAATTTATAATTTAAAACTAAAACCATCCTTGTAAAAAATATTGGTTACTTATTACACCCTCCCACCTCCTCCATTAACTTCTCTTCCTTTCTTATTTAATTCTGTCTCAGTTCTCACTCACATGGTTGCAAGGCTATGTTATGAATGATTACTTGTTTTCTTTCTGTGCTGCTTAACCTGTGGGTCTGCTTGGAATAATTCTCTGCATCAGAAAAGTGTGAGCTATGTTTTGCTGGGGTTTAAACATATATATATATATATAAATGCATGTAAATAAAGTAGATTTCAGGGTAAATTGCATTCAACAGTAAAAATTCAGTTATGCTGTTTGGTTTGATCAGGGCCTCCTGGGCTTGATGGATTGCCAGGCTACAATGGATCAGATGGAATCCCAGGAACTCCAGGACAAAAGGGAGAACCAGGAATAAATGGAAAAAGAGGAAAAATAGGTACAGTTTCCCTTCATATTAGGTTACAATGCTGCTTTGAAATCCAAAGAAATTACAGCTATCCAGCTAAACACAGGTGAAAAATATAATTAGAGTGAACATGGTTTGTAGTAAAAATACATATTAATTGCTGCTTAATACCGGAGCAGTGCTCTTGAAACTGAAATGATTTTTATTTCTAGGTTTGCCAGGACCAAAAGGTGATCAAGGAGAGAAAGGAGAACCAGGAGAAATGGGTTTACCTGGCAAGGATGGTATGCCTGGAGGAAAAGGTGCAAGAGGAGCCAAGGGAGAAAAGGGGGATGCAAACAATCATGTGATATTAGAAGGTATGGAAAAGTGCTCTTGGGAGTTCTCTTGCAACAGTGTACTTGACAGAAAAAGACATGCTCTGCTTCTGAAGCATGAATGTGATCTGCAAGGGCAGGACCAACCTGTATAAATATGGTTTATATACATAGGGAAGTCTGAGTATTGCTATGCCTAAGAGATTGTTCTCTGTGGAAGGCAAGTCTTCACAAAAATCTTTTTGCTTGGCCTTTGGGTTGAGGTGTATGTGAATTTCACCCTTTCCAGAATGCTTTCATACAGTTGACTTCCTCCTGCTCTTTACTTCAGTGTAGTTTTATTTTTCTATTAGAAAATGAGGGGCAGATTTCCACTCAGGAACATGTGAAGCAGCCAAATATAAGCTATGTAAAATTACAGCAGTGTAGCATCTGAAATTGTAACTCTCTAATGGGCCTGTAATCCAGATGGATAAAATGCATTTATGTCCTACTCCTTGTGAAGCTCTGTCTGGTTCACCTTCTAAGAAACAGCATTTCAGAGAGTTTATTGCAGCATATTGTGTACTCAGGAATCTCTTAAGAAAGAGAGAGGCTGTTCTGTGGATGTTCTGTGGCCATGTACAGTTCTCTGCAGGTTTCCTGCTGCCTGGGGAAGGGCTGTGTCCTGACACTGTGCTTTGTGCACAGGTGCAAAAGGTGAGCCTGGACCACCTGGGCCCCCTGGACCTCCTGGACCCCCAGGGCCTCCAGGGAAACGTAAAGGTAAAGCCAAAGCAGAGCTTCTGGAGAACATCTACAGCAGCAAATGCACAGGTTAGTGCTTTCCAGTGTTCTTTTCCATACTATGAACAGGGTCAAGATTACACCATTGCTTCAAGGCTCAAAAAACAGTAAGCATGACTTTAGTTTTGCTGGCAGCACGAAAACTGCATAAGCTTAAACCTGAACATGTGCTCAGGTGCTTTGCTGAAATATGGTTTGAATAAGGCAGCAGATTTACCTTCATGTTAGTCTTTTAATTGTGCTTTGATAAAGCTCAGGCAAAGTATTTACAGACGGTGTTTTCTATTTGATGGGATAAATTTGGAAAGTAAGAGAAATTAAGTTGAAATTTTTGGCTTTAAAACAATGAATTTTTAATTTTAGATGTAAATATAACTCCCTGATTCTGGACACTGAAATGTCAGAACAGAGCCCAGAGAGCCTCCTTAAAATGGACAGGAGAGAGCTGGAGCAGAAATCTCATCCTATTTGAAATTTAGAAATGCATGAACTGTTGTATGAGATAATTGAGCCATTTGCTCAGGTGGTCTCTTTTCAGGTGTTGAAACAAACTGAAATGATTTAGAGGATGAACTCTCTGATGGATTTTAAATCACAATGTGAAAATGGGAGTTAAACTCAAATACCTCTGCAATGATGAGATCTTCCTCAATGAGCTTTTATGTTTTAAGACTCAGCAAACCATGAGATCTTATTACCAAAATTCAATGTATAATCCAGATTTTGTAATTAAATATTCATCTCTATTTCAAGGAAAGAGAATACATATGCTGAATTACAACTGTAATTAACTTGTTGCCTAAGAGTACAGGACTGGCTTTTTCAAATTAAATTTTGAATCTGGTAAAACTTAATTTCTTCAAGAGATGAGAATAATTAGTTGGAAGTGCAGGTATATTTTTTCTCTCTGGTACTGTTAGTGAAGTCTGAAAGAAATGAAGCATCTCTGCTCCATCCTTCCCACCTTCCCTCAAAAGACCAAATGAATAATTTTAATGACTTTTAAACTCCATTAACTCTCAACCAGAACATTTTATGACAGGAATTAGCAGGATATTTATCTTGGTTTTTGATGGAAAGAAAGTAGTGAGCACTTCCCATAAGAATTTCTGATTGAAAACTGTCATTTTAAATTTAGTTGCTTTCTAATCCATGCAGCTGGAAGCATTGCAAATATTCTCAAAGGCAAATTGTGCTCTCAGCTCTGCTACAAACGCTGACCTGGCCCTTGGCTATCCTATAGTTTTAGATAAACTTCAGTCAACTGCATCTATTAGACTTAGCCCAAGAAAAGTCAGCTTGTGCTTTGCAATTTATAATTTCTGCTGAGTGATTTTGGTTTTTGAAATATTCTGGAAGTATTTTGGGATGAGAAACTGGAAGGGGATCTCAAGGGATTGGTAAATTCTAGCTGTAGGCATTTATCTTACCATGGCTGGGTGGACTGTTCGTGCCTTACTCTGTGATCACTTGCAAACTTTCAATGTCACCTCACCAAATGCCCTAGATAATGGATGGGAGAAACACATGTTGTTCTTGCTCCATCTTGGAGTAGTTTTCTTCTGCATGAACAAAAGGAGGATATGACCTAAAGGAGAAAACAACAATGAAGAATTATCTGTCCTTTCTTTCCTAAATGTCATGGTACCCTTTCAGCATTACTTTGTATTTTTTTTCCTATTTTTAACAGCTTTGTCACTTAAACTTCATCACAGCCCTGTAAATCATAGAAATATATTGGAAGGCAACAAGGAAAATGCAAGTCTAAAAAATTTGCAGCCTGTGTGTCAAGCAGTGTGAAATGCTGGAGATAAAAGTTAAGAATGGACTTAGAAAACAAAACTACAATGAAACAATCAAACAGCTGAGAACTGTTCTCTGTGGTTATTCATTCTAAGCAAAGTGAAATGTGTCACATTGTTTTAAGGGCAGAAGAGATACCTGGCTTTAAAGAAAAGGGTCCATAAATAATTTAATTCAGGCATTGCTTTAACAGTGAATGCTATGAGAAGCCAGTTACTTCTTGAATTGTTGCAGGATGGGGAAAAATATTTCCAGGTATTTGATTCTAATGTGAACCATTTCTACGTATGTAAATGATATAATGTGTCATTTCCCTTAGTATTTCATCCTGCTGCTTTAGTGGCATGGATGTCAACCTCATGCATGATGTATCCAGTGCATGTGTTAGTGCTTTATTGCTGTCTCAGGCGTTAACAGCAGGAGCAAAACTTTCTGTGTTGTCTACAGGATCCACGCTCTCTGCTGGTCTGTGGGGATTTGTACATGAAGGTTTTGAGTTTAACAAGTATTCCTTCCCAAGAAAATGCTTTTCAACTTACTTCTAAATCAGCCATTTTCCAGCTACCTCAGCTGTCTGAAGTTAGCTCATGAAAAGGGCAACTCTCTCTTCCTAAGTGACTACTCAGAAATTCACAGCTAAGGAACTAAATCTGTTGATTTAATTAGTTACTTATTCCTCCAAAGTTGACTGTCAGCCTGAACACTTCATTTCCTTGGCAGAAGTGAAAGCAAGTCTTTTCTTATCTCAGTTTTAGACCAACCAACCTAAGAATGTTTTTTCTAGATGAAGAAAAATCCCAGTTGATATTCCTTTATTTTAGTGGAGTCACTGATGTGCCCATCTGTCATGTCAGATAGGGTAAAATGTGTCATTTTTCTCTTTCTCCCTCCACCCTAGGTGAGACATGTGCTGTACCAAATGATGATACCCTCACTGGAAAGGCTGAAGACAGAATCCCAGGTCCTTCAGAAAAACCTGGTAACCTGCTACAAAGTGTGACTCAAGTGCTAATTTCTCTCTTGGTGTCACAGATCATGGACATGTGCTTTTTTTCCACTAGAATGTGTCATAACGTCTGTAGGAAGTCCTGTTCACTTTGTCAGTGTACAGCAAACGTTTGGAACTTGGATGAAGGAACCTGCAAACATAAGTGATGAAAGGATTTGGCTCACCATGCATTTTTCAGGTATTTTTAGTAGTAGTCAGTGACCAAAAATACATTGTTATCCTGACATTGCTTTCTTAATCCCTTCAACCTAAACTTGTAAGAATGATGAGTTTTTACCCATATCTTTTTCAGAACACTTTCCATACTACCTGTTTAATACTTGACTATACATATAGTTGTAGGCATTTGTAGAATCTTTAGACATTTTCAGAGTCAACGTCAGATTTTGAAAATAGCTTGATGTTTGGGGTTTCTTTTACCAAATCCAAGTTTAAATATCTATTGTTTGTGGCTTTTTTTTCTTTTTCTCCAAGAGTTTCTGTTTCCTATGGCTTTAGTTCTCTAAATTATAGCTCAGAGTTTTTCATTTAGCTAGGCAAATGCTGTATATGCTACATTTAGAGTAGGAAACTGTCCAGGACCTAAGTGGGGAAAGGAAATATTTCTGCATACACGTCAACTGTGTTCAGAATGAGGGCCCATTAGGTCTCTGGGAAGCAGGCTCTTGATCATCTTTTCTATAGAATTTTTTTGTGTGTCTCTGGATTCTTTTTTCACATTCCAGCATGTAAAATCACTGTTGAAAATACAAATACAGTTGTTTGTCAGATAGTTATTGAGATGGATTTTCAGTAGAGACTGAACTTTAGGATAGAGATCTCAGAAGTAGACGAACTGTATCATAGTCCTTTTTTCAAAGTTTTCCCCTTTGTTTAGGAAACTATATAAAAGAATATGAAAATTCCAATGCCTTGCTGAATGACAGCTACAGGATCATTAACATCACAGGATTGTTCTATGGATGTGGTCATGCAGTACAAAACAATTATCTCTACTATCATAAGGGAGGAACCAATGCCATTCTGAGGTAAGTCAAAGATCGTTGGTCTAAGACAAATGAAGTTGTGAAAGGAGGAGCGATGGGTTAGAGTGCCAGAGCTGAACCTCAGAAAAGCAGACAATTCTCCTTTTAGCATTTTGTGTTTCTTTTTGGTCCTACCTAAATAGGAAGAATGGAGGAATGGTTCAGAGCCCTTTCTAGAAGAGAACAACTCATTCTTTCCAATCTGTAACCAGAATATGGGCCACCAGCCTTCCCCTTTGTGTGTGCAGATGTTGTGGGAAGAAGAGAATTGGGAGAGTAGCTCAGGACAACTACTCTGCTGTGACAATTCTTTAGGCATTGTTCACCTCTGCAGTTCCCATGCCACAGAGCAATAGGCCCCCAGGATAAACAAGATGCCATGTGCAGAGGACAACAGATTCTCCTCTTGGCTATCCTGGGATCCAAGAGGTTCTATTGAACATTACATTGCTGTGGGTGTTCTTCAACTTGGGTTCTTTGCTGTGTTCATAGTCACAAGAAAGAATCTGACTAAGGGATTTGGGTACCAGAAGAAAGAATTAGATTTAGAAGAATAAGCTGTGCATCTACCTGCATCTTAGTCAGAAGTGGTTCAGCTGCAGTGTGGCAGGTGTAGGTGGGTGGTTTTGTGACTGTGGCCCACTCATGAAACTTGGCTTTGCAGAGCCCTTGCTGAGCTCTGCTCTGGCTGGCAGCAGCAGGGAATGCTGCTGGCACAGAGGGATGCACTGAGGCTCCTGCTGAGGACAGGGCGACCTGGAGAATTGCACGTTCCACTGGGGAGGAGTGGCTCTAGTCTTCCATTTCCTCATAGTAAGAAGTTTCTACTACTTTCTTGATATATCTCTCTGAACTGGAGCTTGGTAATTACATCTCTTGTTTCAGTTTCTACTGAGGACAAAGACAAACAATACAAATCAACCCCAAAATCTCACCTTGTGGGAAGAGCCAAAGACAGTCCAAGGGCAAGTGAAAGATTGCTTGTGCTTTCAAGTTCTTACACGACTCTGATGTCTGAGCCAAGAACATTCACTATACTTTGATGTCTGTTCCCAAGCAGGTGTGAGTGCTGCCTTCCTATATTCATGTGGGTGCCAAGGAATGTGAGCAAGCTGCAAGGATTCTATAATATTTATTCTGCCAAGCACAAGCTCACTTTTTGGCAGCCTCCTTTAAATATCTTCTGGCTTTTTCTCTGGTGGTCTGTAAAAGACCATCACTGCCTAAGCAACACACAGTGATAGGGCAGAGATTCCTCACATTTGCAGGAAATGCCTTCATGTACAGATGAACACAAACTATTTGTGGAATTTTCAAATCCTCTCAAGGAGCTGCTGAGAAATGGGCTTTTCTGTTCTGTTCTTCACTTTGAGAATATTTACCTTCAGCACAGACAGAATGAGACACTATGGATTTTGTGAAAGTGAAGTCCTTGAATTTAGGCTCCATAAAAACTCCTGGACATTGTTGTGTTGTTTTAATGGAAAGTATAGGTGAGGATCTGGTTAGTCCATTTTGCAAATGTTGAAAAAAAACATTCAAAAGGAGTTTCTCATCATATTTAAAAGCTGGTAAAACTAGGTTTGTCTGACCCCTGGCAGGTTTTCTCATGATGGTCAGACTCACAACACTGTGATAGTTTCATTATTTTTACTTTGTTTCATAACATGCTTTACTATCTCTATTGTTTTTGATTGACCTAATTGTTATTAGTGATCAGGAAAGTGTTTGTAGCTTGAGTTCTGATTGTTGATGAAATTATTACACTAGATCTTGTCATTTACCCCAAGATGTCAGAAGATTAAAGAATTTCGGAACCATTTGGAGTTCCAGGCTGGATTATCCCTGACTGGGGGAGACCAAGAGAACCTGGGAATGAAACCTCACTTTTTTGCTTCCTTCAGGATTTTCACATATAACAGGAAAAGATAGGGTGTAGTATGCTGCAGAATTTGTTTATTTCTAATGAGTCTTGAGATGCTTTCTATCTTGTTGGCTTTTTATAGAAAAGAATTCTGAAAAAAAATCTGCATTTCTGAGCGACTAGGTCCTGTTAAGGGCTCTCCTTTTAGCTCTTGCATGAGGTTATTTACAGATGTGAAGCAATTAACAAGATTAACAGGGTTGACACATGTATTTCTCAAATCTCCAGCCTTTAACTGTTTTTCATTGCACATACATGCTGCTGCAATATAGAGTTGCTGCAGATGTGAGTTTTACAAAAGCTGAGGGGAATGATTTAAGTTGGTTATTCCTGACTTAGAATAATTTTTCCAGTATATGCTATCGATGCTGCTTAAACAGAAAAATTATTCTTCCAGTATTGTATGTTCCTGGATCTGAACTGTTCCTGTGATTAAGCCTGTTTTTTCAGAAAAAATACTTGCAAGTGTAGCAGATTCCTTTATTGAGTAGTATTTTTCCTTCCTCTGTTTGAAGCATGGAGCTATACAGTGGGAGAAAGTCAGACCCTGAATCGTGGTTCTTTACAGAGGGCATTATTTAAAAAGATAAGGCCACACTCTCCCTGCCTTTGCTGAAGCCCAGTGTTATTGGGTGATTAAATGCTGACAGCACAGGTGTCTCAGGAGGAGCTGGTTCCTAAACGAGTAGAGGAACATGATTTTGCTGGTCACTGTCCCTGCCCTCAGATTATCGACCTATTAAGGAATTTCAAGGAATAAAAACAATTTTATCCATCAGAGATGGAAGTATTCAGGCTGTCCCATTGAGGCCAGCATAAGGTCACAATTTTGGCTCTGCAAAAGTAGAATTTTTATTCTTTTGATGTCTACTTGAGTAAATCACCACATATCTGAACTGTTTTCATCAGAGAAACTCTAAGACTAGGTGAAGCTGCCCAGAATTCCTGCTGCTTTAGTCAGTCACATTTTCTTCCTTTAGCTTCCACCTAGTCCAAAGCAAACTTTTGTACAGATTCCATTTCCCAATTTTGGGACTTCACCTGGTATCCAATTATTTTTCATACCCATTCATTTTAGTTCCTTCTTTCATCCTAGTGATAATAAAGCTCATAGACTAAATAAAGTGAAACTTACCAAAGCAAACCTTGTGCACCATTCAGATTGGTTATTACTTTGTAATTTTCTCCTGGTGTTTTGGAAACTTCTTTGAGAACTTAGTCTTAAAAGACATCAGAATGGTCCTTGAAGTATTTTCAACACTACCTCTATCAGTGATTCACCAGGCTGTGTGAGTGGAGATGAGCTGTGATCAGCCCAAGTGAATCCTGGCTCTATCTCATTTCAGATTCGGGCTCGATAAAGCCTCGCTGGGCGCCCTGCACATGAAAGATGCTCTGTACCATGGCCGGAACTACCTCTTCTCTAACTCCAAGACTTATTTCAATGTAGCAGTGGATGAGAAGGGTCTTTGGGTTATATATGCCTCAAGCACTGATGAAAATATAATGGTAGCACACATCGATGAAGAAATGTTCTCAGCCATTCAGCACATCAATACCACCTATCCTAAGTCCAAGGCTGGTAATGCATTCATAGCATGTGGCATTCTGTATGTTACTGACACTAAGGACATGACAGTAAGTTTTGCTTTTGATTTACTGGAAGGGAAGGAGATTGATGCAAGGTTTCAGTTACGCTCTTCACAGTCTGTACTTGCCATGCTTTCATACAGCCTGCGAGACAAGAATTTGTACACGTGGGAGAATGGGAGCTTAATGGTATACCCAGTCCATTTTGGCAGATGAATATATTTTCTCATGCCACCTTTGACTAAAGGATCTATTTAAAGCTCTGTGACATACACATGGGGGTCTCTTCACTTGGTATCATTTTCTGTTTGCTGCTGGTGGTTTGTGAACATGTGTAAAAGGGAGATCAGGTGCCTTTGTATAAACACACTTCAATTATATAGGCCATCTTCATCTTTTTAGAAAGTGTTGTTCACTATTACAGCTGGCACACAGCATAGACATAGTTTTGCTTTCCCCCTGCTATTCATCTGATAATTGTGTCTAATGTACATTGATTATTCCATGGTCATGTGCTCAGCAGAGACTATTTGTAACTTTTATTTACAATCATCTTCTCTGCAATTATTTTCTACTCAGTGATGATGGTCTAATATAAACATCTAAATAATGAACTTTTGTGTACAAATACATTGGTCACTTTCATTTAATTTCCATAGATTCTTTGTGACCATTTTTTCTGGACAAAGTTTTAAAGCTGTTAAAAATGATGGGAATGGAAACACTTGTTTAAATAGGAAAAAAAGCAGAAATCTTAAAATTTGACAAGTCAAATCAAGTGTTAATAATCAAAACCAAAATCCAGTTAAAGTACAAGGAAATAGGAACAATGACATTAAATACTGAATACACGTGAAGTGTGTTTCTTTAAAATTAAAGACATAACCTTCATGAATAAAATTTCATTTTTAACAGTATTTAAGTTTCTTGTGTTGCTGCAGACTCTTCTTTGGCTCTCACTGCCACGCAAACTATACCAGTATAACTTGCTTGTAACTATCTAAACACATTAAGGCATATTTCTAAAATAAAATGTGCCCACATTCACCCATACAAAAGAAATAATAAAATGAAGGGTATACTTTTTTGGAATACTATTTTTGGAATCATCATACTGCTTAGTGACCTAATCTGTTGGTAACCATAAGTCAGAGACTGCCAATTCACATTCTAATTTTTGAGAGTTAGACGTGGGAAATAATAGGAACTTTTTCATTTTAATTTTGTTCTGGTATTTCAGATTTCTAAGTTTAATATTGGAACAAAAATCTCTACTGTTATTTTATATATCAAGATTCAAAATCATGCTCTTGGAAAACCCACCTGAATTTCTAAACTGCCCTTGCACATTGCTAAAGTTCATGGAGTGCACCCAAATATTTAGAAGCAAGGTGTTATTTAAATCCTGAACTGCACTGAGATGTTTAATACCTGTGTGATCCAGGCCCTGTCAAAGGGATTAACTAATTTGGGATGTCTGTGCCTGCAGAACCTTGTCTAGCAAATGTGCTGGAAGAATTCCTCTGCTGCAGCTAAGCTCCAGTGTGTGACACAGGGATGGCTGGGCTCTTCTCAGGATACTTGCTGTTATCACTAAGGCCTTGCATGTTAAGGAGAGAGATGCAGAAGGGAACAAAAAAACATAATAAATACTTTGAACTAGCATATACATCAAAATTCACAGACTAAAAATTCTATCTCAAGCTGTATAAAGAGTGTGACACTTCACACTCTAGAGCTACAGTTCTGTGGGCTGCTTGTGACTTTTGTGGGAGGTGTGGGGGTTTTGGTTGGTAGTTTTTTCCATGTTTGTTTGATTGTGGTGTTGTTCCAAAAATTGGATTGTGGTCCTAATAAAGTAAACATTTTCAGCCAAAATATCCCCAAAGTCAGCAATATACTCGGACAAACACAGTTCAAAATCAGATGTGATATTTTCTAGAAAATGTATCTATCTCAAAGCATGGTAAACTTCTGCATAACATTGTTGAAACACTTGGATCAACCTCTTGGAGGAGGAAGGCCAGGAAATTCTACATCTTTTCTCTTCTTCTTGCAGCTGTGGAACATAATTTTGTTAACCTTGTACTTCTCAAGAACAGCTGTAAAGAAAATGTAAACAGCTAATCTTTTTTATATCAGTACAGTCTGAGGTCAAGTTAAAGCTACCTCAAGAAGTATCCAGTCAATGTACTGGAGATTTAGATAAATCTGTTTAAATATAAGGAAGAGTTCTAGAATGGGCTGTTCCATGAAATAAAAGTAATTTATTTAACTTACAAAGAGAAAACTAAACAGTGACATTTACCCTTCCTTCTTTTCATACTTCTATTTCACAAGCTTCAATTTAAAATCACCTTTGGAGAAAGGTGCTTTTTAGTCTAGTATATCTTACAATACAGCACAGACATCAAAATTTCATTGGAGGAATAAGACAGTTTGTTAACATTTAAATACACAGACATCCATTCCAGTCCTTGAAGAACATGTTTTTTGTTTACAACAGAAAAATACATCTGACAACAGTAGCTAGTTATATTACAAGCAAACAATATTGAACTCTGCATAGTTTATACAATATACTCTGGTAATAATTTAATCACCAGTTTTATCCACTATTTACTAGCTGGCCACATAAAGCCTGACATTCATCTGAAATGTGGCATTATATGTTCCATTGGTATTCTCTTAACAGCTTCATTTAATGAAGTATTTTCTGGACAAATGATTTTCAAAACTAAAAGCTGACTAGAATGCTGGATGTCTTCACTACAAACATTTAGTGCTTACAATACATTCCTAAAGTAAAGGCAGGTGTCCAATAGAAAACATAGCTCAGAAAGAAAGAAAAATACTGTGCAAATTAAACCCCATTGCATTTAAAAATGTACTGATGTGCAAGTTACAGTATCAACTGTGCAATAATACTAACTGGGAAAAAAATCTCAGCATAAAATGATACATCTCTCACAGTACGTCCTTGATTGCACATGTTCCACGGCGTTTGCATCCATTACACTTTCTGCAGAAATCAAATACACTGAGTACCCTTAATTAAAACTAAACTATTTTACAATGAGAAGTTGTAGACATGCTTCATTTAGTGGGAAAAACTGGAATAAAAATAATCAGAATCACGTCAGAAATGCTTCCTGACTTGTAGAGCCACAGTGCTCGCGAAGTGACTGACAAGTGTCAGGGTCTTTACAACACTCATGAATGCAGCTTGTGGGTTACTGAGCAATAACCCCCCCACGACAACAATACTGGGTTACATTCCTTGCTTTTACAATCCAGTACATGCATTTCCACCCCAGTGATCCTTATGGGCATATTCAAAATATACCTGCTGTAAAAGTGTTGGTTTTCTCCCCTTAAGACTTAATGCTGCAGTAATTGCTTTGAAAGGAAACACAATGTTTTCTTTCCACAGTGCATATCACTGTGGTTTTAGCTACTTATAGGGACATAACATAAACCAGGATTCGCTCACAGAACACTACAGAATGTCAAAAATGCCTGAAGGTACACTGAAAGCATTGGGAAGAACCCTCATTTTCAGTGTGCCATCTGCTCCACAGGAGAAGATACGATTGCCTTGCACAGTCTCAATCTGGGTGACACCAGCACCAATATTTCTGAAAAGGGATTGCTTAGCATGTTCGTTTTTAAATGAATGAATTAAGTTGTAGCCAGTCAGTCTCCAGACCTGTATCAAAAGAATGACAAAAGGAGATTAATATTAAAGGATTTGTATTTTCCCCCCGTTTGGTTTCAGATTCCTGGCTGTTCTAAACTCTTTTAAATTCAGTAAAGATAAAGGATAGATTTTGTTGCCTCATTGCAACAATTACTACAAGTCCAAGAGTCTTGAGAGGCTCCTGATGCAGTGTAAGGCTGCCTTAGTGTGGACCAGCTGAATATTGGTAGGGTGAAGCTTCCCTGTGTTACCTGATCAGAGTCCTCCTCCCAGCTTCCCCCTGTGAAAGCTGCAGAAATGGACAAGTTGCATTTTCCTCCAAGATGACTACTGTAAGCTTTGCAGCAGCTGGAAATGCTTTCCTGCTATGGAATGCTGCAGAGAGTAAGCTGCACAATTAATAAGCATGCAGAGTAGGAAGCACAGCTGCCTGTTATGTCCTATGTAGCAGGAGCCTCATCAAGGCCAGGCCATGAAAGCCCCTCTTAAGCAGTCCTCCAGCTAAAAGGAAAGAAACTGTATTCACCTTCTCTTTACCATGTTGTATTTCCTTCCTTTAGTATTCAGGTAAAATGCTCCTTAAAACAGGGACTGTATTTCTGTTTGGCTTTTTTGTTTTGTTTTGTTTGTTTGTTTTTGTTTTGGGGTGTGTTTTTTTTTTCATGTTGGTGTTTGTTTGTTTCTTGCTACTCTGACCTCTCAGTAGCTGTCAGGGGCTACAGCATCAGGAGAAAAAAATAGAACTTGGTGATACAGAAACTTTATGCAATGTTGAAGTTGCTGAGCGCCCCCTGTGTTACAAAGAACGTCCAACAGTAAAGTCAGAACATTTTAAGTGAGAGAAAAAGAAAGGTAAGATTTCAGAACTGAGCACTTTGCTTTATCCACTTAAAATCAGTCTCACAATCTTAAAAGGACTATTCTTTAGTGGAGGACAAAACCTACTTGCTTTAGAAGTCTACCAGTATATTTCAGATTACATTATAAATGTAAAGCAAGCAGGCTGTACATCAGGTGTAGGTTTTTGTTTTGTTACTGCATTTATCTGGCTGTTTACATGTGACAATACACTACTTCAGCCAAACACCCTCCTCCAGAACCCAGCTCCTCCATCCCTTACCTTCATGTTTCCTTCAGCCGAGCCTGTAACAAAATAGTCCTCGGAAGGATCCAGTGCCAGGGCCTTAACAGCTGACTCGTGTGCTTGGAAGGTGAAAAGGGTTTGCCTCTGTCTGATGTCAAAGATGCAGATATATCCCTTCCTACCTCCAGAAATGAGCAGTTGATGCTTGGGTGCATACTGAAGTACTGTGGCACCATGGTCATGACAAGTGAAGGCTGAAGAAGAAGGATATCAGAATTTAATAGATTTGAAACTGTAAGTAGCTCTTAATCTTAAATGCATTTCTTCCATAAACTGCTACCTGAATATTTTCTAACTTTGCAGACACATTCCTTCATATGGGTAATGTCTTATCATCTGACAGCTTAGTGCTCTTGTAAGAGATACTTAGATCTAATGCACAAGAAAGCATGATATGCAGTCTAAGTTACTTTAGAATACAGGCTCATACCTGAATTTAAAATTTGAGAAAATATAAAATGCACCATATGAAGTTCACGTAAATTCCTGATTTTAAAAAAGTATAGCTGATTTTGAGCAACCTGGTCTAGTGAAAGGTGTCCCTGCCCATGGCAAGGGGAGTGGAAAGAGATGATTTTTAAGGTCCCTTCCAACCCCAAACATTCTATGATGGTCTTTCTTCATGCTTTTCCATACCGAGCAGATTAACATCATGCTAGAGAACATGCAGAAGCAGTCTGGTGCATGCATTAGTGTGCAACACAAATTTAGACCTGCTCCCCAGTATAAGGTTTTCCCCTTGCCCCAAATGCACACACAAGCTGTATTTCCTTAGTCAGTAAGAAGTAAGAGGTTTAATTTTCACCACAGTACTTACCATGTATAAGACTGTTACCAGATGAAACCAACGTGTCCCAGAGGCACACATTTCTGAGAGAGAAAAAACCAAAATCATTATGGCCAATGCCAAGTGATTCACGGGGTGACATGACTCCAAAACTGTTCACATTTTATGTCAGTCTAGAAGGCAGAACTGAACACTCTGTAGTCATTGAAGAGCATTTGTAAAGAACTAAGAGTCTTAATTCTTTTCTTTGCTCTTTTATGCTTTTTAGTGGAACTATATCTTCTACCCTTAAAATGTGTACTGATCAAAGGTTGTGTCAAATAATTATAGGAGTTATTCTTTTCAGAGAAAAAGATTATCCTGCGTTGCTGAACAAATTTCTACTCCCGAGCAACAGCATCATGTCAAAGTAGTTACATTTGGAATACAACTTGAAAAAACTGTTTAGCTATTGACTACTCCTCACACAAATTAAACTTGGAAACAAGCAACTGAAGAAATGATAGTCAAAGAAATTATCCAGCAACTTCAAGCTATAACAAAACTTAGAACAATGAACCTTAAAATGTCAGCCACATCTTAATGCCCAAGAGCTTAGCAAGTTAAGGGAGATGAATAAGTAGTTTTGAAATTCTTCAGTTTCTTTAAACGCACCTGTTATCATTGGATTGTCCCGATGTAGCAACTAGACTTGAAGAGGTTATAAATGCAAAGTCACTTGTGGTTTTACTGTGGCACTGCCAACTCTATTAAAAACAAAACAAACAGGAAAGTGCAATCTTACCAGTTGTTATTTGCATCAAAAGTACTATCAGTCTGATGTCAGTGATAGCAAAACACAGAGTCTTTGAAACAAAGCTTAAAAACTGACAGTTTGTAACTGAGAATGGAACAATGGATTAAAATCCAGTATAAAATGAAAAGATGTGACAATAAATGGCAAAGAACAAATCCACAGTATAGTGTATGGACAACAGCCTGAGTTTTAAATTAAGCATGGTCTTCATGTTAAGGAACAGTAAAATGTATTGGAGAGTGTATTTTTACTAAGTTTTGGGGTTATAAAGTCATTAGTTGTGGCTCTGATTTTTAATTTAAACAAGGGTAATGTTGAAGGAGTATTTGTAATGACACTGTAGTTTATGGTTATTGTGTAATTGGTTTTCCAATGATGTAACATTGAAACTCTGCAGTTGTTTTGATGAAGTGTGCCAATTAAAAAGCAGCAAAGTCAAATATGTCTCATTAAAATCATACACTCTGGGCCTGTCCCAAGTTTCAAAGACTTTGCTTTCCTCTACAATAATAATAAAAATAAAAACATTCTGTTTACTTACCAGGTAGGGCTTAGGATTTGAGGTGGTTTGGTTTACTTGCCAAATACTTAGAAAACCTTCACCATCAGCAACACCACACTGCAAGGAACAAACTGCATTTATTAGCATGACATGGTGGTTACTGGATACTTCATGACAGTAAATTGCTGACTTCAAGGAAAAACCCACCTGAACCACCAAACCTTTGCCTGCAAATTGAGGATCAGTAACAATGATCATCAGGTCAAAAAAAAACTAGTTTAGAAGCCAAGTGGCTTCAGTGCCGATTGTTTAATAATTATCTAATGATTAATGCTCTCCTGCATACTCAATTCTTTTCTGGAAATGGAGAAAGTGTGGAAGCCTGTCTTTCAAATCCTAATGTGAGATGCTACAGCTAACAAAGGCATCATTACTCTATGACTCTACTTGAAAATGCTTAAAAAATTAAGACGCATGACAGCATGCCATAAAAGTATGATAAGAACAATTATGGAAAGACTGTAGTCATGAATGGTAAAATGACTGAACTATATTTATTAATCAAAATTTATTAAAAACATTTAATACTGTATATTCTACGCAGTATGTTCTGTAAGTATTTTACAAAATAATTTTATAAATATTTATAAATATTTTTTATATTTTCTCTTTTTAGTTGAGTTTCACGAGTCCTGCCTGAATGACCTTCATGTGAAGCACAGCAACAAGAAGTATGTCTTAATTTCTGGCCTAAGATTGATTCCTACAGAATGGTAAGATTGCAATATCTCAAAGCACAATCAAAACATATTTTTAAAATAAGTTTAAATGACATTCTATGCCACCTGAAAATAGATATGCTGAGAGATACTTTATATTTCCAGTTATTTCACCTTTGCTGTTTTATAGCTATGTACAGTCATACCCAAACACCTTTAATTAAATTTTTATAGCTTTTAACTATAATGAAGTTAAATACTTTGTCAGTAAAAATGCAGACAAAACCTGTTAAAATAATAGAATGGACAACATGAAAAACTGAAGAGGTGGGTATGCCTCCCAGTTTCTTTCTTTCTTTCTCCACTCTTCTTTCTGCATCTCATCTCCCTCATGGAGTCACTTCTGGCCAAAGCATGTCTTTTTGCACTCTTTCTGCTCTCCACCCTACACTCACAGCTTTCAACTCATGGGCTGAATTATCCCTCTCTTCCTGGTTCTTCTAGGGTAATGCATTCTGTGAAAACTTTATCTTGGCCAGAATGCAAAGTGGGAGGCATTTCTTGAAGACCTGTGCCTGTACTGATTGACAGCTGGACTTAATGATCTTGAGGGTCTTTTCCAGCCCCAATTATTCTATTACTGATAAAAGTATGCATCTATAAAATAAGGAATCTCTGTAGTTTAAAAAAAAATATTTAATTTAAAAAGGTTACCACCACGGGAACACAGATTTCTGAAGAGGGAGAACAAATAGTGTGAAAATGTGCAAATAGGACGTGGGGCAGCAGTGTGGAGCTGAGAGAAGAGAAAGGAGAATAAGGGTCAGGATTTATTACAAAGCTCCCACATGCAGCCAAAATACATGACACAATATCATTGTTCTAGGGCATCCTAACAGTTCAGCAGCAGCAAAAGTTAAAACTGCTTTAGAGGTCACAGCACAAGCAAACGTTTCCTTATGAATAAAAACTCCAACCCCTGGAAAACCCTACATGTACTTACCTTATTTCCCTGGGCATTGAAATACATCCTTGTCACCCTGGCATTCCCAGCCTGCTGGAAGCACACCAGCTGCTGTGGCCTTGTCCACTCAAACATTCGGACACTTCCATCTTGTGCTCCTGTAAGATCTAAGATTAAAAGATGATCATTAATAGTTCAGTATTTTGTAGAAAATTATCAATTCCATACTAGTGATTCACTTACAATACTGATGGACTGGATGTGAAGCCATTCTCTTGACGTTATTCAGATTTCTTTTAATCAGCTTTATACGAAACAAAGAAAAATTAAAATAAATTTGAAAAAGGACATAAACACAGTATTCAATTTTGTTTATACTATTACATGGTGAAAGTCCCCTAGTTAAAAAACATCTATTAATCTAACATTATTTGAATGGTCCTATATCAAAGTTCCCATAAGAAAGAAAACCACCCAGATTGACCCATTATTTTCTGTATCACAATAATTCTGTGCCTCAGTATACAAGAAAATGCTTAGTTTGGCCTTTTTTTTGGCCAGGTCTTGGTCACTGTTGGCCTTTTATGTCAATACTGGATTGACAGTATGATGACTAATGCACACTAGGTCTCTCTACTAAATAAGAGACAATAAACAGCCTGCTCTCCTGAGCTGCACACACAGAAGTACTCACCACACCAGCTCCTGTGCTGGTTTGCCCAGAGCCTAGCCAGGGCATGGATGGAGATGGCTGGATCTGACTCACTCCAAACGATGGTGCAGTTGAAGGAGCCAGTGTTGTGGTAGAACCACGGAAGTCAACGTCATCAGAACTGTAAAAGAACAGCTCTGCTTTAAACAAATGCTTCTTTGCTCCTAATGATCTTTGCTTATTTCTAAAGAGCCTAATGGCAGTGGGTAGAGGAAGTGACAATAATGAGACTATAAATTGATAATTCCTGTGCTTATGCAGTACAAATGCCTTCCACATGCACCAAATCTATCCATGTTTAATCTCAAGAGATGATCCCAATATAAGAACATAAACTCCCTTGAGAACAATATTGTTGGGCTATTCCTGACCTGTGAGTGCAGTGTGCAGGGAGTTGGTACAGAGGAGTGCTAGCTGCAGCTGATGCACTCACACTTCTCATCACAGGAATGGAGAGGACAGGAACAACCAGCATCAGCTACCACTGCTGCCCTCCACACTGCACTGATGCAAGGGAACTGCACCCCCTTCATTATCTTATGCACCACATGGGTTTTACTTCACTGTACAGTGCATGCATGCCTAAAACAGTAATTATTCTCTTGCTTTCCCTCACTTGCAAAGCAACCTGAAACCTACTGAAGAAGAGTAATTAACGTTTTTTGTATGCTCCATTTGTGCTTACATAGGTGATATAGACACAGCCTCACAGAAAATCAATACTCTTATTAATACAACCACAAAGAAACAATCCTACCTTTTAGACTCTCGGTCATATTCTTCCCCAATCCATATAAATGACTGAGCAGCCAGCAGAGCTGAAATATCAAGTTCTTGAACATCATGTGTAGATGCCAAAACAATTTCATTGCTGTTTGCCTATGCAGCACAAATACAAAATTTATACTAACTATAATTAAGACCTTTTATTACATTTTTTGTAGTATTTGAGGCTTACCTTGTTGACTGCAAAGGCCATTATCATATCTGATTCTTTGTGAATGATTTTTGCTTTTCCTCCAGGGTATCCAAGATCTGCTTCAACCTACAAAACATTCATAAAAAACTTCAATTAGCATGAAAATCCACTTTGTAGTGGTACATTCAGAGTGTAAAGATTTATACAAAATTCATGCAAGAAAAGTTCAGTGGCCTTAGCATTGTTTCAGTAGCTAAACTTTAGACTTCTCATACTCTTTGGTGTTCTATAAGCCAAAAGTGATATTTGTGTAAGAAACACGAAGTTGTGTGTGCAACACTATTTACAAGGTGTTCACTCATCCCAATTATCAGAACATCCGAAGTTAGTTCATGGATTAAAAGCCTGTCACACAGACTACACAGAACACACAGCTTCTGTTAGTCACATTAGAAAAGAAAAGCCAGTTCCACAGAACTTTTAAGAATGTGCTAGAGGTTTGGGAGAAGGGATACTACCTTGTTTTTGTGATCTTCTGCTACGCAGTTTTGTTTGACCTGCTCCACACGATCTTCTACAGACTACATAACATCACACAGTCACAAACACAAAACACATGCACAAACAAATATAAAAAAAGAATGAAACATTCCAAACTAGATTTTAAAGGCCACTCTGTCAGTAAATGGTGACAAATGTATTTTTAACTTTTTATAAAAGGCACAGAAACTAAGACAGGAATCTAAACAAACTCACTTAAAATGTAATGCCTCCTAGATGAACACAAAATGTATGATATAGTAAATAAATGGAGGAGTAATACACACACAAACTCCATACTTACAGGAATTTTAAAAGATATTAAATCATATACTTATTTCCCATGCTATTTATGTGTTGGCTTAAATTTTCAGTTAGAACATAGCAGTTGTAACCGGTACAATTTTTAAAGCCCCATATTATATATTACTATATAATATTACTTTTATATGTATATATTACTCATGCATATATACATATACACAAATGAATAGCACATTTAAATTTCTTTTCACACCAAAAAGGAGAATATTCAAATTTCTTTGCTTATTACTGTTATTGCAAATGTTCTGTTTATTAGGATAGTATTCAAATACATAAAGCTGAGATATGTCTTGTTTAAAAATATTTGGTTCTGTTGATACCCAATCAACAACATGACCATCATGTTGATTTTGAAAAAAATCCAAACATTGTTAAATGAGAGAAAGTGAAATGTCAATGAAAAATGGGAAGAAAAATTAAATACTAAGGAGACTGAGGAACAGTTATAATTGAGCTTTGTTTTTTTAAAAAAAGTTACATCCTTTGTTTACCTCACTCTGCTTTCTTTTCTTTGTGAATATATATCTTATAAAAGTCTCCTGAAGAAGTTCTTGCTTCACAAGAAAATGCCAGAGCCTTTTTGCTGGAAGAGCTGAGTAATCCTTTGATCTGGATAAAGCAGAAGAAGGAAAGAAATACAGAGTATCCTGAGTTGGAAGGGACCCACAAGGATCACTGAAGTCCAACTCAAGCCTAAGAATTCCACTGTGTGCCTGAGAGTGTTGACCAAACACTTGTGGAACTTTGCTGATGGTGATGTTCCCACTTCCCCAGGGAGCCTGTTCCAGTGCCCAACCACCGTCTGGGTGAAAGGTGGTTAGAACCTTTAGAAAGAACCTTTTTCTAATTACACACCTAAACCTCCACTGGCACAGCTTCAGGGTCTTCCCCTGTGTCCTGTCACTGTCACCAGAGAGCAGAGCTCAGTGCCTGCCCCTCCTCTTCCTCTCAGGAGGAAGCTGTACCTGCACTGAGGTCTCCCCTCAGTCTCCTCCTCTGAACAGACCAAGTGCCCTCAGCTGCTCCTCACATGGCTTCACCTCCAGACCCTTCACCACCCTCACTGCCCTCCTTTGGGCACTCTCTAATAGTTTCTTATCCTTATTATGTTGTGGCACCCAAAACTGCCCCAGCACTGGAGGTGAGGCCACCCCAGAGCAGTCCAGAGCAGAGCAGGACCATCCCCTCCCTTGCCAGGCTGGCCATGATGGTCCTGGTGCCCCCCAGGACACGCTTGGCCCTCCTGGCTGCCAGGGCACTGCTGACTCATTTTGCACTGTTGACTTAGTTGTAGTTTAATATATGGAGAAAAGCAAGCTATTTTTGAGTCAAAAACACAGTTCACTATCTGCATTTACAGACACCTCCAGGCATGACACTGTCTAAACACAAGAGGATTAGCCTTAAAAGGACCTTAGTACAACTTCTCCTCCCCCAGACATCTGCATGTATTATATAACTGTTCTGTAGCTGGGATAGGGTGAGAGACAACTGCTATGGAAGGAATAGTAAAGCAGCTTGAATAGGGTGTTCTCAGCAGCAGCAGCCACTGCCCTTGATTCCTACAACCTCTACTCTTTCCTCATTTCCCTTTTTTGTGGCAGCTGTGAAAAGTGCAGCAGAGTGAGTAAAGTCTGCTGCAGGAGACAGGCAACTGTGTAAGAATGGACAAAGGGATGTGGGAAAATGGTTTCTGTAGAACACTGGCTACTAGACCAAAGAGCTAGACAACCTTTGGCTGTTTAACATGAGGAAATGCTCTTTAGAATTTCTGTGATCGAAGAATGTGTTTTTGCTAGGAAAAAAAATACTTACTTGAATGGTGTGTTTTCAGGTTCTATCATTGCTTTATTGCGGAGAAGAGCTGGTCCTGCCCCTACACCAATGTCACTGGGGTAAGTATTGATGTAGTTTGGAGGTGGGCCTTCAAACTGGTCCATTCTATCTTGAAGAATTTGTTCCCAGTGTTCTAAATTTTTTATTACAGCAATGCCCAATGGAGATGTTACAGGGAGGTCTAAACAGAAATATTAATAAAGTAAGGCTCAGAGAAAATAAATTGTTACAGTGAGTATAACACCCCCATAATAACTAACCATCCAAAAAAAATCTTGATAGGAAATGTACATATTGGAAATTGTAATAAATAAGGTATTTAATTATTGGAATTTTAAAGTTAGAATTAAAACGTGAAGTCTGACAGAAAGCCACATTTACAGAAAAATGAAAAGCAAAGCAGGATTTAGCATACCGGTAAATTCCAGACCAGCAATGGGAAAGAAGTTCTTAATGTTGTGCAGGACCAATTTTACCATTGTCAGATGCAGAAGAGCCCAGCTGTATAAAAAGAATAGATTTAGTCATGTTAAAAAAACATTAAGAGTTATCTACAGAGTATTTTTCTTCTTCAAGCAAATACACAGGTCAGAAAAAGATTGTAGAAAGGGTCTGTTTAACCTGCACCTCATTCAAAAACGACGTGCTTGAATCAGCAGTCTAAATCATTATTCTAGAGATGGCATTGTGGCACCTTATTTGAGTCTTAAAAATGAAAATGGGTGCTTCTCAGTTGTTTTCCCCTCCCCAAGAAGCTGCAAACCGCACTTTAACTTCCTAATCCCTTTTTTCTGGCAGGTAAATGGGGAACTGTTATTGTGACAAGAATGTGTAACTTCTGTAATCCCATTGCCATAGACAAGTCTGCCCACAGTACCAAAATTGCTTTACTTACACTGGATGGTGCAGAAGATCAGTATTTTTTTAAAAATTTGGAAGCAAAGGTAAGAATATGGGATAATTATTCTAAAATAGTGACAATTTCTGCTGACCTGTAAGAATTGGCATCTGTGTGTTCCTGGATCTGCACATCAGAGAGGAAAGCGTCATCCTCTTCCTCATCACTGTGAATGCTTTCATCAGAATCGTATATAACACCACTGTCTGATAAAGGGAGAAAGGGCTGCAATGCAAAGCAGAAGTCTGTATAAAAACAATATTCTCATCTCTTCTTTGACTTCACTTATGACTCTCACAGAGTTTAAATGACAGCAATTTAACCTATAAGACAATGTCCCTAAAAATATAAGTAACTAGCAATGGGGAAAGTATTAATCACTATTATTGGCAAGAGGCAGTTTTTGAAAGTGAAGTAATAGACTTGTAAGCTCTTTATCTTTTATTATGAGGATAATATTCTGCCATCTACTAAGAGTGCTCAAAATTTTCACTTTATTTTTGTCCTTTAAAACTTAATGGAATTTTCAATTACCTTTGCCATAAAATAGTCCCACATGCTGAGTTCTGGAGGAATAAACTTTTCTTTGTAAGAGGGTCTTTCTGCAGGTACAGGTGGTGGGACATTGCTGTCTTTTACTGGTCTTCCTGGTACCAGCATTCTCATGTTAAACCGGCGGCGGTGTTTGTCCATTTCTTCTGATGGAAGAGGAGGTGCTAAATTCAGGTAATTAAAAAAGCTGACATTAGTATTGCATCTTTAAAATATCTGTATATTATAACTGAAGCAACTAACACCACTGTTATTGGTATTAATTTCTACTGATTTATAATTAACGCCAACCTAAATAAAGTAAGTGTAATCACAAAAAAAATTCATTATGATAAATTCAATAACTGTGGCATTTAGACATTGCATATACGATAAAAATATATTTTACATTTACATACTGGATTAGGTTCTTAGGAGATGCAGCTTTTAAAAAGTCTTTTAGCTGAAAAATTTCTCAAGAAAGAAATAAAGAAACTCAGAAACTTTGTTGAGAAATAAAGTAATATGTAAAATATGACTAAACAGTTATGTTGCACAATTAGCAGTTACTCAAATATAAACCAAGGAATTCTTAGGGTAGGAAAGAAAATTTGAATAGAAAAACAGGCTTTTTGACAGCTGAAGTCTACTTTGAAGTGTTATGATTCAAAATGCCTTAATAGTAAACAAAATATTAATGTGGAATTTGTTTTTCAAAGTGTTACTAGCCAAGCAATGTTGAAGATCACACTTACTTTATTACAAGGGAGCTAGGTATTTAAAAACTATTCTGTTTGTAAAAAAAAAGCCACTACCAACACTCATCTACACTGCAAGTCTTTACAAACCTTCATTACCATCCTCTGAAACATCAGAAGTTGTAGCAGCTTGAAGGTTAAAGGAAAACAGAATACATCTCAAATGAACACGACTTACAGAAGTTATTCATACTATCACTTTATGAAAATAACTGCCCTAAATGAGTTTAACTTATTCCATGAATGACAAATACCTGTTGTGCATACTTATGATGGTGCAGTGCCTTATTACTGTTTGGTTTTATATTCTGGAGAGGTAATGTCTAATGTTTGCATAAGTTTCAAGCCTATTGGTGATTTTAAAGTCTGTGTGATGTGATTTTTGGTATTGCTGAAGTTTATCACAAATGCTGTATCTGTCTTTATCATTAGAGTCTGAATTCAATCTCCACTTTTGCTTTTCCTCATGCAGCATATTAACACTTGCTCATCTGTCTTTGTAAAAATCCTGGGTTTAGCTGGAGCTTATGTATACATGAGCTGTTCTTCTGCCAGATGAAGCTGATATTTTTTCTCTGTGCTCTTGTGCTAGGTGAAATCCTACCTTGCAATAGAAACTGATTTCAGAAGTATTGTTTCCCAGTTACTGCAATCATTAAATTACACTCATCTCCCGTACAAAAACCCATAGGTATTAACACTGATTTATATCACCTGGGTATTTTTTTCCCTAAAACTAATGAAAAATGTTATAAGTAAGCACCTAATAGTACTGTTATTACTATAATGGCAAATTCAAAACGTGCTGGACATTATTACAAAGGACAACTGCACGGTTATTACTTGTTTCAGCTTTTTAGTTAATGTAACTGTTTTCTTGCCAGTAGTGTCCTAAATTCTGCTTTGGCCTTGAAAAGGAAGGTCGGTTCTCCTGCTGGGTTAGTAAGAGGTATAAAATGTACACCACTCAAGAGGCCTTTGGAGAGCAGTACCTGGGATGTTTTCAGACTGCCTGCGGGGTTTCACGAGCAGCTTCACGCCCCCTCCAAAGACAGCAGCCCACATGCGGCTGTTGAGCGGGTGTGCTGCCAGCCGGAACAGCTCGTTACACGAGTTGGTGGCCAGGGCGTGGATCAGGAGACTCAGGTACACGGCTACAACAGCTTCACACAGCAGGATGTTCAGCTTTGGCTGGTCTTCATCCTGAGCTGAACTTAACAGGTTGATAAGTGAACTCACACCTGCAAAGAGGAAAAATTCTGGGATTAAATGAGTAGGAGGACAAATGGACAAAAAGAAAATGTTTTACCTCTACACTTTATGGTAAACACTAGCAGCCACATGATGCCTTTACTGAGATGAAACATACTATTAACAGTTTTTTTAAAATCATAAAGATCAAAATTATAAAAAGCCTTCTTGCGTCTGGGACTTTTGCATTGCACTTCTCTGCAAATACTATGGGCAGTTCAGTGTGTCTATGAAATTGATGCACCATTTCCACAGTTCATGCTCGTACATCAGAATTAGCTGCTTTCACAGCTCAACCAAGTACAGCATAAACGTAGGACAGTACTGTGGAGACAACAGAGGTAGCATTGCTAGGGGGTTAAGCAGGAAAACATTTTGCAGTGACAAATTGTCATTAAGTTTATCCTAAAGATCATGGTCTCTTCTTCAAGCAAGATGTTTGCCACGTAAAAAGTTTATTTTTATTTGTTTTGATACTTGAAAAAGGGAAAGGCTGTTACTATTTTGAGAACTAAGTTAGAAACATTTGTCATTGATTATCCACTATCTTATCCCTCAAACAGGACAGTGAAATAATTCTGCCAATTGGAGCTAAAAGTAACCTTATTTTAGTCTCACCAGGCCACTGAGCAGGAGATGAGTTTGGAGTTGCATGCTCTTCAATGCTTTCTGTCCTCAGTCTGCGTCGATCACTCAAAAGCAGTCCTTGATAAACCATCCCAGTAAACTGATTTGCTTCTGTTTGACTGCTGCATACAAATAAATTTTTTTCTGATAAGAAAGTGAGTGTCCCAAGTGAGAATGACATCATTATTTTGCTACTGTTTATTGAAAAAACTGAATGGTTGATGTTATTTTTTCTGTGTAAAATCGATTTGGCATATCAAAGTTAGCGATGTTTAAATGTGTACAAGTATCTTTACCCATAAACAAACATTTAACTCCTTTTCATGTCACATGCAGAAGAATTTCCATTTAGGATGCACAAAGTATACTGCAAATGTAGGACTGTATGAAAACTTCCCTCTTTACCTGTAGCTGTGGCTGTCACATAGTGCTTGATAAATGGATGCAGAAAGTGAAGCTGCTAAAGAATGAAGTGTGTACACCTAAAATAAAGAGAATCAATAAGCTATATGTTATATATAAAAGGTGAGTGAAATAAATTTCTTTCTAAAGGGTATTGGAAATGTGTTCTGCAGGACTGTCCTAGTTTTAAACTAGGTGCAAGAAATAGTAACTGAATGTTACTTCATGTTTACAGTACACTGCTTAGAAAATCACAACTGTTTGTTCAAGATAACTTGATGGCAGTCAACACCTTCTAATATTATGTCAAGATAATTAACTTGATTCTAATACAGAACAGCCCCAGTAAATGAGCATACTGAAGCATGATTAAGCATGTCCTGTTATGACAATGAATTTGATGGTATGGTTCCTGGAAGTTGTACAATGTAACACTACAGTTCAATGTAGTAATAGCTACTCAATATACATAAAATACAAAAAGTTTGTGTTTTATCTAATAGTTTTATCTAAAATCTCTTTTTTTACCTGTTATGTGCATATAAATTCCATTAGTCTCCAGGAGTAACAAAACACCTGGTTCTGCCTCACAATGCAACAAAAACAGTCCAGCTCTTAAAAAGAGGAAATGCAAGGATTTCTTGGAAAGTTCAATGAAATCCACAATGTGAAGAAACTTGTACTGCTTAACTGTTAAAAAAGCACTTTTTAACTCACCCTGTGCTCATTCCTGTCTGTTCCTACTATCTTTCCATTTCACCAAACATTAGGCCTTAGATTAAAGCTATGAATTACCTTGACATCTTCAATATTAGGATGTGGTGGCGATTTCATCTGCACAATAGTGTAAAGTATATCATGGATGTGGTTGTTTAAGTAGAGCACAGGATTAGCTATCACAGTTTTTGTGGATGCTATGCTTGCAGAAAGCAGTGGTAGTGTTGTGGGTAGTGGAAGTGGAGACTGAAGTTGCTTTACAGTAGTTTCCTGTTTAAAAGAAAAGACTGTATTTAAAATCATTGCCTCGAAAAAAATTAAAAATAGATATAATTTTACATCTTAAATATATTTCCCAGGTTATATATTCTATTCTACTGCTGTCTACTCAGTACAGATAAGATTTTACTGTAAAAAGCGAGTTATTATTTACTATAATAACAAGGTTAACACCTGATAGCCAGTTTTGCTGGAGCACATTTTGATTTCATGCAGGAAGAGTATTTTCATGTAGTTCATTAGGAAGTGTGAAGATTGTCTGTTAAGAAACACTAACTAAAAATGTACTTGCAGTAGCACAAGTTGATACAACAGTCACTGGTCTGAGTCTGGTAACAAAGTCCAATTTGTACTCATCTGAGTTTCTCAAGCGGAAACAAATAGGACTTGTAAAAATTCTTTGATGTACATTCTAAGTCAAGTACCACCAAAACAGCTGTCTGTTGCCCCTATTCGAAATAGGAGAAATCTAGGACTAAAGCATATTAAAAGACTTGCCCAGTATCAGATTATCTGCTGCAGCTCAGTACAGTAATTAACATTTGCTGTAAAATAAGTCATTTGTATAAAATGTAGAAAGTGCCATAACAGCGTAAAGGGAGTAGTACCCTGTCTGACTTTATATTTTGAGCTTTGAAGCTAAGACCCCGTTCCTTGTAGGTCCTTTGCATGATCTGCAGAGGTCTGGGAATGAGATTTTGTTTTATTTCAGTAACTGTGAATTCAATTGATTATATAGGTACCTAGAAATTGTGATCAAAATTATGTCATAGTAACACATACAACATTGCAGCCACAATATAAAACAGCAACGTTTAGGTTCCATAATCATAAATAGCCTGATCCTAATTGTCACTCACATAGCAGATTCTTCAGAACCAAATAATCCATATTAGGAAAAGCAGCACATTTAAATAGTAACTCCTTTCTCCAAGAATATTAAACTTATAATGACCATTAGACTTGCAGAACATTAGCAGCATCTATCTAGGCACAAACTCATGCATTGGACATAACTGACAGTCTAGAACTGTACACATTCATCAATAGAAAAGAGCTGAATTTGCTTTACCTGCTGAGACTCCTGCAGCAAGAACTTCAGCTCCATCCTTACAGATGCTAAACCTCCACCTTGTGCCCCATGAAGACTACAATAACTGAGGAAAACTCTGAGGAGAGCTTGGTTCTTCTGCAGCCACCACTTGCGCCTCTCGGCATGTTCTCGCTTTGCCTGTAACCTCCGCCTTTCGATCTGGTGCCGCTCGTACGAGCCAATGTCTGGCTTGTCCATGATATCTTCGGGGTCAAGCAGATCCCCATTTACTTTGGTATATGTTTTATAGTAGTCTTTGTCCCCTGCATCGTGGTTGCATATTTCATGCATAGCAGCAATCTCTTTCTCCAGCCAGTTGTACAGCTGAAATCTGAGCTTTCCTCCATCCACTTCATAACCTGTAGCCAAAGTCCTCAGTTCAGTCATAAGGATTTTCAAACAGGCTCTGAACTTCAGTTGCTCAGCAATAACATCAACCTCAGTGTCTCCTGCCTCAGAAACTTCCCCATGTGGTGTTTGAGCTATGCTGGTGTCTGAGGTCCTCTCATCTTCACTCTTAGAATCAGATTTTTTCATCATTATCCCAACATCTTTGTCTTCTTCATCTGACCCATTTTTGTCTTCACCCCAATCAAGAGTAAGGGGCTCATCATCAAATTTTACTGCTGGTTGACTCCAGTCAAATTGTGCTGAAGATTCAACAGTGCTCTCCAAAGCAAAGGAAGCTGAAATGGGTTTTGACCAGTCTATATCACCACTTCCAGCACCATCCTGTAGGGTTTTGGAATCTGAAACATCAGTCTGGATTGAAGGACTGGATGAATCTTTTTCTCCCGCTACAGTAGACTTTTTTCTTATTTTTGGAATTTTGGAAAGGACTTCAAGGGCTAGTACAGGGCAGCCCACTTTAAAATGAGCATTTGCAGTAGTGAAGAATAATTTTCTTTCTATAAGATTAATTTTATCAACAAAGCTTTTCTCAGTTTTTAGACCTAAGGTGGCCAGAGTTCCTTCTGGTGAGCTGAAGTATCTTCGGATGAGCAAAGGGTGGGTCCGGAGATAGTTGTAAAAACTGAACACCACAGGATTGCAGGATTTGACGATAACTGAGGAATTAAACAGATATGACATCTATTGAAAATGCCTTTTAGATGGTGTTATTCTGTTTTGCAGTTATTTCCTGCATTGATATTTATCAAAACACACAAAGATAATTTTGGGTCTAGTTACCAAAATAAAATTAAATAATTTCTTATTCCCCACAAAAAGAATAAAGGCTATGAGCTGGATGAGTAGGAAGACACAAATTCTATTATTTGCATCGCAGTTACATTGCACTCAGATAAGCTAAAAGGCAGCTGAGATGATCATTCAGGTAGAGATTTCTCCAAGGAAATTCCTATAGGGAATATGAAACCTATGGAGCCACCTATCACTTAACATTAGTCTTGAAGAGATGGAATAGGAAATCCTGCTACAATACTGCTAATTTCCAGAAGCAAGAATAAGAATTTAAGTCCACTGGAAAAAACACCAACCAGCATTCATTACTAGAGAAGTAGTGTATGGAAGTGCCAAAGACAGCTCTCCTGAACTTAGATGACAGCAGGAACTAAGTTTGGTGTTAGAGGGTTGAAGACAACCCTTGGAAAGAATTGAAAACAGATATTTATATTGTTTTAAAGCATTTCTCCCACTCTTTTTCTTAATAAGTTTGCCCTATCAGATTAGTATTTTTTTCCCCTTACCTGGGTTTTCATCATCATCTTTGGGTGTTTGTTCCAATAACGTATCCAGTGCTCGTGTGTAATCTTTCATTATCCAGTATGCAATACTTCTCAGAAATGGATCAGAATGCAACTTAGTACAGCTGAATCCAGTTCCATCCTTCTGGCAACCCAAAATCTTTTCATAGAGAATGGAGGTGTATGTGACAGAGGTTTCAAACTCTGATTCATACAAACGAGCAATGACCATGGCCAACTGGATGTCTTCCATTTTCTCAAGGCACACCTATGATAAGCAGTGGGGAAAGGGTTGTTTTATGAGGGAAAGGGAGTTCTATAAAATAAAATGAATAGCAATATATATTTACAGAACAGATATTTTCTTTCTCCTCTTATCTGTTCTTTGAAGTATAAATTAATCTTCAGGTCAAAAGTGTGTTAAGTTATATATATCCAAGTAACATTTTCTCTGTTTGGAAAGAGATGTATTTTTCTATATTTTAGAGATTTTAATATGCAGAGCAGTACATAGTATTAAAAAACAATATGGCAGAAGATAAAGATGTCTATTTTTATTCTATCTAGTGAAATAATTGCACCCTCCAGCTATCATGTTATTACATCATTGGTAAGATATTTTTCACACCATTTCATGCAGAATTACATCTCTGAGGAAAATGTATTCTCAAGTGAAGACAAACATACTGTAAATAAATAGGCAGGTATTCTAAAGGTTCTCTAACTCCCATACTCTCCTGAGAGATACTGCTTAGCTTATGATCCTTCTCACAGCTCCCATCTCCCTTGTGGCAAGCAGCATCATAACTCCACTAAAAAGGGATCCCAGAATTGCTTCAGAAGAGAACTTTTGACTTCTTTTTTTTTTTCCTAATGTTGCACCAATAGGTCATGCAGAATAGCTGGGGGCTGAACAGAGTGCTACAACTTAAGTGTGCAGTTCAAACAAAGTTTTGCCAAAAGGTGACAGCTGGTACCCCCAAGAGTGCTTCCACTGAGGAATGGTATATCTGAACAATTATTCTGGCCTTCAAATCAGCTTCCCAGCTGCTTTTCACAGTAGTGTGAAGGTAAATGGTATGTCTACAGGGCACAAGGGTGTCCTGTGTGGACATACCATCCCATTTGTCCTGCCACAATTTGTGAAACCTTCATCAGAGAAGAGCTTGTAAGGATGCAGCACATAGGTCTAATTAGAAACTGAAACTTAATTTCTCAAAAGCCGATACCTCTATAGCATCTTTTAGTGAACCTGCTAGCAAGAAAAATGCAGCTGACTGCTCAAAACGTTGTTTTCCCAACAAAGCAAAAGCATTTTTTAAAGCAGCTTTGCGCCATCGGTCTTCATTGAAGTTGTGGCTGAAAAAGGCAGTCATCTTTTCATCATGCTGGGACCTGTATAAAGAAATGCAATGTATAGAGCTATTTATTATGTACCTTGGCATACTATCACTTGAATAACATTACTTGAAATTAAACTCTTGAATGAGTTCTGCCTTGCATTCCTGGTTCAATTAAGATTGAATCAAACTTAAAGTTAGCAGAACTCACCTAAACAGACCCCACACCACTGCCTTTTTCTTCATAGCAAGATAAAAAAGTGCAGCATCTAAGGCATCATTGTTCCTCTGGAACGAAGCTTTTGCAACCTGTAGTGAACAAAGCCTACTGTTAGCAATGAAAATATAAAAGCTGCTTTTAGCTAAATAACCTATGTCTTTTGTCACAGAGGATGGCCAGGTAGACTGTATTATGTCTGCAAAGCAGCAAAGTAATTTCTGTGAGAGTGTTTTATTCCTATATAACAGAGCTTTATAATGTAAATACTTTTAAGAGTCAGAAAAACAGCACTATTGCAGATAGCAACCCCTCTCAAGCACAGTGAGACATTAGGAATGTGCAAATAAAGATATTTTCTTTAAAATTGTTACAGTAATTTGTACTATTAGGTGAAATTCCTTTGGCAATCCATTACTTAAAAATACTTAAGCTAATATTCAAGTATTCCTTGAATGAACACTGGGTTTTATATAGAACTCTAATGTAATTGGGTTTGATTTGGAGTACTAGGATAATTTTTTTGCTCCTGGATTCTTTGATTAAACTGTAACATTTAAAAATGTATTTTTACATTAGAAGAATTGGAAATTTAGTATAGTAGGCACATCTAACAGCATGGAGCTAGAATCTGTAAGTAGGAAAAAGTACCTTCTCAATGCACCTTCGGAGAGTGTTGATATTCCTGACCCACCAACCAATGCCCACAGCTCTCAGGTCAGACCACTGTGGGTCTCCCTTCTGGATAGCAGGAATCATATTGATCAACTCCTCCTCAGCCTCAGAATGGAAAGCCCATGCGAAATGGCAAGTTGACAGGCCTAAACAACATCATAAATCAATACAATTCAGAAGACTAGGAGTTGTTAATAAGCAAATGGAATATGTCAGGGATACAAAGTGGGGTCTCCAGCCCAAGAGCTGGGTACATCTGAGAGACACTGATTCCCTCAAAAGAAAGTAGAAATGTTAAAGGAACAGCTGAAATATCTTTTTGCTTTTTAGGGATGTCCTCTCATCTGTACTTCTTTCATCACTTTCCAGTACCCCATTCATAAATACACAAGAATTATATGCTGAAGGACTGAAGGAAAAATATTCTGTTATCACAGAAGCAGAACCATTTTGAGCCAGAAACCTCTCTCCGCTCTTTAGGTGGTAACTTCTTTCCTTTTCAGTATTTCACAGCAGCATTTACTCAGATTGAGAAAAAAAACCAAAAAAACAACAAACCTGCTGTGATGAAAAGAATAAAATATTCTTTAAGATAAACCCATGCTCATGTAAGGAAATGTCTTAATTCTTCCATCAGAAACAATTAATTACATATACAATCCGTGTTTTAACTGCTTGGGGAATTTATTCATGCCTCAAACTGGATAGGCCAGAATCTTCTACTCCAGAGCTATACTTTTTCTGCTATTTACAGTCCATGTAGGGAAGCCTACACCAAGCCTTTGCAAGATAATGGCCTTAATGAAATAGAAAATTAATACACAGATAATAGAAAGATGCCATTATAAATCAAAGGTAAGCAGACCCTGTGAGTGAAGCCATCCTTCCCTGTGAGGGTTACCTTGGTGCAGCAGCTGGACACGGTACAGGGGAGGCAGGGATGTCAGCAGGCAGGTGTGCAAGCGCATGGCCAGCAGGTACCGGAGGCCACATTCATCCAAGGTATCTCTTCCTGTGCCACATAAAATACACTTTTGAACATGCAGCTGACTACAGTAGACATATATACAAGTTATCATAACAGTGTGTGAGGAATGTATGTTTCTAAGGCTACTGAGAACCTGAACTACAAGTTATTTATTACGTATCAACTACAAGTAGATACATCTGTTTCTCTTTCCTACTGTATCTAACCTGAATACATGATGCCAGCTTTCAACTGTTATCCCAAAACACCCAAGGACTAAGTTTACCTTTGCTAAGAAGAACAAGAATGTCAACTCAATAATATGCCAGTTACTAACCTGAGTAATTCTTATCTCTGTTCTCATCTAGTTCAGTGCTTGTCGTGGCCACGGTGTCTGCCAAAGCTACAAGGAACATCTGCTCCAGTCGAGTGAGGCCTGGCAGACTTGAATGCATCAGGTGGCTTGAAAGGACACTGGCGTGTTCTCGGCCAAAGTAAGTTGGCCCATACTGCGACAGATTAATAACTTTGGATTTACTCTCCCTCTTTTCAGGCTCAAAATCTATAAAATCTTCGGTTGTAACAGGTTGAATCTGGAACAAATCTGAGTACTGATCCTCTGCTTTTCTCTTGGCATGGTCTTCAGAACCCTGAGGTATTTTAGAAGTTTCTTCAGCAACATAAGTGGCATCCTGATCTGCAGCAAGCAGTGCATACAGCGGCAGTGGGGGAATGGAGTCTATCTCTGTGTAGTCTCGGGTACCATCCTTCCCAGCAGTAATGGTATCCTTGGCAGTACTGCCACTCACACTGATGGTGCGAGAAAGATGGCGTTTAGGACCAGTCCCTTCTCCAGCTTCTGTGTCTTTGACTATTGCAACTTCTCCTGCAATGCATTTAACTAAATGTGACAGAATGGCTTTGGCTCGCCGAACTTTACCCAGGTCCATCAGTTCTAATAACTGGGTTGGATGATACTGGGGTAGAGTAGGTGAAAGAACATGAGCAGCTTCAAAGAGGCCCCCATCCTGAATTACAGTTGGAGTGCCAAAGACATCATCCACAATACCTGCCCCATCAATTACACTGGTCTTCTTCACTGCTGCGCTAGTTTTGAATGGATCTTGTGTTGTTGAGTCTTCAGAAGTAAAAACATCACTTTCTCCATTGCCAAACTTGACTGCGTGTTTCCACTGGGCATAAACGTGCATCTCACAGTCCATTCCCACCACCAGTATTCCATCTCTCACCCAGGACAGAGACACAGGCAGGGAAGGAGTGCCATCCACGGATGAAACCAAATCAATGGACCTCAGCAACACCCACTTTGACTTCACACCTTGCTTTATGCTCCCTCCCAGTGGCAGGGTGATGACAGCTACTCCCTCTTTGCTGCTGGTTTGATCTGTTACAATCCCTGAAAGCCTTCCATACATGAAGATGTTGGCACCCACTCCCACAGTCAGTATATGTGAACCATCTTCTTTTGAAACCCAGTCCAAATGCACCAAGTGCTTGATACTGGGCACCAGGTATTTGTCTTTATTCAAAAAAGCATCTGACTTACTGTAAACAAATAAATTACTATCCACACTGACCCTCGAGTCAAGTACACTTCCAACCTTAACTAAATCATCCAGATGAATTGTCTGTTCCAAAACCCACTCTGATCCTCCAGTAGACTCACATTCAAGTATACAAACATGCATGGAAAATTCTTTGGAAACAAACCCATTATGCTGTATGGGTTGTTTGTATGCTACTGCAAGACGTCCTGTGTAAGAACAGCTAACAGCAACCGGCCTTCCTACTATGCTCACTGTACTGCTGTTGTCTTCCCCTTCATCGTTCATCAAAGGCCATTTTCTCCAGTGGTAAATCTCCTTCTCTTCAGTTCTGCTGTTCAGGTCTGTCTCTACAGTGCATCTCCAGAACCTCACCCTGTTGTCTGAACAGGACGTTACTATCAAATAAGGTGCGAGGCAGACAGGGTATATTGATGAGGAACTCAAGTGACCTGAAGTCAAAAGAAACATATTTACTTTTAGTAATTGATAGTAGAATATCTATATGATTAAGGCAGACATAACACTGTCTACCTACTGCTAGAGAACTTTACAACCCAGTGTTCTTTTCTTAATTTGGATTTGGGCAAGGGCAAATAATATCAGAGCTGGTAACAGTCTTGCAGCTTGAACATTACTATTCAAAGAAAATAAACTGGAACTGAACTAATTCAGAGAAGGGTTCTTAGAACAATGAGAAGAATACACAACCTTAATCAGATGAGATTAAGGAAGTTAAGATTAGGCTCATATAGCCTACCAAAAGGAAACATAAGAGAGAAAGGGAAAAAAGAACAACAGGAGCGACAGAAAGACAAAGAGAAGAAGGTGTAAGTGCATCATGTAAAAACTCCACTATATACCAAACACAGGAATGCTAACCCATGAGCAAGTGGGTATAAATTATTCATTAATAGATTGAGACTAAAAGTTATGTTTCCAACTATTAGAGCAGTAAGTTTCAGGAACAGCTTTCCTGTGGGAACTTGATACATTTACAGAAGAGTAACATGACATGGGCATGATGATTTGAAAGCACCTTTTCAGTCCTGTGTTTCTTGCATCAGTAAATCAGAATCTGAGAATCTTACAGGCTGAGGAGATATAATTCCATAAACTAGGAGATAAATCAGTGGACCAACGGTATAGAAAAAATGGTTAAAGTTACCTGCTGAAGGAGTTGCTCTTACTACTTCCACACCAACAGGAAGATCCAGGGGTTGGCTGTACACAAGTCTGGAGCTCAGAATGAGTTTACTAGCAGTCTGAAGGTTAGCAATTGATGAAGATCGTGGTATGGGACTTATGCCAGGTGATACATCTGGAGAAGAATCCACAGTCTTCTGCTCAGGTACACTAAGCTTATTATCTGCTGAGGATGCTTCAGTTGGTTTTGCTATATTAAAAAACATGCCAGCAGTGTTAAAAAATTGCTTGGAAGGACAAGGCATGAATATCTGATAATCAAATTAATTTGTTTTTACAAGAGCTCAAATTGTACACAAAGTAATTATATGATGTGTGCAGACTGTGTCAGTTTTATTGCATGCTGTGACTATTCATTTAAGACATCCATAATATTCTGAAATACTGATAGTTTGAAATAAAGAAGCCACTGCTTAAGTACATTACTCACCCCATCAGCACATTTTTATATTGTCATTAGTATAGAATGCAACCGATATTTGTAAGGAATTTTACTGCTTCTATTACACTGACACGTGATTTTTAGGCTTCTGCTTGGCAAAGGTGACACAATTTGTTTTATAATAAACCACCCAAGCTTGTTTTATCTTAAGTAATATGATGGAAATGTCTCGCTCTAAGAAAATGACAATCACTCACTCACCTAAACAGGCTTGCACAGATTTGAGATGAAGATGCCACATTTGAAGAACAGAACAGCCACTACTATCTTTTTCAATTACTACCAGGTAGAACTTCTCTGAGAAAGGTGGTGGACGATACCCTGTAATTTACATATTAAATACATAGTATATAAAGATATATATTCATATAGGGTAATGAAATTTATATTCAACCTAAAGAATTTTTCCATAGCAAAAGATTCTCTAAAACCTATTAACAATAAAAATCCTATTTTCATCTTTGAAATAAACTGTTAGATTATAAAACAAAATATTGAAACAGTACCATTAGTAGTATGCTTTGACATTTTGATTGCTCATGACAACAGAAGAATTACAAAATAGATACTGACTTACAATCTGAATATTAATGGCAAATCAAATTTATTAGATATTTCCCTTCCCATTCAGTTTGAACTATTTTGCTAGAGTATAAAGACTCTTCTACCTGCCTGCTTTTTTCCTTTCAGTTTTGAAGTTCTAAGTCTACTAGGAAACTCTCTAGTGACTTTCCATTGTATTAACTTGAAAGCCAGATATATTGACATTATCACCTGCAACTACCTATTGATGCAGAAAATTTGCTTCTGTTCACATTTGATATACAACATAAGCACTTTGAAAAATGTACTTTGTCATATGTTGTTTCACTCTAAGCAATTAGAATGTCTTTGTTTAACACCATTTAGCAAAAATTCCCATGAGCAATATATAACAGCCATTTCACTGAATTTTACAGATTGTCATTTAAAAGTAAATTACCACATGCCAACTAGATTTTAGTATTCCTGAAGAACATTTTTTGGTACCAATTCATTTTAGTTATA
The DNA here is from genome assembly GCF_052056855.1 of Sturnus vulgaris. Taxonomy (NCBI): domain Eukaryota; kingdom Metazoa; phylum Chordata; class Aves; order Passeriformes; family Sturnidae; genus Sturnus; species Sturnus vulgaris. Next base: position 9,293,779 of record NC_142255.1, read on the forward strand.
GTTTATGCTATACCTTGTGATGGCTGGAAAAATATCTCAGTTTCCTTCCCTTCCACATCTTCCTTATGTGGTTTGTATCCCAAAATGAAGTCTTCTTGGAAGACATGAAGCAATTGAGTGTTTGAGCCACACTGAAACATTGAGCAATTGTTATGCTTCCACAACAGTACAGCAAAATTTAGTATTAATGCAATTATTTCCTCTGTGCAATCTAGCTACCACTGAGGAACACTTTATTTTATAAAGATTAAAATTATCATCAGAAAACCCGAATATTTTCCTTTCATATTAAGAACAGCATGTTCTAGAACTCATCATTTGTATATTGAAATAATTTCACCAAGGTCTGCCAGGATAGACAACTTCTTGAATAACACTTTTGCTACAGTTATTGACAGATGAATTAGTATCTGATTAATTTTTATTTCTTTGGTGTTGAATAAACAGCAGCAGCAAAAAGTCTCAGACTTTTATCCCACTTCAGTGGGAGGACATGTCTGCAGTGAATTGATTGGGAAATCTGAAAAAGGCAACAAATTGCAGATTTTCCTTCTCTCAGATATCTTAACATCTGTCTTTTCTGACAGCATTGTATTTCTTTGCAGTAACTCTACCTCACTACAGAGAAGGCTGCTCATGGTGAAATCCCTCCCAGCTGGTAAGGAAAAATACATCCTAAGTATAGTGATGGCAAAGTTATGCTGCAAAACACCTTCTTTTCCAGAAAAACAAGATTCCTTGTACTCATTTTTAAAATTCTAGGAAAATGTTTTGTAAATCTAAATTTAAATTTGAAGATTCTATGCTATTGATACATAAAAGACATAGAAATTTATTGACAATAGAGAAATACTTATTTATATATGTCAAAAGCCCACAGTTTTCTAATTAAAATTGGTAAAACTCATTGTTTTCACAGACTGCTAACAGAAAACAGCACTGGAGCATATACCATCAAAATAACTGAGTAAAAAAACCACTTTAATTATCCTACCTGCTCATTGATTGAGAAGTATAGCTGTGTTAATCAATACATTTATTTTACAATACAAACACAAAAAGCTGGATATCATTCTTACAATTTGGATAGATCTAATTTTTAGGTTTGAGCTTTTAAAAGTTATTTTTTGTTTGGGTTTGAGGGGATTCCAATTATTGCTTTAAATTATGATACCATGGAAACCATTATTTAGTAAAGTTTTGTTTTCTTCAATAATTATGCTTAGAAAATATAGCTTCATTCTAAAAACGAGCTTTGAGCTCTTAGCAGCTAACAGAAAGTTGGTTTAGTAAAATGCTCAAGGAATCTCAATATTCACAAAAATTCAAGGCAGTCATTGTCACCATAGAGAAAGGTAATCTCTTTCATGTCTTTTCAAAAGATTAGGCTAATTAACAAACGAAGTTATTAAACACCCTTATATGATACCCTTAAAGAGTCAGCCATTTATTTACTTTGTTCGTTATTGCATCAAGCTCAATGATGCATCCTGGTCGAGCAGTAGATTGTTGGCTCACAATATTAAACACCTCCCCAATAAGTTTCTGAAACAGAAAAATGAGCAGAATTAGTATATTTTTCCTTCAGACAGAAGAAAATTGCCATTGCTTATGATAAAATGATGCTTCAATTTTTCTTGTTGGCACAAACCATAAAAGACTTCTTGCAGTTGTCACTTTGACACTCATGAATAATATGTTTATCAAAGCATGTGCACCGTTGTGAGTCAGTAGCTCTTCATGGGGATGAAACACCAGTTTTTATGGAAGCTAAATATTGCTAATTTAAAGATTTATCCTTGCATAACACCACATAATGTATCTGTGCAATGAGAAATAAACTGTTTCACTTTTTTCAAGCTTCAGGTTTTTTAACAACATGTAGAAAACACCATCAGCTTGTATATAAGCTGAAAGCTCTATTGATTTTTTGGCTAGAATGTTCATAGTTATTGCTCCTAGAACAAATTCTTCAGACTTATCTGAATACTGACAGGCCCTGTCTTGTAGGATGGTTTATAAAAAACAGAAGAACGGGAAAAAATTAAAGATGTGTACAATAACAGTACTAGATCGGGCTTTACTTTTCCTAAAGTCACAGAAATGAAAGATAAAAAGAATGAAAAAATTGGTTATTGGAAGAAAAGAAAGCTAACATGACCCTTAGCTGATGCCCTTATATCCCACCATCTCTGCCTTCCCTCATATAGAGATGTAACTTAGGTGGATACAACTCAGTCTTGCTCTTCTGTTTTCACCTTCCCTCTTGCTCTTGAGTACCCTCTTCTGAGAGGACAAACTAAGAAATCCTGTTTTTCCTTTTCTCACCTGCCACAGGTTGGGGAAACTTGTACGGGAAATTTTGGTTCAGTGCAGACACTTTTAGAAGTATTAGCTGCATTTTTTCTGCTAATGCTTACAGACAGCTACAAAACATGCAACTAAGCAAGATGTAATACATAAGATCCTATACATGGAATGGCACAAAAATCACACAGAACTGAAGGAAGACAAATCACTGGAAGGGGGGAAAAGTGAGTTACATTAATTGTATTTTAACAGTTTCAAACCAAACCATTGCTACATCAAACTTACAGATGATTCAGGGTCAGATAATTCATCCAGAAGTTTTCGTGCATCTACAACAGCTTGATAGAGCCTCAGGTTTTTGCCATCTGATGCAACAAAGCAAGCACTAGCAGAGTTGCAATAGGTACCTAACAGAAGACACAGAAAAATTTATGAAAAAGAAAAACGGCAGTCAAGGGCATCTGGTAGTCTGTTACAATTCTCAGTATAGGAACATGCTTCAAACATAATTTTTGTAAAGCATTGAAGCAAAAAAACCTAAGCAAATGTGTGCATTAATATATCATCTTTTGAACTTCGAAATAACTCCCTTTCTGTTCATGAATGTAACTGAACTCCTGAAGAGGGTTCAATAATCTAAGCTGAACTCAACTGTGTACAAACACTATTCACACAAGCCCCAGCCTGTAGCACACCTAAGGGAACGCTGCCATTCCTTACTCTGGTGACATTGGAAGAGCCAACTCCAGATTCCCAAGGTTGTCAGAGACAATTCAGGGTAGGAGTCTAAGGGGAAACTATTCAGCCATAGTTTCTTCCTCGTTTACTGACTCTTTGCATAAAATTGACCTCTATGAATATTCCCTTCTGCCCTGCAGTTGAAAGTGCAGATATAAAAGTGGAGGGAAAAATAGAACTGTCTACAGTTCTGAATAAAACATGAAAAATTGTGAGAGTTTCTTTTTTTTTTTTCTCAACAGTATATACAACAGGCTTGAAATGAGATTTTTTTCCCGATATACATTTTCCTCTCAACTACAAGAATGCAGCTCATCACTTGTATTTAGAACACTTTGTGGGATGCAGACAGCCCAAAATATTACTATGTAAGCAGAGAAAATGAATTTTTTGTATTTTAAATCAAATATATTATGTATTTATAACCTGACATTAGTATAAAATTTATTGTTACACCCACAGCACAAATGGCTTTTAGTACTGTGTAGAAAGATGACAGTATCTTTGTGATAATTAGAAAATAACTATCTGTCTGGCTGGATAGAGTAACATTTGCATAAGTAGTTTTATTAATTGCAACAGAAAGCCCTAAAATTAAAAATGAAAACTGAACAATTGGCCAAGGGCATCACACATCAGATGTTGTACAGTCTGACCTCTGAAAAAGTGTTGTTTGCAGTTCTGTAAAGTTAATATAGTCTATTTATTTATAAATATCCTGGGTTCCAATTGCTTTTCTGGTGGTCTGAAGAATTTCAGTATTGTTTCAGGACCTCCTAAGCAGTTTTTAGCCGGCATGTTAAAGCAATTTGATAATGCTGATTTTGGCTGGAAATCTTCCCCAATAATTCTGATGTTCAGGTGGTCCAAATACCAGTTCTCTTCAACCCACTGCTCCTGCAGCTGCACGTGGCCAGCACCCTGCACACCTGCACTTGCAAACCACATCAATGCAGAAAGGACTCGGGGAGCTGCCTGAAGCACTGGGGAAAGGCAGCACCTTGTTCTCTGGGGGAGCAAGGAGTGCTTACTCACACAAAGGGGTTTCTGAGTGCCAGCTGATCCACGGGGACTGCAGACACACTCAGACCAAGCAAGTGTTTTGCAGTAGCTTAGCCACAAATGAAGTAAAAATGCTTAATTTGCATAGTAAAAGGAAATTTTTGAAAAGTTAATGTAAATACACTCCAAATAAAACAGTAACTTATTTTAACAAATTAATTCTACAATTTAAGTGTTAACTCTGTATGGAAACATGCTGGGTATACTCACCAAGGCAATAGCTGGGAATTAGTGTTGGAAGCCAGGCTACGTTAGAGAAAGCAGAAGTGTGAAGAGAGTTAATTCGAGCTAACTCAGACACTCCTCCAGTGTAGGATAAAGGTCCTATGGGGTCTACTCGCCACAGAATCAGCTCACTATAGATTGCATTTGGGTCATGGAATGTACGGGTTGCTGCATTTTTAAGTTGCTGCTTAGAAGAACCTCTCTTATGTTTAATAGGATCCATCATCCTGTTTATCCTGTCGGAGTCCCAGGAAGTGTCTGACTCAGGAGTTAACAGAGCATTGTGATGAGAAGATGTCAGCAGCAATGGCAGAACAGAATGGCAGGCCAGATCATTGAGGTGAAAGCGGTGCCCACAGTACCTGAACTTATGGGATACAGTTAGCACAGTAGTGAAAGCTGATTTATCAGCAAAAGTAACTGCCCACTGGTTTAGAGAGCCATCTATATGTTTGGAAATCATCATTACCACAGGAGAAATTATATTCACATTTGCACTGTCCTGGGCAAAGCTTGGTCCTTTATTTGCTAGAGTACTATCTGGAAAGTCCATTGTTTTCTGCTGTGCAGCACTGCTGTTGTCTTTTACAAAAACAGGGCAGGCATACATCATAATATTTTTGCTAAGGGAACTAGCATCTCCAGATGGAAATGCAACAGGAATCCTAGAAGAAAATGAAACCTAAAAAAAAAAAAAAAAAAGGAAAAAATTAGAATATATGAACTCAGCTTCAGCCTGAATAAAAGCAAAGGACAATGTTTACTAACATCAAAAATAATAAAACCATTTCAAATATGCCATACCTGAACTTGTCGAAAGATGCCTGGAGTGTATTCATCTAAATATTTCACATGCCACACCAGAAAAGTACCATCAACAGGATGGATAGTAAATAGCATGTCTGGATTCCTGTTCCATTCTGTGAGGAGCAAGTCGATTTTCCGGTCTAACAAAACCGTTGGAAGAGGCAGGCGTGGGCCCGCTAGCAGAGATATTTTGGGGCTTCCCTCTCTCTCTCCATCTTCATGTTCTGAAGAGCCTGTACCAGTCCCTGTCTCTGATTCTCTGTCTATAGACAAATCTGCAACAGAAATGTGCCATTTTATGCAAAGATCAGTCTCCATTCAAACCCAGTATTTTTTAATCTGCTAGTAGTACTAGCTGATCAGAACTAACCAGATTACTAACCATGATCTAACTTCATATGTAAGCCTTTCTCTTTTTCTTCTGTTTCTTCTTCCTCTTCAGCTTCAATATCAAAACCTTGTTCTAGTTGCTGTTCTGAAATTTGTCTTAGATGCTGCATGAATACTTCAATAGAGGATGTAAAATGAAATTCTTTATTATTCAGCCAGTGGACAACGAAGCCTCCACTTCCTTCATCTATATTAAATGCAGTTCCAGCCAACACGGAAGGAATATCTGTGGACATTTTTAAACAAATAAAAAACCTACTTATTAGACTACATAAAAGTATAGAAAATTATATTAAGCTATATATTAACCACTCATTTTTATATTCATATATGTATGCACACACATGCATTTCACTTATTTTAGGTATAACAATTTTCGGCCTGCAAGGTCGAAAAAGGTAAAGATCAAGATTTACATCCAATTGTAATGAAAATAGTAAAGATATTTTATGGTCAATAAATTTACATGAAAAGTTTGTGAATGGTAAATGATACTTAGTGGTTCTAACTGCTCAGTTTCATATGTTGCAGTATTGACTTTCGTGTATGGATTTTAGCTAAAGCATGTTACTGCTCTTTAATAATTTCCTCCTTTAAAAATATTCTGCATATTCATCATATACCATGGCCCCCCAAACCCAAGAATCGAAAACCAATCAGACTGGAAATTTATCCTTCTTTTGCCTTCTGATCTGCAAAGATTAATTTAATTTGCTTATAAAGGTGCTGAAGGTATTCAGAATAAATTCAGCTTCATTTGTCTTAAAAAACTCTATGCCAAATAACAGACTTCCTACAAGTTTCCCCATTTGATTAGGCAAAGCAAAGAAAGCGCCTCTCAGCTCCCTTTATTTTTTTCATGTTGTGCAAATACATCACTGCAGTGTAATAGATGGTTGTATTTCACCTGTATTAGGGTTGATGCTCGCTGCTATGTGGAAGTGACCAAGTGCATTTGCTTGATGGGAAATGTGACGCTGAACTTCATGAGTGCCCTGCTGATCTGGCCGTACATCCGTGTGGGTAACAAGAACTGAAGATCTCCTTTGCCCTTTCCTCATATTTTTCAAATGATGAATTGTCTGTTGTAGTTATAAAAAAATAAACTATTACATACCAAAACCACGATAAGGTAAAAAGTTACACTTATATAAAGCCTATAGCTTTGTTCTACCAAAGAAATTAAGATTAATTTCAAAAGGATTATTTTAAATAGATTTCAACACAGATTAGTAGCACTTAATTACATCAGATCTACCCAAAAGTAAAGCTCTTCTAACAGTCTTCTAAAAGTTCCTTTAATGTCTATTCAACAACACCACAAAAATACACATTTTTGTAATATGGGATTTTGCACAACATTAATGATTAAAGATTAAAACAATCTAAAAGTAGCAACTTTTGCAATATAATTTTATAATGAATTATTTTTGTATGACTAAAAATTTCTGAGATCATGTAAAGCGCACAATTGACTTAACAGCCCAAAGTGTAATTGATCTCAAGCTCCCTATTTATTGATAGCCACGATGTTTAAGAAGTAAAAACTTGTTCTGATTGTAATAGTCTACAAATGAGTGGTGGTGTTTTTTGTTTTCTTATCTTTCCTTGGTTTTATATTGATAGTGTAGCAATTGAGGATAACAGACCACCACTGTCATCTTGCAGGATCATCTTTATTAAGCACACTTGAGTATTTATATGTTTCTTTTGTGTACAAGAAGGATCTACTATGCAGCCAGTGATTAAGAGACTTACCAATTACACAACTAAATGGAAGAACAGATGTTTTGTGCTCTTTTATCTTGGACACTCTCACACATCCCACACAGCTTAATTGAAACATTCTCACACAGGTATTTATGGCTGCAGATGATCTTTGGTATGCACTTTCTCACGGGAAAAAGGTGCTTGTAAGGTCGACCAGGAGCAGTTGCTTCTACAGATAAGTTTTCTCTTACTGTAAACTTAATAGTCTCACTAAGAATATAAGACTGTCACTGAAACAAAATTATCAAATGAAGTAACCAAAAATTAAAAGATCTTATTTACTCTTTTCATTGTCTTTACAATTGCAGACTTTCAGACCCAATCAGATTGAAACTATCACTACTATCCCACATTAAGCATTGTCTCTTCCCATCACTGTTAGTTAGCTATAGAAAAAGTGAATTGAGTTCTAAAAACATGGTGCTTAGATGTGGAGTTTTCAGTGTTTAGTAACAGACTTCAAAAACTGATATGAAACAATTCAGGCTATTCTGTTATGCATATAGAGATTACATAATATACATTCTTAGAGCTTTATGTCCTTAAATATTTAAAGTTTTAAGAATTGTGAAACAAAAATTTGACAAATTAAGTATTTACATGTACCTCTAGTGCATGCTGGATAGTGTCCTTTTGCTTTCCAGACTGAGAGATGGTGCTGCTGATGCTGGAAGTGGTGGTTTCACAGATCTGCTCCCCCAGGAGAGTATCTTCGGGTAACAGAGTCTCTGCCCACAGCCGGCAGATGCCATCGAGGCATGACGTGAGTAACACATTACAGACCAACCCCCTGATGGCAGAGACAGCAAAATTACTGCCTGGGTAACTCAGTTAGCTACATAGACACAGCAGAAATTAGGGGAGTGTACAAGAATTTATTAGTTACTGTCTGAATTTCTGCTTCTCCCCTAATCGGAGGTCAACATGACTATTGTTATTAAACTTGGTGACACAGAAGTTTATGGAAAGATGTTGTATGCATTGTTTCTTGAAAGTATAAGAAGAGAAATCCCATGCTCTCGATGGCAAAACATTAAACAAAATGTTAAAAAACCACTTGATCAAAGGCTTGCTTGCTTTTTGAAAAAAGGCAGCTTTCACACCTGGGCATGTACTTGCTGATGTTCCGCCAGGAAAATCCTGTCACTGCTCGGGGATGTGCCAAATAAACAAAGGAAAACTGCACATCCTCTGAGCATTTCTTCTTTTCTTCATTCTCTTGGGGCAGGAGAGATGACTTCCAACCAGTCATAGGATACCAAACCTTTAAGAGGCAGTCATCCTAGGTAAAGCAGTAAAAAGCCAGGGCATTAATTAGCTGTTATTAAAAATGTAACAAAAAGAGATTATAAAGCAAGAAGCAAACTGCTTTTTGGTACTGTTCATGAAAACTTGGCTCAGAACTAAAACTCATATCACTGTTTAACTAACAGTAAGTGCAAGCAAAGAATGCTTATCTATTGAGATTTGTAAACCAAAAGAAATCATTCAAATGATAAGGTGACAAAGCGAATTATTAATTGAAAACTTATCTTGAACAGTGATTTGACAAAAAGTATTGCAAACTGAAATAGAATTGAAAACTGAACCCAGAATTCACTGGGTTAATAAAAACCTTCTCTAATTTATCCAGATGTGTATATTATACCAGTTTAAATGTGTGTGTTCTATCATGGTGATCTCAATACTTTTAACAGAAGTAGAAAAAAATGTATATCTGAAAATTCATCTAACTATACTACATCTAAAAAAAGTCAAATGTGTACATATATATATATATATAACACATACAAACATACAAGCCTTTATCACTGTCATTCACTTAGTAACAGTACATAGCTAAATCCAATTTCTTGTTGAAATTCATGGAATTACACAAAAATACAGCATTACACAAGATCATAATTTACCTTTGCTAAGACTACAATAGAATGTATGGTCCAGGACTATTCATATTACTTACTTTTGTCAAACAAATGAAAAATACTGCAAAAACTCGATTTTTCTTTTTTGTCCTTACCTTCCCAGCTGTTGCAAAATATTCACCATCAGGAGACCATGACATCAAATGTACTGATGTTGCAGTCCTACAGAACACAAGAGCAAGTTAAGTGCATTCTATTTATTCTAAAATATTATTCCACAGGTATTCAGTTGATTCAGTGTTACTATTCATCATTTAAATTTAATATTAAAATAAGTAAAAATTAGATTAATTATTTTATGGTTGTTTCTTTAAGCATACTTTTGGAATAGCAGGAGCATAAAAGTATTTTTATACTTTATTGAAAAGACAGCTCAAAAATTGGTTTAAGCAAGCCTAGGTTAGATCCAACAGGGGAGAGGATTTTTTGTATTTTATTTGAAATAACTTAGATTATTTGAATTTTAGAGTATTTAAAAGAACATTTTAAAATATAGGTAAGGTAGCATTGCAATTTGTCTTAAAACAAAAATTATCTCACTTGCACTGCCAGACACATTTCCAGTCATTTAGAACCGGGAGAACTTTATCATCCTTCATCTGATTGTTGGCATCATCATCTTCATCTTCCTCTAGAATGTCATCAGATGGAGGGGCCCACAATTGCAAAAAGTCTGTTGCTGTCAATAACCTGTCACCTGAAAGGGAGTGATATCAAAGCTATGGAACCAGGATGAGGAAGGTATGTTGAAAGATTAGGCCTCTCATCATATTTTGTTGTGAATTATCCAGAATAGATTGAAAGCTAAACTTCAGTCCTTTTTAAATATGATAGGGTATTCCATCATGTCACCCAGCCGATTTTATTAGAACATTTTGAATTTATAGTATCTTTTAAGAAAGAACACCAAGGTTTTTTTGGTGACTTTGAATCATGGATTATATTTAGTAATAAATGTTGCAGATGTGTAATAGCTGTTCACATCTCAATACACAGACATCTTATAAAGATCCATGTCTAGGTACATTGTTGACTTTAATTGTGCTAAAATTCTACTTAAATGATTATTAGTAATAGTTTAAGTCAGTTAACAACTTAACACTGTGATACCCAAACTAAGATCTTACATAAGACTCAAACACTTGGCACAGCATCTTAACAAATGTTAACTGTAGTCTCACATTTTATACAACACTGCCTGAGAAGAGGTAATTTAAAATCTCACTTTATTACATTAAAAATATTTTGTGCTCAAGTCATTCTAACTACAAATGTTGACCAAATACTTCACACAGGATGCATTACCTTGAGGATCCCAGGCCAGGTTGTAAGTCATAGAACTGAGGAAGAATTGCCCAGTTTTTAGCCACTGACATTTCAGCTGCTGTAGTATAAAAACAGTCAAGGATTAATTCTTACATCAACAGCAAAAAGTAAAGCTATTGGTATTTCTTTCTATATGAAATTGCTATTAAGCCTTTGCAAAAGTATTCAGTGGTAGATTGCTAAATCTAGTTTTAATATGCTTTTAAATCGTTTTGTAAAATGTAAATGCATCCCAGGGTGTCCTGCAAACCAGATCTGGACCTGTTCCACATACAAATATATCTGGAGATTACTTTGAACTACTGTGACCACAGATTTACAGGAACATAAGGGATGACAGTACAGATGCCACTAAGATTGTGAAATCTGCTTGAAAACATCCTTAATGCTCAAGTGTTTGGCTATGGATGTGCTGCTAAAACAAGTCTGGGTGCACTAAACGAGTCTGTGTTATATTCTGTACTGCACCTCTGACAACCTCTTCAAATAAGAAATACCAGCTTGCCACCATGTCATTCTAGTATGAGACTCAAGAACAGGATGTTGGGAACTCAGAAGTGTAGTCCACAGTTCAGTTCATTCAGTGGAAGAGTCTATCCATCCAGTTTTATTATGAATGGTAGAAACTGTTTATCCATTATACTGTTGTGTGCTAATATAACATAATATAATAAAAATAGCTGGCAGACAGACTTTTGCCTTTTCTAAGAGCCTAACCAGAATTAAAATTATGAAATACATACTTACACAATTTCTTTTATGAGAATTTATACCAAGTGGTTCAAAAATGCAAACAGCGTTTCCATATGATGCTGCAATCTGGGGAAAGAGAATTTAAAAAAAAAGGTGAAAACTCAAAATGTAAGGTTAGGAGGCAAGTGGAGTAAGTGCTCCTTAGTATTCCAAAATAGCTAAAGAATTTCCAGTACCTCTTGTATGTGCCAGGGTTCTTGAAAAGTGAAATTAATACAAATGTAATTAACTGTGTTATGGGTATACTTTCTTAAGGCAGTTGAGAAAAACACACTCCTGAAGAAGCCCACCTTTCAGATTTGAACTCTAAACAGGGCAGACATCTCATTCAGTGGCACAAACACAGTCAGATGTGATATATTCTTCTAGGGCAACTACTCTTAATGCATAAGAGAAAGCTGATGCCTTCACTGCTTCTGCTCATGTTCTGTGTACTTCACAGCTAACTAATGCATTAATTATTAGTGTCTGTGTCCCTAGATTCCATTTTGCATCACTAAATCACTAAATAATAATTACAAGAAGCAGAAAGAAATGCAATTCTATTTTTAACATTCAAATACATTTTGAGAGGAGATAAATGGTAAATAGAAAAATATAAGTACATACACCATTGAACCTCTCATTTTCTTTCACTCACTTATTTCACAGAAATCTCTAAACACAAAATAGTATTTCTTAGGTATTTATCTGAGTCTGTTCCTAATATTCATACCCTTAAGTACTTTCAACTGCCTTCAAAATTCCTCTTTCTTCTTTAAAAGATTTTTAAAAGAAAACCTGTTTAAGTCCTTCCAATCCAGGATCTGGTTTCCTCAAAACAGAAATGATGCAAAAGTTTCACAACATTTATTATGAAATCTTATTTCTTCCTTAGGGGGAGGGGGAGAGAAGGTTGCAACAACACAGTCCCCAAGTAAAGAACAGACTGTGAGTTCAGAGTCCTGAATGCAGAAGCACCCAGGGGTTTGTGGGGTCTTGTAGGGACCATCTCTGAAGCTGGAATCTCTCTCCCACTCTTACTGGGACTGCTGAAGTTCAAGAGCTCTGCCAACTAAATCTGCCCAAATCTTAACTAGGGCTTCCTCAATACTGGTACCAATTTTTAGCCAGCTCATTCTAGCCAGCAGTGACAACTGACAAACAAAATTTGCTCAGTGCACTACTGGAACTCCTAGAAAATGTTTTTCCCCTGCTCTTTCTAACTTGTCCTTCTAGCATTGTTTAGGGATTTAAAATGAAACCACATAGCAAATCAAGGGCCCATGCAGTTATGATGGCTCATGCTGAAGCCTTTCTAAAACATCACTTTGCAGGACACACAGACACATACACATGTGTATATATATGTATAGATAAACGATTTATCCATTTCTTCTTCAGTTAGATGGAAGCACACAAAATGGAGACAGTAACCATCATGTCAGCACCATTCCAGTTCTGATACTGTACTGTAACTAATGCATCTGTCCACATTTTGTGACACCTCTAATTGCAGGTCTCAGAAAGGGAAAAAACCTTTGTTACAAGATGTCTCCTGCTTCTTCTATCCTCTTCCCTCCCCCAAATTACTAATAAATTGAAAGAATAAGACTAAAACAAGAGATGCTACTCAGAAAGCCGCAGAGCAGTAAACCGTGATCTTTGTTGTGAAATTAACTGTTTCATTCCCTTCATGTATTATGTTGCTGTTATTCAATTTAGAGTTCTCAAATTTTAAAAATTCTATACAGATTTATTAAAATCCTTACCCTGCCTTGTCGCTGGGAGCACTCCACACAACTGACCTGGATGTTTCCATGTTTAGCACCGGGAATAATCTGCACACATTCAAAGTCATTTGCCAGAATAACAATGTCACAACCAGAGCCATATGCCTGAAATAATTTTTAAAAGAAAAAAAAAAATTAAATGTTAATTTTAAAAGCTAACTGAACACTTGTTACAGGACCGTGTTTTTGGAAGCTGTGAATATCCCAGTTAAACAGGAAGTTACAATGTAGCAGGTTTGTCACTCACTAATTCAATGAGCAACAAGTAGAAACAAAGTAGCAAGGGAGACCATAACTCTGCTGGGGTTTAAATCACAGCAAACAGAAACAGTAAAAAAACAACCAACCCCCCAAATCGAGATTAAATTATTAATTTAATAATTACAATTAAATCGAGAACTTGAGCTCTCAGTTTACTCTTTATTTTGTTTGTTTTAGGTTTTAATTAATTTTTTTTCTCCCCTCCAATTCTTGTTGCCTTTTAGAGCAAGGCAGGCAAGCCAGGAGCATTTCTTAATGAATTTGCATGTATGTTTCTTCAATAGGTGTGTGTTGTATCCCCTGCCTGCCTTTTTAATTATTATTGTTTTTTTAAATCAAGATTGTTAAGGGATTCTTTTCTATAAATTTCTGGGCTTTTCTGAGTTTTAAGAAATGCACATTACTATAAGACTAGAAAACAAAAAAAAATTCTTTAGGATATACTGTTGTGCAATACACTCTATATTCTAAAGAATTTCTTTACATAATAGCTATAGAATAGTGATAGCTTGCAGCACTTTTTATTGGCAGCACAAATATATACCTGTCTGCTAACCTTTCACCTGTTCTAAAAAGTTTAATCACTCCAGATTATCTGTCCCACTGAGCTCCCACATTCAGGCACAGAAATCTTTCCCTAGGATCAATCTCCACTAAGCCTTTTACAGTGACCAGTTAGAACTGGAAGTCTCTTTCCTTAAAGTAACTTTTCCACTGATTCCAACACTTTACAGAGACTTTGTAACAGCTGAGTTAAGCAGAGTGCAAGTCCTCCAGAGGGAATTTCAGATGGTACAAAATTACCTGTCATTTTAACTTGTCCGCTGGATTTTTCACAATAATTTCCAAAATACTGAGTCAGCCCTTGCCCTCTCCTTGAGATCAATCAGTGTAAAGGCTACTTTATTGTAAATGTATGAGAGTTGTATTGATTTACCACCAGTGCCCCTCGGTGGTTGTACTAAGATAATGGTGCAAGACAACCACTGGAATTAGAATGGACAGTTTAGGTCTCATGACTTTCTATGACTACTGCTACTTCTCCCAGGAAGGAGCAACAAGTAAGAAAGGCTGAAAAAAAAAAGGACTTAATTTAGTGAAAGTACGTCACTGCATGAAATAGAAAGGAACAGCAATGCAAGCAGCAAAGCAGAAACTCAGTCCCTAGAAGTTAATACACTATACAACTACACACACAAAAATGAAAACTGCAGATAAGATGGATTGTCTAAAAGATTTCCAAGGTCATCTCACAAAAATAGAGTGATGCAGTGTTGTCTGAGAGATAATAACCCACACTGCTGCTCTGGGAAGCTCTGAGGAACTGATACTGGAGTGATTCACAATGTAAGCAGGATTGCTAAAAGGTTGTTGGAGGGAGATTATCTGTGTAACAGAATATCCCAGCTCCTTGATGACTAGGCTATGTGATTATTAGACCCAGTCTGGAAGGGTGTAAGTTATTATTAAAATTGAATAGGATTATTTCCAGAATATAAGAGAATGAAAGATGAGATTCTGAAATAAGTTCTGGCACTGAACAGAAAGTCCTTTTGTTTTGTTGCTTTCCTATTTTTATAGTGGGATTCTTTACAAAACAAGCTTCAGCAGCAGTGTTGAATGCTGGACAAAACAGTATAGGCTCCTTAGTGAGAAAGATGGAGATTGAGACCAGGACGTGAATGCTCAGTACACAGGAAAATAAAAGCACATCCTCTTGTTCCAGTAATTTATTCAGAATTTTAATATTCACAAGAAATTGATTCTCCTACTTTAACTTCAAAGAATGAGCATTAAAATGGAAAAGAATTGACTCATCTTCTTTTTAACAGTCTTCCTCACAACTACTAATACAAACGTACTAAAAGATGTGATTTAAATGATCTAAATAAAAAGAGGTGCTGATCCACTTAAAACAAGGACTTAAACCTTTCTAATTCCCTATTCACTGTCATTATTCATAACTTGAGTTGCAAATTTCAAACTACATTATACATAACCTATCACTAGTTGCAATTTTATTAGTCAGAGACATGTATGTGTGTCTCAGAAATTATAAAAGGAAAAGACTTATCATCTTCATTTTCCTTATGCTTAGTGTTCTTAAACATGCCCATTTGTATATGTGTATACATCTCAGAATGCATGAAACAGAAAATATTCTATACTTGGCTATGTCTGTTTATTCTGTAAAGCAAAATAATTTAGTGTCTTTCTCTTTAAACATTTTAGTTTCTCCATCTCTCCTGCCCCCTATCTGCACTTATTCCACCAACAAAGCATTACATATCCAGCTAATTATACTATTTGGCATATTTTTACGAAGTTAAGGTTCCAAATTAAAAGTGTAGTTCACAGTAGGTTTTTTTTTCTTGAAATATTCATCAAGATACAGAGATCTCTTTCCTTTGTGAAATCTTATTACTGTCACTTGTGGTCATCCTAGTCTTTGCCTGTGTTTACTGCTGCACCAACAAGTGACTCAGCAACCTGAGTGTCCTGTGACAACACAGGGGATCCCTTGGTTAGGGGGCTGGGCAGAACCCATTCCCAGCAGCACGACACCAGCCTTCAGCTCTAGGTTAGAACAAGTGCTGCTATCTCTGGGTTCTGGGGTCATTTTCTGAGTGTAGATATTTATTCTGAGAATGTGCCTTATTTCTTGAAAACATATTAAAACTATTTTATGAATTAAAGTCCTTAGAACACACCTCTGAAAAAGGTCCATGCACTTTTATGTATTGAAAGATATTTTCATATTTCATATTATATGCCTAAATACAAGCTTTTCATTTGATTGCTTTTATGCAGCTTTTCTGATGTCTTCAGTATATGAATATGTTTATACTTGCAGAGAACACTTTTCTGTTAAATCCTCTTTTCTTTTGTCCTTAAGCTGCTAATGCAGTAGAAACACAGTGACAAAGAACAGGGAAGTGTCATAATGTTTAACATCAGTAGTTCCTTCTTAAGGATTCAGCTGACAACGTCCTCATGAGGTCATTTGTGCCACCACAGGTCTCTCCTGCCAGAGAAACAGTGGCCACAATACTGGTGGCAGCAGACTGCCAATCTGCCTAGCCTGATAAAAGGAATGGAAAATTTGTAAGCCATACAGACAGGAAAGATGAAAAATAAGGCACTGAGATATTGTAATGGATGAGAGCATCACAGAGCTCTTAAATAAACAGAATTATGAGCAGTGACTGAACAAAACAAGTGCAGTAAGAACCACCCACATGGAGTATCTGCCAACCTCCGTTTCTAATGTCACTGATAATTTCAAGGAGAAAATTAAATGGAGTTGCAAAACTGCCAGAATGCAAGGATGACTTGCAGGATCCATAAGCAACTAATAAGCTGTAGTTTGCCAACGTTTGCTCTATCTGACAAGATCTGGGACCACTGAAATGAACAATTACAAAGCTTTAATTGAATGCAGGAGCAGCACCACACGGAAGTAGGACATTGTGTTCTAGTGTAAGAGTTTATGCTATATCCTCAGTTTTCAGATAATATGAAAGCAGCACATGCTTCTGTCTTTTTCAGCTGCTCATGTCTTCCAGTTTGCTTCTGGAACTAATAGACAGGGAAACAGTTATTCCTTCACATTCTCATCTTGGTTTTTTCTTTATACATATATTTTTATCTGTATTAAAAAAACCAATAGAATTCTCTTTCTGTAACCTGCAACTCTTTACAAATTTGGCCTAAGTGTAATAAAACACAAGTCCTCAAGCTCCTGTGTGTGCTATCAGGGATGCAGAGGCATTTCAAGATGGTAAACAATGTGGAAGAAACAGAATCAGCTCACAGTGGTATTTAAAAAATCAATTCAAACATCTAAAATTACATAATTAAAACATGTATTGAAACCTGAAAGCCTATATTGGGCATAAAGGAGTCCTCTAATAAAAGAACACTGTTCTTTAAGTTTCTGTCTATGGACAGTAAACACAAGATGCAGAAATTCCTCCACCTTCGGCCTACTGATGAAGACACCTGAATTCTGAACCATTTCCAAACTCTCATCAATGGACACAACACTTACAGTTCCTCCTCCTCTTCCTTCCAAGTACTTCTAGAATTACATACACTTAATGCAAACTTGCAAAATAACTGAGAAACAACTCCGAACCTACTACTAGCCCATGGCCTGTAAAACAGGCTTTCCTAAATTGACATTTCAGACAAATGATTAAATACTTTACAACAAGCTTAAACATATAGAGATCAAAGAACTTAGTAAGGATTCAGATATTAAGCATCTCTAATTCAGTTTACAGAAAAAGAGCATAGAACATATAGATACATGTAAATAGTAATAAATAACTGAGAGGGATTTGCAAGTAAGTGTTTTTAAGAAGGATGAAGTAGTGAAAAAGTAGGAGAACCCTACACAGGAGAGAAAACCTATTCTCAGTTGCTGTATCTTGTGGACATCTGTGTGAATGAAGATTTTGCTGGTTTCAATGAGGTAAAAAAAATGGTGGGATACTCATCTGCAACAGCTTCTGAAATTCACCACATGCAGCTCCAGGCCAAGTGTCAGAATTGGCATGAAATATGTTAAGAAGCTTGTCCTTTTCAAAAATGAAAATAATAACTATTTTTTCTCACTTATCAGTAAAGTTCTTAGATGTCCCTAAAATCTGACCTTCTAATTTTTCATTAAGAATGTTTATAGTTCTGTATTTTGTGCAAACAGTGCAGAAGTAAACATTATTTCGTTTGTCTGAAACTTGCAATTTTTGTTCTTACAGAATCCAGCCTCTAGGTAAATGACATAGCTATTTTTATCTACTTATTTTTAAACCCAGACTAACCTTAGAAATAGTTACATTCTGTTGTAGCTGCTTGACCAGCTCTTTCAGAACAAAAGCTAAGTGAAATTGGCTGTGGTTTGAGAAATGCATTTCACTACCTTTAAAAGCTTATTGGCTGCAGTTAGACTGTGAGGTACAAATACCTGTTCTGTCAAGGCAGAGCGTGTGCTGTAAGGCCTTCTGCTTAGAGCTTAACCCTCAACCTTCTGTAAACTCACCTGTGGAACACAGTTAATATTTGCTGAAATGAGAACATGAACTAACAGCAAGCTGAAAAATGCACAGAATTATTCCCAGAATTTCTGTCATTCTGTACTTCAACCCTTTGCTTAAGCAGTGTCTTTTCTGGAGCTCAGACAAAGGAGGCTGAGGACACTGTCTGGTACAAGACAGCATTATGGAGCTATTTTGCTTCTAATCACCCTTCCAACAGTTTTTCCTGTGTATTACTCTCTCTACCAGGCTGGCCACAACACAGCAACAGCATCCACCAGGCATTCCACATCTCTGTGCCTCACCCCTTCCTTGGAAAGGCTGGATACATGCCAGGATTGCTGCAGGCAGATGTGGGAGCTGAGGGAGGAAAGGACCCTGCACATTTCAGAATAAGCACTCACAAAACCTGGGTAGCCAACCTACAGACACTTGTGTCTATTTCTTTGCATCTCTATAGTTTTATGGAGTTGCTAACGCTTGTTTCAGCAGGAGGAGAAAAAAAATAATGGAAAAATTCTTTCCTGTCTTATTCTCAGAATAACTAGATGATTTTTACCAAAGCTTTAAAGAAGTTGAGGCAGATTGTGTTATCATCCTACCTCTAGCTACACTGACTTGGAAATTAAAAGCTTACCTTTATCCCCAGCAAGGAGTCATGTAAACAAGCCAAGGACAAACCACAGACAACAGGAAGAATGAAGAACCTGAGAATTGCAATGTCCCTAATCAGGTTAGAAGAAAATAATGTGTTTCTTCTCTCAGAATCCTAAAATTGCTGGACTTAGGCATCTAAAGCACATTCATCTTAAGAGGAAGTTTCTTCTACTCCTCCTCAAAAAAAAGGGAAATAGTTCCAAAACTATTAACTAGCGGGTACACATATATATATGTACCCAGGCCATTATTCTGCTGTTAAGCAGAGTATTTTTAACAGGAATGATTCATTTCTGCACACAAAAAAAGCTGTATTTCCAAGTGCTTGTGATGAATCAGTTGTAGCAATTTTGAACCATTCTCACGCATTTTCAACGCCCAAACATCAACCGAAACGTGAGTGGGCACATGTGCACACAAACAGCAGCTCCTGTGCCATAGCTCTGTCAATTCCTACATATACCTATGGATTCCCAGAGACACCCATGGATTCCCAGAGACACCCATGGAGTCACAGGGTGCTATGCACATCTCCCTTGCCCTCTTGCCCTCTCCCTGCTCTGCTGGTGCTCTGTGCCAGGGCCTGGCAGGTGCTGGGGCTTCAGAGCAGGTCTGCAGAGTCAGGCTCTGTCACCTGAACTGCAAAACCTGCCACAGGATCTGAGCTGAAGTTATGGCTCCAAAGAGCTCAGTGTTTGGGGGCACAAAGCTACATCCATACAGGTGATATCGACCGACAGAATTTGCATTTAGATACTAAAGAACTGCCTGAGGTCAATGGTAGATTATGATTCTACTAAATCACACAGGTAACTAATTTCCTAAAAATCTGGATATAAGACCCCAAACTGTTTGCAGGCAGCTTTTAACTCTACAATTTACTCTAGGATCAAGGCCTAAAAGAGCAGGAAATAATACCATGAATACAGAGAATGAAGAAAAAGCAAAGAAGAAAGTTACAGCTATGGAAGTCCAGAAGATACACTTATTAAAGCATACTTATCTCTTTAGTTCCTTGTTTACTGTATTATAAAAAATTGGATACAGCAGCCAGAGAAGACAGTATGGTTTGTTATGTGTAGTTCCATAATTAACATCCTACCAAGCAATCCTGCATCGTTTTGGAAGATGCTACTTTTGCTCTTGGAAAATTCTTGTATAAACCGCAATATAGATTATGATTCATTACTGATGTTATCAAAACTACGACAAGAATTAGCATAAAGTTGTGTTGCATAATACCATTTGATTGACTTTTCAAACTGTCATAGTAAAAAGAAATACATTAAAATGAGAATTAGAATATGAGTAAATGACTTCTTATATAAATGTCAAAAGTAACAGAGGTCCCTTTAATAGCAGTATGGCTGCATAGCAGCAGAATCAGGAAAATAAAGACAAACATGGCACCTTTTATTTCTTAAGACTCTCCAGCATTCCTTACTGAAATAAGACATCTGTGATAATCCATTGTAAGCTTTAAATGTTTCACGAGTCTGCTGACATTTATCTTACACCAAAAAGGATGCTCTGCATCATTTTGCTTGGAATTCGTTTGTGCCTGGGATATAATCTTGTTAATGTAAAATGCAGTGAGACAATTGATTCCCAAAGAATAAGATCCTGATTAGGTGGCAGCAGGAAAACACGGCAGAAGCTGATCACTCACAAAAATCAAAGCACACCACGCATATATAACCTAACGGAGTGAAACTGACATTAGAAATTGACAATAAACACAAACAGCCTGTGAATAAGGAACAGATTGTTTTATAAACTACGAGGCTCTTGAAATTGACGTAGTGTATCTTTTTATCATCTCTTTCTGTTTCTTTCCCAGTTTGAGAGGAGGATTTGACAAATTTGTGTTAAATCAACCTCAGTAATGGAAGGCAGACGCTCATCAGTAGTGGGCAAGCTTCGTCAGAACCCCAGTGCAACTGACAGTCTGCGCTTTGCAGATGAGATATAAAAACACACACACAAATATATTAAAAGAAATAAAAATAAAGACAGACAGAAGCAGCCAGCGAAATGCGAGGACACGCACCCGGGTGTTTCCCCGGTTGACAGAGAGGAGGAGCGCTGCCCAGGGGTGACAGGCGATCCCCGGATGCCCCAGGCCCGCCGGCTCCCGCTCCGCCCGCAGCGCCCCCCGCCCGCCACGCTCCCCTCGCTCCCTCCGCTGTCCCCGGGCCTGCGGCCGCCGTGCCCAGGCCGCCCCGCCCGCGGCGCCCGTTACCGTGAAGGGGGTGTCCTGCACGCTGCCCACGGAGTACCCGTTGTCGCCGGGGTTCACGGCGCCGGTCAGCACCTGGTGCAGATGCATGGCGACCGCGGCCCCGGCCCGGCCCGGCCCCGCCGCGCCGCCGGCACCCGGATGGCTCCGCGGGCGCGCGAGGGGCGGGCGGGGGGCGCACGCGCCGTCAGCGCTCGGATCAGCTGAGGCGCGCGCGCACGGCCCTCTGCGCGAGCGGCGGGCGGGCCCGGCCGTGCGCGCGCCCGCGGACGGGGCGGGGAGGAGGAGGGTGGGGGGGGAAGTGTGAAGGGGCGCGCGCGGGGCCGGGGCCCGGGCGGGCAGGAGTCGGTGCCGGGAGGAGGGAGGGCCGGCCGGGAGCGGGGATGGACGCGGCGGCGCCGGGAGGTGAGCGGGCGGGACTCGCCTCTCGGGCGGCAGGGACGGCGGCGGGGTCTGGCTGCCCGGGAACGCGGCTGCAGGGTTTGGCCGGCGGGGAGGCGGGTCCCGGGAGCGCGGCGGGCGGGGTTTGGATGCCCGGGAGGCGGGTCCTGGGTACCGGGAGCGCGGCGGGCGGGGTTTGGATGCCCGGGAGGCGGGTCCCGGGTCCCGGGAGCGCGGCAGGCGGGGTTTGGATGCCCGGGAGGCGGGTCCTGGGTCCCGGGAGCGCGGCGGGCGGGGTTTGGATGCCCGGGAGGCGGGTCCCGGGTCCCGGGAGCGCGGCGGGCGGGGTTTGGATGCCCGGGAGGCGGGTCCTGGGTCCCGGGAGCGCGGCGGGCGGGGCGCTGACGGGGAGCGGTGTCCTGAGCCCCGCAGGTGCGGATGCGCTGCCGCCCGGCTCACACGCCTGCCTCTCGGTAGTTAGACATTCATACATACATGTATATGTTTATATATATATGTATATATCTGTGTGTGTATATAATGCTTATGAGGGTGGATGCGTTTGTTTCCCTTAAGGACCCTCTCGTTTGGCCATATCCCAGAGAGTTTGGGATGGACGCTCTCGGTCTCGCACCGGCGCCGTTCCAGCAGTGCCCGCAGTCTGGGGACTTTGGCTGAGGTGTTCAGGTGAATTTCGTGTGCAGTACGTGACCTCACAGAAAAAGCGGCCAGGCATTTGCTGCTTTATTTGTAATAACGGCCAAACACTCTTGAAAACCAAAGCCTTTAAGTATGCCCGTTCTTCTTTGTCTCAGAAGTGTGAAGACGGGATCTCGAAAATAGTTTGGAGTGGATTCCAAACTCTGAGTGGGGGAATACAAATACTCTCTGTGCTGTGTGTCATGAGATAAGGAAAATTCTCCGTTTTCCTGTCCTAGGTCAATAGAGTAGTCTCGGTGTTGCTAATAATTGAAACTGCAAAGCTCCCACTCCTTTAAAGTGTGTGGCAGTGTTGCCTGAGTCAAGACTACAAGATTCATCTTACCTTGTACTGCTTCTTGAATATGTACATCCCTTACTGCATAAATGAAATGCCACTCAAATTGTAGAGGTAAATAAGCACAAAGTCAAGTTACACTGGAATGGAAAAAACATTGTCATGAAAGCACTTCAGATTTTGTCTACTCCTATGCTCGTTAGAGGCAATCGCTTTATAAAGGCAACAGTGTCTCTAGCTAAGGTGAAAGGGAGAAAAGAAAAAACCATTCAGATCTTCAGCTGACCTGGTTACACATGAAAGCTGTGTAATGTTCATGAGCTTCAATTCACTATGTCATAACTTTTCTGATTGAAGGCTTTTCCACACAAGATATGTAATAACTTACAACTGACTTTTATTTTGAGTAAGTGGGGTTTTTTTGGTGTTTTTTTTTTTTTTTTTTTTTATTTGTTTGGTTTTTTTTTTTTTTTTTTTTTTTTTAATGCCTGCAACAGGACTTAGAGGCAAAAAGAGCTTGGTGGGGCTTTTTTACTTGGGATGTTTGTTTTAATGAGTGGAACTAAGCCCAGCTAATGCCTGAAAAGGGCAGCTGGCTTTAGGATTGGCAGCTGTAATGAGAATGAACGGCATGATCTAAAGGAAAGGGCTTTCCTGGTTGTGATGGCACAGAGTCTTCAGAGAAAGCCCAATACCTGCAGGATTGGTTCAGTTTTGCTGGGTACAGACACGATGAGAGAGAGTTTTGATTTTCAGCTCAGTATTCTGTCACCTGATGAGAGTGAGACTGACTGTAGCTCTTGTGCTGTGGAAACCTACAGACGTGGCTACCTCTGTGTGCAGAACTTTGAGCAAGAGTCATTCTGCAAGTGTCTGCAGATAAGGCCTCCACATTCTTCCTGAAAGCAAATATTTTCACCTGAGTTTTGCTGACAGATGGTTTTAGCCACCTGAAATCATTCTTCCTTATTAGTGGCTTAAATACCTCACATTAAGGTAAGTTTTAGTCCGTGTGACTGATTTCTACACCTGAGACCATGAAACAATCTCTCTCTTTTGTGTATATATATACATAGATATATAAAATATAAAATAATAGCAAAAATGTGTAAATGGTCTTCAATATTTGAATTTCCCCTTTAATTCTTGACCATCTTGTTGCTTTATTATGTTACTTTATTTTCTTTTTAACTCTAAACAAAAGTTCCTGCAGTTGCAGGAACTCTGCTGGAGTCTGTTTGCCCAGGAATTCCCTGTTTTGGCTTGACTTTGTGAGAAGGGAACTTCCAGCACCTCAGGACAGTGTCAGCTGCATAGAATAAAAACCTCTATTAAATTTATGCTAATAAGCTCCAGCTGGAGCTGCCTTAGGTGGTGTTTTAAGAAGGTGTTAGGAATGCTGAGAGTACTTTGCTCCTGGCTTGGTCTGGCAGGATGGGTTAGGTGACATCTCGAGGCTGTTTGCATCGGGTATGAGGGTGATTGTCCTTGCCTTCTGCTTCCCCAGGTACAGTTCCAGAGGTATTCTAAGGCTGAAGCTTCAGCCATCTTTTGTGCTGCTTCCAGAGAGAGAGGGAGGCTGAGGAAGGGGATCTAAATTTGGAGAACAAACACTGAACTACACAGATGCTATGGGGAAATAACTGGTTCCATTTGCTAAAGGAAGTAGAATTTTCACTTAGCTAAGAACAAAATAATCGGAAGTAAACGTCATGTTTTGCTACAGAAGCCATCGTTATGTAAAAAAATGTCTTAACTATTTTTTTATAGTTTTGCTTAGGGTAAGAGATGGGAGAAGTATTTTGCTTTTTGCAAAAGGTGGAGCGTTTAATGGGAAGGCAGAAAATTCAAAAGGTTTTACAGTGAGATCAGCCTAGAGAAAGAAAAACTCAGAAGAGGAATTATGCCAGATAAATATGTATGCTGGACTGCCTCTTATTTAAAAGGTGAAATGCTGCCTTGATATCTTGAAACTTGAATTATTTCAGCCCCTTAGTTGAGTTTGTGCTTCTGAAAGCCTTTACCATTCCACAAGAATGAGAGCTTCTGAGCACCATGTTTTTATGATTCTATGAATATTTTCCTAATTATTCTTAATGGTTGTCCCAAATCTTCACTGGGTATGCTTCAACAAAGTGTATTTTCCCCTCTGGAAAAGCTACTTGTCTGTTTTTTGCTAGAACTCAAAGTCAGGCATTAACCTGGAGAAAATCACATTCTTCAATTCGTGCAACATCTGTTCTCTGCTATTAATTTTTGAACTGTAATGTGTTTTTTTTCTCTACTTTTGTTATTACTGTTTGAAAAAGATTGTGTTCAGAATGATCTTAATTTGTAAACTGTTGTTTATTCCTGTTGTTCTTTCTCTGTGTGTTTCTCTAGAAGCCTTAAAGGCATTCATTCACCTGTGAGGGATGGGCACTTCTTCCTGAAAATACCTTTCTACAACACAGCTTTTGCTTATTCTTTTTTTTTTTTAAGTTCATGGTAACTGATAGTCTTGTTTCCCTAGGGGTATCTAAATGCTGATTTAGATCTTTGAGCAGTGCATAGATGTCTAAATATTTCTCTGACTGAACCCTTCTTGTCCACAAATCCCACAATCACCCAGAAATCCAATTTTAAAGAAAAAAAATAGAATTGAGTTGTTTGGCAATTGTTTAGTTGTAGCTACTTGGATGTTAAGAAAACAAAGATGGAGTAAACATAAATTAGTTCTAATATACTGATGTGTGACATTACATTGGAGTTTAATGATAGGATTAAGTGTTAACTAGTTTTGTTGGCTGAATGTGTTTGCATACTCTCTGTTAAATGCTTATCCTACAAAGATATTTAATGATCCTTTCACTGAACAAATGTGCCCAGAATAATTTTCAGAGCATTGGGATCCTAATATATTGTAGGGGGCACCTTTATTTTAATGTCAATATTTTTCTTCAGGTAGAATAATTAATGCTCTGTATCCTTTCAATTCTGATCATTTGTGTATCCTGCCTTTCTATATGACTTCCTAACAACTGGAAAACAGAATCCCTCCAATGAAGTCACAAATGACCACATGCAATTCATTCAAGTGCATTAGTTCATGCACCATGTTCTTTAGCCTCCACTCTAAAAGATTGCTTAATAGAAGACAAATTTTATTGTCAATTACACACTAATAACTTTCCTAATATATAAACAAGCATTCAGACTGAGTCTTCTGATGGCACTAGGTGTATATAAAAGATGTTTGGGCAATTTTCCCTGGTCCTTTCATCGGGGAAAAAAGCCCCAAAACAAGGGAACAAATCACAAATATGTTCTGAGTCATATTCTACTCAGGATTTCAGTTCCTCATTTCAGAGACAGATGTTTCTGTCCTTAAGGAGGTAATGAAAGATTTTGCAAGGATTGCATGAATTTACAGAGCAAATTCCTATCCAGGAACTGGAGGACCCCAGAAGAAGATTCCAGTTATAAACTTTTCATTACTGTTTTCAAGCACAGCCTGGTCTTCAACACCAGCAGTTTTACAAGCACCTGAGGAACAATACTGCAGTGAAGGCAGTTTCTGAGAAACTTTAGCCAAAATATTTTGGACTGACATTTGAAAAGCTTCTTATGAGTTTAGGTTTTGTTGCTTTCTTGGTTGCTCTGGTACTGAGTATTTCTTCAAGGTGCCCTGTTGCTAATACATCCTCACTTTATAAGCGTTATTAAGAATTTGTAAGGGAGGAATTTTTCTCTCATGCTATTTTCTTTTAGCTTTCCATATGGTACCGTTCTTGAATTTTCCTAGCACCTATGTAGGTTATTTTTGAAACAACATGCAGATCTGCATGTTACTTGCTGTGAGCTTTTTGCCTAACACTTTCTGCAGGTACCTTAATGCATCCTAATCCAACATTTCCAATTCTCACTTGCTTTTGGTAAGACCTTAACTACCTTAAGGCTGTTGTAATATTATGCATGTTTCCAAAGATTGTAGTGTGGATTTTTAAGTTGGAAGTAAAACCAACCAAGCTTATGACATTATAGCTGTCAGTTTTGCTTCCTTTGAACTGCTGATGCAAATAAAGTGTGCAATTGAGTGCATTTAGCTGCTGAAAGCCACTGTGAACCTCTTATTATATTCTTCTGTTTGCAATATTAAAACCCAATAAATGCTATCTTTTAATCTAAAGATATGCTTGCATTTGGTGAGGAAGAAGAGTGGAAAGAGTATCCATACTGTTTATTTTTGTTCTTTTGATTCTCAGCAGAGGCTTTGGAAAGTAACATCTCATGCAGAATACTTAGCTGGGTGTTCCAAAGTGCCCCCTGGAACATCTCACTATTTTCTTGTCTGTACAGGAGATGCATTATGAAAAGAAATGTGCAAAATAACACTGAATTTGCCCCCTGTGCAACGTGTCACAGTTAGGTGTAACTGAAGCTCTGTGTGCCAGTTACTGGGGTTTAGTTTGGTTTTTTTGAGGCTCTAATCATTAACTCTTAAGCGTTCCTGTCTCTTGCATAAACACTCAAGCTGAACCAATTGCTAATTAACCCAATGGTATTTTCTTGTGCTGAGCTCAACAGTGCAATTTATCTCTATGGGCTTTGGCTTGGGCAGTATGAATGTGTTTGCTGTGGGTAATTTGGAGACCACAAGTATTTTATTTGCTTTATGCATTTCCAGGCAGTCTGTCAGGACAGATATGAATCACTTGAAATGAAGTAAAGTAGTTATCAATATTCCATCTCACTATCATAATTCTGAGGCATCTCCTCAAGTCTGCTTAGTGTGGAAATTTATTTTGAGATGTTGAGGGAGTTTCTTATGTCTAATTGACTTTTAAAAAGCTGAAGATATAAGCCAGACCACATAGTTAATAATAACTAGGACTGTATGCAAGTCTGATATTCTCCTCCACATCTTCTGCCTCCCAATCAGAGTAAAAAGTTGAAAATACGAAATCTTCCGGAAAATAGAAAATTAAAATAAATAACTTTTTAAAATTCCATACACCCCCCACTTCAATTTGGCTACCTTGTAGCAGATCTTTGTTTAACATCTGCTCATAATTTGTATCCATAGAAAAGACTTTGAACGTTTCTTGCAATAATACATAAAGAGCATTAATATTTCTGGTATATGCAGTATTCTAAAAGTGGCATCTATGGAGGGTACCTTGAGAACAAAATGCTGTCTATGTATTCAGTTGCTAAAACAATGAATCATGTAAGGTTTCTAAGAGGTAGCAGTAAGTTTGACAGGGGATATGCAAAGCTCCATGGACTTCATGGTTTCAAACTGGTGACTGAATTATTTGGGATTTGTATTACTTGTAATAAATAATGAAAAGAAAGTAACTTGACAATAAATATTTTGCAAAGAGCATTATATATGCAACAACTCAGTTCTTTGTACCTTTTCTCCAGGGAATATGAGAAGTTTCTTAGAGTTTTCTAACTGGAGCTTCTCAATGCAGAGACAGTTGAGGATTGCTGGTTCTTTTGTCAACACATTGGTGAGGAACATGTGGATTTTCTCTGGTCTTCAAACTGATCTGCAGGATGCTGCAGTACACGTAAAAGTGAAATTTGCTTGACTCCTCATATTATATAGTACTGAGAATCTCTAGGGTTATTTTGGGATGTGAACTATGTGTTCTGATCTTGCAGACAATGCTGAGATTGTAATAAAGATGTATGCGTGTGAAAGATGTCCTCTTCATCCTACAGCTGCACACAGGATATGAGAAATGAATGTAATGCTGGCCATGGTTAATTATGTTCTGCAACAAATACACTGAAAGTGCACTCTGGCTATCCAGCTGTACACCTTAGGGCAAGATAAAGGGTGAAATCTGGGCCTGAATAAGCAAATAATTTTGCCAGTGAATTGGTTGCTGGGAAGAGTGTAGGCTTAGTTAAATTAGTATATATTTCTTTGAGATTTTGCTGTGCTTCCCTAGTTCATGTCCCACCGTCCCATCAGTTTCCTGTTTCCCCTCTCTGTTTCTGTAAACTCCTGAATTTCCGAACTCAGTTTAAACAGATTCTGAAGTCCCTTGTACACACTGTGGAAATTCTGGACAGCATAGAGAAGAGACTTTAATTAGGCCCCCACTCTTGGGAAAACTGTGGTGGACGTCTGGCACAGGAGAGAAATGAATGTCAGTATCTTCAGTTAGTGGAAATGATGCTGTTAAAGAGAAGGTTGATGTCACAAGGGCCGTGGCAGGGCAGTAGGAAGGGGACTGAGGAGGTGGCAGCCATGGACAGGCTTTATTCACTGTACTCCTCATGTAACACCTCATCTTACAGAAGGAGCTCCTCTCATTTTACCAGCCTAAAGCACAGGCCAGCTGTTTTCATTGTCTAAACTAGAATGGCTGAATTTGGGTTATCTGCTTTTGCCCAAAATGCAGAGGGCAGTGTTAATTTTGCAGTTGTTGAAGGAGTGATGAAAAAAGCGACTGTTCATCAGGTACAATCCAGGGATAAGCCAGACCTGAGCACTAATTCCTCTCGAGTGGAAGATGCTGAGCACCTCTGACAGGTAGCAATGTATCCATGTGTTGTGAGGGTGTGCACAGGAATAAATGAGTTAAATGGTGGTGATATTTGCCAGCAGCATGATATGGAAATGCTGCCCACTGCATCACACAGATCTGCTACCATCTGTTCACAAAGGTTTGCTACATTAAGAGAAGCAGAAAACTGTATCACTTTTCTTATGTTAAAACTTGTGGAAAAACTTGCTTTTGTTTTTTCTCTGGATGTTTATTATATCTGAATTCAGGTCAAGTGTCTTTATTCACAATACTTTGAAATTCCATGGATATTGCAAATTTAGGTAAAGGAGCCTCAGCTAAGTAAATAGTACTTTCTTTCTTTATCTCATCAACATTGATTTTATTTTTTCTCAATTATAGCAAATACATAATTGCAGTAATTAAGGCAGCAGGACAGGCAGTTTGTGATTATTTCTTATACCTTATTGATGAAGTAACCACAAGGGATCATTTCAGAATGACCTTGTAGTCATTGTTATCAGACAGTCTGTATTTTGATCTTTAGTGTTAAGCAGATCAAATGGAATAATTACAATTGCTGCCATGTTTGTTACTGATGGCTGTTTGCCATTATTCTTGGCTAAATAACCTATTTAAAACATTTGGATTTTGAGTACTGGCTGTGAAACCCAAGTAAGTCTGTGGGGTGCTCTGTAGAGGGTCTCAGACTACTTAATATCAGAGACTATTGCAAAGAGCTTTTTTGGGCACCAGCTGTGCTGGGCTACTGAACTGTGCTGAAGGAATTATATTCTGATATTCAAATACTCTCTGGTTTTGTCTATCCTAACACTTCTTTATGCCTCATTAATCTGTTTTGGAGTCATCAACTTTCACTTAGCTAAAGAATCTGTCAAACTTCTGTCTGTTCCAACAGTTTTTTTACCAGTAGCACCACAGTACAACTTGACTGTTCCTGAAAGCAGTGGATTAGGTAAACCTTGAATTTGGCCAGTTTGTAGTGAAGAATCCAAGTAATACTCAGAAGCTCAAAAGCAGCAAAGTGGTTTCCATTTGATTCTTGTATTGGGCCCAGTTCCAGTACAAAGATTAATTATTTCTATTATGTCTTGGTACTAAATAAATGCATAAAATGTTGAAAAGGAGAGATGCTTAGGAGTTGGATCAGCACTGCAGATGATTGGATTGTTTGGTCTTGCCATCCCCAAGAAATGCAGTAGATATAAATTATCAACTTTGCCATTTATTTATTATGGTCTGTACAGCTTAATGTGATGCTTGGGTGCTTAGACCTCTAGCACCACTGTAAATTCTTCATCTGTGCAGTTGTACGAATTTAAAGAACCCAGAGAAATTTACAGACCCCTGGGTGTTGAGCAGAATCTCCATTCTGAAGAAAAATAAAACATTTTATTGAAGAATAAACCAGAATAACTGTGGAACAGGAATTCAAAAACTCAAAGAAATGTGAAATAATTATTATATTTATTGAGTACTACAAAATAATAAAGTACTACTTTATTATTTTGACACTGAACTGTTTAAAATGTAGTTTCCTCCCACCCACAAAGGGGGTTAACTTTGGAAACCTGGGAGCTGATGCTGGAAAATCACTAGGAATCCTTTCCACTTCCAACTGTAGGGACTAAAATGAACTCTAATATGTTTTTAATTCATGAAAGATGTTTATGGGTTTATATGTTTTGCATTATAGAGCCCAAGGTCCTAAGGGAATTATAGTGTTATCTGTTTTTGTTCAGTCCTTTTACAGTCCTGTTCATCTGGCAATACAATTTGTAATTTTTTGGTGATAAAATATGTTTCCAATATATGTATAATTTGTCAATGCATTTGAAAAACCATATCTACAACATGAGTCCATTTTAAAATTCTGGTCTCTTAACTGCTCCAACTCCCAAGGAATGGAGTGGCTGAATGTTGCTGGCTTTTTCTCTTGTTTCCAGCTGAGTGAAACTGAACAGATGGGAGTGGGAGAAAAAATGATGAGCTAGTGCAGACAGTGTGAATAATTTGTTGGGTTTTGGTGTTTTTGATTGTATTTTGATTTTTTTTTTTTTTTTAATTTGCAAGGACAGTGTATTTACTGCAAAAAGGCAGCAAAAATACACAGATGTGTTCAGAACATTGTTTTCCCGTACCTCAGAAATTTCTTCAGTTCCTACCTGGACGTAGAGGGAAGGGAAATAGTCTTTATAACTGTATTTAGCAAGGGTTGTATCCACAGGGTAGTACAACCACCAGAGTTTCAGAGCTCTGCCAGATGGCGTTAGCTGTGAGTAAGTTCTGTGATTCATTTGGTAAAATATTTGCCATGGCAACTGAGGAGCCTCTGACTCATTGGTCCAGTCAGTGGTAGAAACGACCACTGGTCTCACCAGATGTGAGGCTGGACATAAGAAATGTCTCAGGATGTTTTTTAGACTGGTTACTTTCACCAGTACGAGGTAATTGAAAATTCTTTTCACGTATATTTCCATCTCTAGGTTCAGCAGACCTTACATTTTCTCTTTTAGAAACCTAACTTGTCTCCTAAAATGATCAAAACATTCACTAAATTTTTCTTTATCTTGTGATTACAGTAACTGATCAAAGGAGAATTTAACTTTCATTGAATCTTCTCCCCCCATATTTGAACAAGCAGTAAGAAGATCAGCCCAGGAATGGAATATCTAGTAGAAGAATCAACATGAAGGGATGTAGACTGGAAAAATGCTGGATTCTTTTTCTCTATAAACTCTTAAAGGACAAGATGTGCAAGGTGGTATTCAGACAATCTGTGCTAGCCAAAACCCCCACAAACCAGCCTTTTTGTATGCTTAGTTCTCAGTTATTCTGTTCTTGAACATGTATTCTTCAGTTTCTAGGTTAGTGTCCCCAAATTCTTATCTGTCCCTCTTTGCTAGTAATTAGTAAGTAGTAATCTTGAAAAATAGATCAGAATTATTTCCTAAGGAATGCTTTGGTAGCTGCCTTGGAAAAATGACTAAGCATCCTCAGAAGCAGCCTCACATAACATGGTATGTTTCAGGAAGGACTTTGACGGAATGCATGTCTAGAGAGATACAGCAGAATCCTTTGAGACATTTTATAAGCTTTTTTAATTTAAGGGAAATATCTAGGGACATAGATGGCTGCAAACCCTCTCCCCTCCCACCCATAAAAGTGAGAGTACAAAACCCATAGAATATACAAGGGTCTTGCAACTTATATAGTCAGAATCACTGTTTAGGAATAGGGCTTCCTATGTCGAGAACTGATTATTCTCGAGAGGGAGACAAGATCTTCAGTTTTCTCTATTAGTACCAGTCAGACTTTTAGCTATCTTTCTTTCCAGAAGTATATGGCTTTTACTCTTTTGGAATGGACTGATGCCAGAGAACCTGCAGTTATGAAATCTTTTTTCTGATCCCAGAAGATCTTTCTTCATACACGAAAGACGAAAAATGTATTTAAAAAGAACCTGTACCAAAGAGTTTCTTAGGACTTTAGCCTCATGTACAGTGGTACCACTTTGTTGTATTTGGTTGATCTCTATCTGCTTACATCATTTTGGGCTCATTCCCCATCTCATAGAAATGCCATTCAAATATATATCTCTATTTTCTTTATACCTGTCTTTATTCTTCTATCTTTTTGATAGAAACATAACCAACATACTTTAATAGCTAATGAAAAACATAAGTATGGATGAAATTCCAGGAAAGCTGTTAGCTTATCTGTGTTTTTTTTTGACCAGACTTCTCTTTTTGTGTCTTGCAAGGTTTCTTGGAGTAAGGGACATGTGCTGGGTGTTGCAGTGACGTGGCACTGTGGCAGGGGAAGCAGTGACATACGTTAAATGGTTGATGTACACACACTTTACATTTGTGTTGCTCTGACCCTATCTGCTGCATATCAGCCATCTGCTGTTAAGGTGAAATCACAGAATAGGAGAGGAAAAGGGAAGAAACATTCTGTCTTCTGTCAGTCAGCATGTAGCTTTCATGTGGATGGGATTACTTTGGAATGATGTATGAAACAAATGGAGTCGTTGGTGATGGCATAAAACTACACTGAGGTATATTGTGAGCGTAACTCTTTTATTTCTTTTGCTTAATGTATTCTAGAATGATTGTGAAAAAGAAGTAAAAAATCGATTCATTTTAAATAATAATCAATTTTTAAGAATCAAGGGAATTAGTGATGCTCTACTTTTTACAGACTGAAAAGATCAAAGAGAATAAAAATCTGAATTACTAAGGAGAAAAGAAAGTGCTTCAATGATAAACTTGAGCTCAGTAGTTTTATATTTGAAGTGACGTTTTCACAGCTAATCCTTCCAATCCAGAGTCAAAGGAGCTATTTAGTATTGCACTTGGAGAACTGAATGTTAAATACAGTTCTACTCTGGCAGAAACCATACCCTTTTTAATAGTGAAAACACTTAAAAAAAGATTGATTTTTGTCCTGAGTGATTTATCATTTGTTAAGTGATTACAAAGCTGACAACTTGACGCTTGAAAAAGCTCTTTCCTAAACCTGATGAAAGGAAATCCTTTTAATTAATTTGCTTTATTCAGGCTAAAATAGAGCTTTGCTAGTGGAAAGTTAATTTACTGGCAGGAAAAAAAACCCTAGTTTATAGAATCTCACCTCTAAACCTTCCTTACAGATCAGCCCCACAAATATACAAAGAACAGTGAATAGTTCTTGTCAGTGCTGGATTTTAGTATCAGTTGATAAAAAATGATAACAAAGGATCCCTTGATTTTTACCCTAGGAGCACATTTGCTTTGTTGTTCTATTTGACATCAATTAATTAGGTCGTTCTGTTCTTAGAATGACTGCATAGAAACAGTTGCTTTCATGTATTGTTGTTCCGTAGCAGGATTTTGTTGCTCACTAAATTGAATCCTATTCAGTCAGGGTTGAGGCAGAGATAGCATCGATTCTCAGGAAAGCACAGACCTCCTGAGAGTCTCTACTCCCACTTAGTCATCTGTTTAAATTTAATGCCGGTCCTAAATATGTGGGTATTTTATGAAGGCTCGGGGATTGCCAAGGCTTGTGACAGTAATTCCAGCAGAAAATACGTGGGAACTGCAATAACGCACCGCGTTTTTATAGAGCATTAGTGACACCCAGTGGTTATATTCGGTCATGGACTAATAGAAATTAAAAAGTTTATTCTAAAGTTATAAAATCTTATAAAACTGAAGGTCGAGAAGCTATTAAAAACTGTTTGAGTCTGTGAGTGTTTGTCTGATATGCTGCCTGTACTTCAGGCTCTAAAGTTTAGGTAACCTTAAATAATGGGAATGAAGGGGGGAAAATGCACTTCAAACTTGTTATGAAATGATTCTCATTTCATCACAGACTTAATGACAATGGAGAAAATGCAAATTTTGTCCTGTGAGAATGCACTCCTTTTCCTTCTTCTTTCTTTCTTTCTCTTTGCTACCTCCCCTGTTTATCTGACATTTTAAAGTAGTACACTGTATTAATGATTTATCCTTCTTCTTTGACTTGGGCAGCTCTTTACAGAAAGCTTGTTCGCTGTTTTAGTCTATTTGCATTCCCCTTTTTCATGCCCCCACCTTGATTGGTTTGCTGGGACTCGATTAGTTGTTTTGCAAATACATGTAGCAACTGATTAATGTTTGCAAGGTGTTTTGAAATGATAGGTCATAAATAATTGTCATCTTCTATCAACTCTCGCCTTATTCACAAGCAAAACCTGTTCCTGAAGCCAATCCTACTAAGTTCCTTAGGATTAATTATTTTTATTCAGCCTGTAGCAGGAGGTCTGAGCATTTGTACAAAACCTTAAAATTACTGCCCTAAATACAGGGAGTCACAAGGACAATTATTCCAGCAGAAGATGCAGAAAGGCCAGACAGCAGGACTGTGACAGGACAGTGACGCAAAGATGATATATTCTTACTAGTACCCTTCTGGGCTTTGGAGAGTTGAAGGGAGAAAGGAAAAGGATGATTTGGGGTGGAGGTGTGAGGTGGAAGGTGACCTAATTCATATTGAAATTTAACTTCTGAACCTATCTGTGTACAGCTAGGGGATGATGTAAACTTTAGGATTCATGAGGAAAATTTGGGTTCAGTTTCTTACTTTTAAATGCAACCTGTATGGTTCTAAATATGTCTGGTCATGATGTGTGAAATGGTGATATCAGTGTTTCCCAGGCTTTGAGAATAAATACATTAAAGCCTCGAGACAGTGTGGAGCCAGGCTAGTGGAGTGTGCACATGCTTGATTTGGTGGACCTAAACTGTGCCTTCTCTCACTGAGAAAAGAAAATAAATCCTTTACTGATGAGGGATAAGGAGTGGCCTTATGGAAGAGAGAGGATGTTTCATCAGGATAAAATCCTACTACTGTTAGGGAAGACTTGCCTAACAGTATGCTAGTCCCTTTTTAGGAGATGCTAAGGGCAATCTCACAGACCATGGCTGCATTTTTCAGAATCTGTTTCACAAGAGGTGATGTTGTTACAAAGGGGCTGATTTTCAGTCTTGAGATGGGCAGCAAAATGCACTGACCACAAACTAGAAGGCCACTCAGATCTCAAAGTTTGTCTCTCAGGCACACAGTATCTATAGCCCTTACTGTCCATTTCTGTATAATACTGAACAATATAGAATAAGCAATATTTCCATTCAGACAGGTAGTACTCTGCTTTATGATTGCAGAGGGGAATCCATGAAATTGAAATGAGACCAGTGGGGGATTGATTTTTCTTATATCTGTCTAGGTTTATCAAGACTTGAGCTGAAATATTCAAATAACATGTTTTTTTCAGATTCATACCTTTAAGTATGGAATATATTTATCATGTCTCCCAGAGAAATGAATAATACCACGAGCTATTTAATCATGAGCATGGAGATTGCTCTGCAGATTGGAGTGCTCTGACAGTGCCAGTCAACATGGAATAAGAAAAATTATGCTGGGAAACAAGGTGTCATAGTCATAGTTACTTACAAAGCAGTAAACATAGCCCATACTTTCCAAACAGCACAAACATATGAATAGAGAAATGTAACACAATCTGTTGCTATTCGCTAAGTTTAGAGATACAGAACTAAAATTTTAACTTATAGTTATTTGTGATATCTGGTACATCTCGCATATTATCAGTACTGGGATCTAGCCTTGGCAGGGAGACTGGAATTAAGAATATTCTGAAGATGACTGAGTTATTTAATCCTCTTTCACTTTGAAAGAGCCTATCTTCACTTAGGCTATGAAAGCTGATAGACTGCCACAGTCAGTCAGCTCCAAACCTCTAAAGCCTCTTCATCTTAAGCCTATTCTGTGTTTTAGCAGTTCGTGGTAGAGTTGCACAATGTGTTTTGTTTTGCTGTCATGTAAAACCAAGGCGGTATCAGCTGCCCTTGTGAAGGTGTGATGTGTCTGTGTGCTCCAGCCTGGCAGCATTCACACAGCTCCGATGGAGTCTTTCTTTCACATTGACATGGCCTTAGGCTATCAGCTTACAAATGTGAGCATTCCTATGCACAACAGGAATTTTAGTGAAAAAGGTGATGCTGTGTGGGAGGTGGCTTAAAGACAAGAGATGAGGGAATGGAAGATCAAGTGCAACATGGCTGTGCACCTGAGCAGGATGAAGCAACGGTGCTTTGCAGTGACAGCTACAGGAGTTTGTCACTCAGTGTGACTTTTCTTGGTGTTACAAAGACAGTGAGTGCTCTGGTTGTGTACAAGTTTCATCTGATTGCCCGATCTTTCAAGGGAGATCTTTGAAACAGAAAAGAAATATCTGCCTGCTGTTGATCGCTGACGTCACCAGAAGAGTGCATGGATGTGTCGAGGCCCGCTGGTTTTGTGGGATTTAATGTTTTTGCCTTATCCAATGGCTGAGTGCAGATTTGTGCTGAGAGAGATCAGCTGTAAGGCAGAGCTTGGACAGGAACACGGGTCTCAGTTCAGGCAGCACAGACTTATTGCCATTAATGAAATAACATGTTTGCTCTGGCTGATTGTGTGTGTACTTTCTAAGTTTAAATTGGATTTTAATGCCTCTAAATAAGAGCCTTTCTCTTCTCAAATCATGACTGATAAGAAAAGTTTAAATTAACTGACAAGGGAATTTCTTCTTTTGCATGAAAAGCCTTCAGCTGAGATGTATTAAAAATTCTTGTCTAGTTTCAGCTATTTGGAAGAATGGAATGTGGGGACTTTTGGTGACTGAATCCACAATCAGATAAGCCAATGGTAAGAAATACAGGAACATGAGTGTGAAGAACAACTGTGAAGAGGAGCAGGCATCTTCACCTCTGCAGCAACCACTTTCTATTTAAAATAGAAACACATCTGAGTGGTGGGTTCTGAATAACTTTTTATAAGGAGCTTGTGGGTTATTTCAAGAATTTTTTAGGCTCTACCAATATTTTAAGTCTTAACTAATGAGCACTCAGAACATCTTTTTTAGGTGTTGTTACTATTTTGTAGTCCAAATCAGACATAGGCACCAGGCAGCAGAGCAGATGAAGCTGGTACTGAGGATCCAATTTTCAAGCAGTAATATCGTTCTGTAGGGAAGTGTTTACGTTTCTGGGCACTAGCAGACAGATAAAGGAAATGGCTGAGGCTGTCAGGTGGGTTTGTTTGGTTTTTTTACCAGATTTCATTTTTGGATATAGGGAATGTCCGAAAAATTTCAGCCTCATGCTTAAAAAAATGATGGATATAGCAAATGTGGTATGTAAATCAAATGGGTGGAGTTGTTCTGCTGAGTTGGAACTAATGCAACAGTGTCTTTTCAATTTGAATTCTAACCAGCTGCTTGGTCTTGCATAGGACATTTGTTTGTTATTTCTGCCTTGAAGTACACCAGGTTCCAATCCTTATTGATGAAGAAGAAACACACACGTGCATGGAATGAGGATTGGTTACCTTTATTTGAAACTGTTTTTCTTATTATCATTCTGAACTCAGAAGAATAAATCATACTGTCAAGGGGCAAGTTAGGTAACAGTTACACCATATTAAAGGCAGGAGAATGAAAAGCACACAATTCTTGATCAATCTTTAGGCTCACATATATTCAGTCAAATATTCATTCATTATTCACAATTAATAATTGATCAGTAATATTCAATGGGAACTACTTGGGAAAAAATGGTTTCAACTTAGCAAAGTATTTTTTAATTACAAATAATAATTTCTGATGCATAGAAACTATTTCACAATGTAACAGTCACTGCTAGAGATTTCTGAAGTATTTATTCCATTTAATACATATTTCTCAAAGTGAATCAACATGCTAAGTTAGAAAATTACAGGTTTAAATATTTTTAAAAGAAATATTAACATTTATAAAACGCAGCAGTCATTTTAAACTAAATATGCAGTGATGAAATTAAAAATAAAAATCAACCTCACGATTTAGATGTGAAGTAGTCCTTAAAAAAAAAGAATTCCAAAGCTGTTCATGCATATACAATCTCCTACTGGAGCTAATAATTATGCAATAAGCCCTACTGCTTGTTCTGAATTTCTTCTGTGCACGGTATGAAAAGAAAATATATGAGATTTAGACAAGTGCATAGTCACAGATTTACCCACCCTGGGAAGAGAAGCTGAGTGCACAGGTACTACTATGGAGAAAAATATTTCCAGATTTGAAAATGTAACATATAAAGCAAAATGATGAGGCTTAGAATTAAGATAACTTTCATAGATATTCTGCTATTAAGTAATAGAGATTCGGCAAATAATTTGTTATTTGTATTGTATTTTAAAATACTTACTGCAACTCTTGAAAAGTACTTATTACTTATTGTTTGAACAAAATCAATTAATCCATTAATGTATTTTTATGGCACATTTTATCACATCTTACAATGATATTAAGAAAAAGCTCAGCAGCTTTTTTTTTATATTGGACCTTTTTTATATTGGATCCAAAGACTATTTAAATAAAAAAGATTGATTAGTCATTTGATAATATTTTTTTTTACTTGAATTTTTGGCATCACCCCAGAAACTTTTAGAAGCTGTAAAAATATTGTTTCACAAAAGGTGTAACTGAAGTGCACATTTGAATTATTACTTTGAATTGCAAGGCAGCCACTATAGCATTCCCTTGAGAATAATCATACTTGCAATAGAGTGCTTATATAAGTTTGCTAAATGTATTAAACTTCTAATAACTGATGGCTATTTTATGTCCTCCAAAAAAGCATCCTTAGAAAAAGGGGCCCAAGTTGAAGTGACCATCCCTTTTTAATTTGGAAGTCACCTGACCATGTTTTAAGGTGAAACCTTTTCCAAAAGGGTTGTCTACAGGAAATGTTCAGGTTACTTGGATGGACATCTGTTCTATTTATGCAATCTGAAAAAGATTGGTTTAAAGGAAAATTGATTTTATTTTTAAGGATGACAAAACTCAGAAGCAATATGAGGGAACAAGCTGAGGAATGACAAAGAAATGAAAATCATCAATGTAGTTCATTTGAAGAAGTATCTTATTGGGTTTTGGTTTTTTTCTTGTGAAAACCTTTAGGTCAGTGTAGCTGACAGACTAAAGGGAAATGTAGGCAATGCCTAGACCAGTCCTGGTTTCCAGGTACTGTTTTTAGTACCCTTTTTGTTCTTGGGTTTATTCACATTTTAGTCAAAGACATGTGGCAGTTTTGCCAAAGCACTTACATTGTTTAATGAATATTTATTCCTGTTCTAATACCTTACTTGAGCAAATCTGAGGTGATTTGGAAAAAAGGAGCAAATCCCTGAAGAGCAGCTATGGAAACTTCTGTTGTGATCACATTTTAAAGTGGCAGAAAATACTGTATTTTCTTATATTCTTTAAATTATATCTGTGAAAATCTAACTCCCAAACTGCTGCGTTTCAGAGCTGGGACTTGCTCTGAAACAGCTCTGTAGAAGTCTTGTCCGCTCAGAATGTCTGTTTTTAACATTGTGCAGCTGTGTGTGAAACTTGCAGGGTAATTTGTTCCATATTCCTCTCTGGTGTGGTTCACTTTCTGTGTTTCTGTTGATGCTATCTCAGTTTTCAGGTCTCCTTTGTTAATTTTTAAGTTCCCCTACCTATTGCTTCTGAGTGGAATGAGTCTGTGGATACTTTTTCATTTGTTTTTGTTTTGTTTTCCAGTCTATCATACATCCCAAATTCATCAATTTGAAACTCCTGCTTAAGAGCCATTGCCTCGACTAAAAAAGTGCTAATTGCAAAGGTGCCAATGTTCTTGGATGTTCTCAGGGACTTCTCCAGGATTGCCTGTGTTTGTTCTGGTGGAGCTTGTTTGCCAGTCTTCAGAACTTGCCTTGTGAGGGGCTTCCACTTGCAAGAGAAAACTGCTATTCAGACAGGTTTAAAATGTTATTTTATAGTGTTTAATGGTAATTGATGGAATAGAAGCCTTTTCCTTTTAAGGCTTCTGGAGCAGAGATGAGATGTTTTACCTGGCTTCAGATAGACAGGATTTCTACAGGAAATACTGGTTGTCATTCCCCATGGGTCCCTGTGGCCTGCAATAAAAGCTGTTAGCATCCAGTTAGTCCATCCTGTCAAGCTGCTCATGGCCATGGCCTGTGGCAGCTGAGCCCAGCCCTGCTCAGGGGGCAGCACTGACCAAGCCTGGCCTGGGCTGAGCTGGGCTGGAGAGCTCAGCACCTCTGGAGGCTTCATAGACTGAGCAATGCTTGGGGCACAAAGAGATTTGGGGCCCCTGAGTAGGACAGTTTTGTCTTATAAATGGCTTTCAGGTTTACCCCCAGACCAGAGACTTGGGAATGTCACAAGGCTTATGTTCATCCAGATTGAATTTGTCTGGCTTTTTTGTTTTTTTGGTGAACAGCAGACAATATTGAGACTAGAGAAAAATGAAAACATTTGAAGATGTTTGTCTCTCGGGGCTGAAGTCCTCCTGCCCTTTTAACCTCTCATCAAGAGACCTGGTAGAAGGTGGGCTTTATTTCAGCTGGCTGCCTGCCAGTGACTCATGGCTGATAATTGAAGGATTTCAAGGACTGGAGAGCTGGAATGATAATAATTTTTTTTCTCTTAGTTGTTTTTTTTCCCCCCCACAAGAGACATAACACAGGAGGGTGTCTGAATTGGGCCTTGCTAATTGAAAGCAATTTTCAGAATTTCATGGGGGACTACTCTTCCATTTAATAAGATCTTATCTTTTTGACTTGCAAGTAGGCTACTCTTTTGTGAAGCTCGTTGGAGTTTGTTCTTTTCAGAAAATGGGTTCAATCATGATGCAATTTAGATAACTAAGTTGAAGACTGTCATCCTAAAGTGTGTTATGTAGCTATTAAACAAAATAAGTGCACATTTAAGGAATTGCTTTTTGATGTATTTTTTCTTTTCCTTCTCTGATTGTTCTTCTGATGAATTGAGTGAAATTTTGTGATTGTTTTTTGGAAGCATTGGAATGGTTGGAAATCTGGATGTGTATCCAACTCAAATTCATCAATATCTGGATTTTGGCAGCAGACACTTCCAGCAATATAGATGTGCCTTAAAAAATAATGTATGCATATTCATATCCTCTGTTAAGAGGCTTGCTTACCCAGAACCTCCATACTTTACTAAGTTGGGGAAGCCTCTTTGCATTGTTAAACAGTGGTATGAGTTATGCTAGTTGTGAAATATTTCCATAAAGAAACTAATTTCACCCGTCCTTCATCTCAGTAAACAGTTCTCTCCAAATTAGTTTCATTACTTGCTGCACTTGTTACTTACTCCAAACATCAGCTGGCACCTAAGCATTAGTTTCAGCATCTTTAGAAGCTAAAATTGTGAGTTTTTCTAGTATATACCTGTGTGGAAGTTTTTAGAAAGTAATTGCATACCAACTCATTTTTTACACCACTTTGTGTAAAAATATGGGCTTATAGAATTTTGCTGAAATACAGCATTTCTTCCCTTCTTTCTGGAAAAAAATCTGGAAGGAGAAAATTTAACCATGAAAATTCAAGCATGATAATTTTTAAAGTTGTCATCAAATAAGAGTTTGAGTAGTAACAGTTACAATCCATTTCAAATTGCAAGTCATTCACAAAAATGAAGCACTTACCCAAAACAATAAATTATTGAGGCAATGCAGCATTCATTATGAAAACACTGAGCTGTGTTTCTATTAAAGCCTTTACCTCTCCCAGCAGGAGGAGTCAGAGAAGTATTTTATAATAATACTTAATACTTCATCTTTATACGTTTTGGATTGTGTAGTAGGATGAATTTTCCAGCAGAGGGAGAAGTATACTGTATTATTGGGAACTGAGCTATAATTTTGCAACCTCTAGTTTAATGAAAATTCCTAATACTTTGCTTAGAAGACATACTTATTTGTTCTGACTGCTGTTATTTTGAAATGTCAATACATCTTTCTGCCAAATTTGTTATCAGTAGTTTTTATATAATCATAGTTTTATTTTTTAAAGCATAATTGAATAGCTACATGTTGGTTTTATAAGGATTTTTTCCACATCCATAATAGTCTGGTCTAATGAGCTGTATTTCTCACTGATTGCAGTGATAGCTCTTTCTTAATTCTTAATTAATCTATGTTAAAATATGCATTAAGGGACATATGTGTGATAACATTGTTTGTCAAGTCATTATCAGAGTAATGTATGGATAACAGCTGTAAAAAACCCATACCACTGCAACCCAGAGCTGTTAGAACAGTGTGTTAATAGAAGAGCAGTGTGGATGAGGAGTACAGCATGTTGCAGATGAAGAGCAAGGCCCTCAATGTGCCAGACTTCGTGTACATGTTTTGTTATCACTGCTTCCTCTAGTGGCCTCAGATCTGTTCTGTTCCGTGCTCCTTGCTCAGTGAAGCACTTTAGCCGTGTGCTGTTACTGGAGGTTGGTGGTTTGTTGGCAGCGTGTGGTTTAAAGGATCTGTTTTAGTCTGTGGAGCAACTGTATGAAGCATTTTAGGTGCTATTTTATGGGAAAGAGTAGTGTCATCCCCAAAGACGTTTCAGGAATAGAACATTCTTTTGCAAAAGATGATGATAAATTTTGATCACTGCTGTCTCAGCAGTTTCAGCTTTGTTTTAAGAGACTGTCAGAGAGAGGGGCTGATGGAGGCTGTTTAAGCTTCAGTGAGGCCACTTTTACTCTCCGTAACAAAATTAACCAATAT
Source organism: Sturnus vulgaris (assembly GCF_052056855.1). Lineage (NCBI taxonomy): Eukaryota > Metazoa > Chordata > Aves > Passeriformes > Sturnidae > Sturnus > Sturnus vulgaris. Next base: position 9,337,111 of record NC_142255.1, read on the forward strand.
GGAAATAATTATTCTGCAATAACTGCATGCTCTGTCCTTCTTGTGGAAGTGGCCGTGTTCAGCAGTGAAACTAACAGCACTGGGAATATTACTGGATAACTCCTCCTCGGAGAGCAATTCGTGAAACACTGTCAAATTACACAATGTCAGTGCAAGGTATTGAAGAACACATTACAATGACAAATTAGAAGTTGCAAGGTCCTTTGAATAATGTAGTTCCTGTGAAGGTGGAAACTAATTTCAGAGTAGTGCTTGGGATTCATAGGCTATCTGGGATTTATTAATATGGCAGGTATTTTGCTTTTTGAGTCTGGGGGGACTGTAGCTCTGCAGTAAGGCTCTTGTTTATGTAAGATGAACCTGTCTGTTCATGCAAAATGACAATATATCCCACTGCCTCCCTTCTACAGGGAATTTGCATGTAACAACTGTTTAGGTAATTGGAGACCTTTGCAGGGATATAGCCTGCTTTGGTAGATACTGAGTATAGTAGCACTGAGCAGGTATTGGATCTCTATTAGAGGACACTGAAACTTTCCTAAAATCATATTGGGGGCTGGGATTGAGCAAAACAAGATAAAAATCTGGATAAATAAAAAGATTAGTACAGTCCTAAACTGTAGTCCTTAAACTGTAAGTCCTTAAAGTCCCTAAAAAAAAAAATCTCATTTGCTTCCCGAGTCTGCTTGAAACCCAGACAAAACCCATTTTTGTCAGTAATGTTTCTCAGGCATCCTTGGTCATGTTTTAGTTCAATGTTCTTGATAAAGCAAAACAATCTGGTGCCTACTTCTAGTGGCATGCTGTCATTTGGGTCCTTTGAGGCTTATATCAAGATATATTCTCAGACTAGACCTAACATATCATGCTTCTCAGTGTTTCAGAAATATTTTCCTGGATAGAAATTTTGCTAATGGGTAAGAATTTGCTACACACGCACATCAGACTGGGAAAAAACTATAGTGGAACACTTCAACAATAATCTTGATTTTCAGAAGGTCCTACTGATCACAGCTTGCTGTGCTCAAGGCCTCTTTATATTGTCTGGTCATCCATGGATTACTGTTGTAACTATTTAAGCAGGAAAGCTTCTGTGACACCCTTTGGCAAATGGGAGCAGTGCTCAGAGCAAGTGTAGGTATAACTAGAGGCTTTTAATTATTTGGGCTGCATTTATTTGCATTTAAAGTAGTTAGGTACTAGTGTGAACATTCTCTTGGCCAGACCTTGATCTTCAAAAATTAAAGCAAAATGTCTGTGTAGATGTTATTAGGGTGTAATTGTAGGAAATATCAGTCTCAAAGAAACTCTGTTTAGGTAGAAATGATAGGAAATCAAACTTGTGATAAGATGAGGTAAAGTTAGGGAAACATGAGTTTATTTTAGAGCAGCAATATCTAAAGTTCAACTGGAAGATGTGTACAGCACCAAAATCTTTCTCTTTGAATTCTTGCTAGTATTTGCCAATTTATTTTAGGAAAAAAACCCCTGTATTATTTTATGTAATGAAACAGCTGACTGAATTCTAATGACAACATCACCCTCAGTGTAGGGGCAAGTCATGTAAAAGAAGATAAAAAATAAGTTGTACAGCTTTTTGGGTTCTGTGTTCTATGTCCCAACAGTGACTTGCAACGCTCACTTATGGGAAGTGGAGATTTTTGTTAGTGGACAACTGTAAAACTGAAAGGTTTAAAATTGCTTTAGTCAACAACAGTGTTTTGTTTTATTTAATTAAGCTTTGGAACCTTGTTTAAAATACCAGATCAGTTTAAATATTTGACATAGTATTTCCATTTGTAGTCCATGCAGAATGTTTTTCTTTCTTTGGACAAAAATATTTGCTGTATTCATGAATAATTTTGACTGACTTGAAACTGACAACCAGGATTCTCTTTCTTTATGCAATGAGTATTTTTTCTGATTTTACTCAGCCTTCTTCTCAAGAGGACAAATTCATACAGAGTCAAACTTGGCCTAATTGCTCTTTGGCAAGGCAGTTCCTTTTAAAACTAGTGTGCACTACTGTAAATTTAAAGAGAAAGTAAAACAAAAAGTGAAAAGAGTAAAATAGCAATCATTTGAGGGAAAACAGGAAGAAAGGAAGGAAGTAAAGGGAAAATGTACTTTTTAGCATCCTTAGTGCTTCCTTAAATATTTGGTAGGTTTTGCCAGGAAGCAGAAGTGGCCTGAATGCCTTGGTAATACTTGAAGAAGATGGATAGTCCTGCCTCTCTGAACTCCTTCTCTTTTCTTCTCTGACCTCCGAGCTTTTATTTAAGCCCAGGAACTCATGCCAGGGCTTGTTGAGCTCATCATTTGATCTCACAATCTCTCCCCTTCCTTACACACAGCTCCACTAAACCTCGAATAAAATCCTGGCTGCACTGCAAACATTGGCATGCATGGCAGGAAGTTCTGTGTAAAGGTGTGACTGCGTTGTCACTCTCTTATCCTAGTGTGCTATGTGAGGGAAAAATACTGAGGTCAGGGTAAGGTTTTGTTCTTTGTCAGGCATTACCTGCTCTCCTCTGAATTTTCAGTACATTGACATTATTGGTAATAAAATTCTTATCGTTAATTTCTTTACTGTTACTAATAAATTACTGTATCCAGATTTACAGTTGTGGCTGGGAATGTTGCTGCGCTTTCATTTTGTAAATCTGCTTTTACATATTTGCTTTTGCTGCTTTCACTTCTTGCACAATATAGAACAATCTGCAGCTATTTCTGCCTAGAGTCACACTGACTGCCAACCAATTAAACTCTGGCAGTTTTGTTCTAGTTAGCATCTGCATGTGTTTTCATGTTTTGTGTGCTTCATCTATACATAAAAATCTGCACTGTAGCCTCATCTAGAATTTTTTTCTCTATTTTGGCTGCTTAATACATTCGGAGAGAGACAATTTCCAGCTTGATCTGATGTGAGATACAGTACCTGGCATTTGCATTTTGAAGTCTTGGCTAAAAAGGCATGATGAACATTTAGCCAAATGTCTACCAGTCACATCAAATACTGCTCCAGAGAGGTTACATGTAGCCCTTGCTGTCTCTGTTATCAGGAGACATGAAGACCTCTGACACTGCCAGACTGTCTGACTGCCAGCTGGCAGTGCAAGCCCATCACCTCCATTCGAGTGAAATTCGATGTGCTTTATTAATGCTTTGTGCCTTCCCTGCTCCGTGGGTTTCTGTTATGTAACTGATTTCTCATCCTGCACAAAGCAAATGCATCCACAGGCACCTCCTTTTAAAAACATGTTGTACAGTAATTCTGTAAATAATCCCAGGAAAAGTTTTCCCCTCTCTTAGTCTCCGTTCCTGTTCTCCAAGAGGGGAAGTGAAGGGTAGGGCTGCAGAATGGGGAAATATGGCCAACAAATGTGCAGAATGGTTCCTGTGGCCAACATGGCTGGACAGAAGGGGCTGCCACACCACTACCCAAGGCAGCTGGGAATGAGAAAAGGCATTTTGTGGACTGTCCTTGGCTAGAACAGATGCTCCCCTGTTTCCTCTGGGAAAGATGAAGGATGAAGGCAGTAAGGTTGTGCTGGCCTGGAAGACCTCATGAAGTCCATGTTATTGATCTCACTCTCTCTCTTGTGTGCTGAGTGACTCTTGACAGGACCACATATGAACTGTAAAGGGCTCTTGCCCTGTGCTAGTCTAGATTGAGTTCTGAACAATTAAACAGCTCCTGATTTGATGCATTTGTATGCACTTGGGATAAAAAGGATCCAATTTGTGTATGTGTGGCTGTGGTGACTGCAATGTGTATTAATTTATCTGAATTCTCAGTTCCAGCTCTGTGGCAGCACACGGCTCCAGGCAGGCTACACACCCTGTAACCAGTTTAACAGTCCATTTTCTTGCACTAATTCTGCCCTTGCACTGATGCTCTTGGCAGCTGCAGAAACTGCACTCCAGGTATCTCCCAAGCTACCACATGTGCTGGCTGTAGAACGAGCTCTCTGCCAGCCAGGGACTTCCTCTGTACTCTGTGCTCAGAGTTGAGAAGGTTGAGCACATTTCTAGCTACTTTTTGCCGTTTTGTGTAGGGTACAACTCCTGGAACCAATTGAGTCTTGTTCTCATGGGCTCTCATTGTTACATTGTTGCGAGAAGAGCAATTTTTCTTAGCTTAAACTCAAACTAGACAAGATTTTTACAGCGAGACCGATGGTTTTCAGTAGAATTGTTTGATCATGTTTTTAATGAGATATTTCACTCTTGCATATGGCTGAATAAGTATTAAAAGCTGGGAGGTGTACTAAAGTATGAATGAAGTAATTTTGACAGCAAGAGCTATGTTAGGGACAGGCTATCAAATTGTATTACTTGTGACTATTATATACAAGGAATAGAAGGAAAGATATTTCAGTTAAGTTTAAAAATATGAGAAACTTTTTTTTTTTTTGTATTTTCCTCACTGACCTAATACTTTTGGTTAGTGACTAAATTAGTACTAATCAGTTTTCTAGCTCCCTAGTTACCATGTAAAATTCTCCACACCTTGCATATGACAAAATAAAGATCAGCTAATCTATGTTTGAAATAGCAGCTATTGGGATTTAACTTGAATTGTCTCTGGAGTAATAACTTACTCCTTGGTACTTGTTGCAAAATGAACTCATATAGGGAGTGCCCACTCCTTGTTTATCTCAGGGGGAATACCTCTGAATCAAACTGGATTGTTCTTTCTCATGTTCTAAGTGAGCATCTAAAGTAGAGAAGAGAAACAAGTGATGAGTGAAGGAAAAACGTGTGATAGAGGTGAATAAAGATGAAAAACAAAGTTTGCTTATGAGAAATGGACTGCTTCAGGTAATTTATTGCTGGCATCTCAGAGCAGATCTCGATTTTTCTTTTGGGTTTATATAGAGTTCACAGACGAGATGCTTAACTAGTGTAAATTGCTGAAGATGAGAGATGTGGCTGAGGGTCTGCTCTGGGAGGAATTATTCTGGTTCATATTTGGTGTGAGTAAGATGAAAATGATGTGTGCCTTTGTTTAGATCAGGTCCTTGAACAAAGGGATGGACAACAGATGAATAATGTTCTTAGTCATGCCTTCAGCACAATGCAAGTGATCAAAAGAACAGAAACGTGGATATAGAAGCAGGCCATTTATGGGGTAGAATCACTAAGCAAGAAACACTTTGTTGAAGGCAATCAATACCTTAAGGTAAATTACAGTTAATGTAAAGGAGCTGGAAGTGCAGGAAATACCTGGCATTGTTCTTAGTCTGATGGGACTGTGTCTCTCAAGAAGTGGTTTTTTGCTCATCCCAGCACCTGTAATGTGACTTGCCTCTGTTGAAAAAAGGTTCCCTGTACAATTATGTATCACAAGCCAATTTTCATATAACAAGATCTGCATTTCAAGTGCATCTGAAGGGCTAACTGTGCTATTTGAATGTATTTAAATGATCCTTCATCTATAATTTATGTACATTGCTTGTGTCAGGTATGTATTGATTACCATTCTATCAGGTGTCAGTTCACTCTCTCCAGAGATGCACGGGGCAAAGCAGAGCTGGTCCTTCCTTAGAGCTCTATTAAGCTGTAATGATTTGCAGTCATCCATACCACAGCAGCAGTGTAAGGTCACAGAACTCAGGACTGGAGCCTGCTGACCTGTGCAGTCTGGAGTTCAGCTGCTCTGTGGAGAAGCTTTGCTGTTTCTTTTCACATATCATGGACACTCATATATGGGGGGACATTTTGCTCCAGAAGTTCAGTTGTTGTACATACCTGTGCTACTTGAAGGTTTTAGATATGGGCAGCTGCTCCTTGGAGTTATGGAATCCAGTATATTCCTGTATCTTGTTAGGCAGGTTTGTGACCTGGATCATAGTTTTTAAAGAATCATAGCATGCACATCTTTTCCAATCCCTTTCCCTGGTTAGTCACAAAATATGAAATCAGCAGTCTTATGCTGGGGGTTTTCCTTCATTTTTCTTCATAAGCAGGGAAGGTTAAATGTCTTCAAGATTTTTTAAGAAAGCTCTTTCAAAGTTGTTGGGTCTTTAGTTGTTATTACAGGTCCTTATTATATGCAGTAGCACTGTGAGTTCAAATGAAGTCAGGGATCGAATGTGCAAAATTGTGTATAAATACAAAGCTAACCTCAGCTGATTAGCATTAAAGAGTTTATTATCTGGATAGAGTGAAGAGCTGACATTGTAGGGGCTCTCCCTGAAATGCCACAAAGCAGTCTGTTGCCAGCTGCATATAATCAATGCTATAGAATCCATAGCTGTAGTGGGCAACTGAAGGTACAGTCTTCCCTGCATTGTTCTGAGTATCCATCACCTAAGGAACTGATCTTTCTGTGGTCATGTGGGCCAAAATGGAAAGGGCATTATGACTGAAATTCCAGAGGGTGCAGTGATTTACCACTTCCCATGAGACCTGGGACACAACACTTTTGGATGGCTTTTTTATACCTTTTAGCCAAGCTAGATGATTGACTCTGGATGTGTGAAGCAGGTTTCTCTTGCAGTGGGGAGCTGTACAGGTGATGCCTCTTGCAGAGCTTAGCAGGAGCTGTTACCCTGAGTGCAGAGTGCCCTGTTGTTCTCATGCAGGCTGGGACTGTGCTGTACTGTGCAGAAGTGCTACCTGGATCAGCTCCTGTACAACTGTATCCTTAACTCCCTGTCCTCACTGCTATGAATCCATTAAGAGTTTTTCAGACTCAGCTTGTCAAGTAAGAAAAGCAGGTCTTGTCTGGCATTTGGGAGTGCTTTGTGCTTTTCCAAGGATGAATTTTTAGTTACTGAAGTGCTGAGTCATGCAACTTGGTAGATCAAGTACAATTAGAGTTAATTTTGTTTTGCCTCCAGTCTTGACTGCAGTCCTGAAAAGAAAGCTTGGATTAAAAGAATTTTTCAAAACCATATCCAGAGGGAACAAATACCACTGATTAACTTAATAGGTGAATAAGCATTATTGCACTACAGAAATATACCTCTAAAGTGGATTCTTAGTGCTAGAAATCCAAGGGAAGGAGCTTGACAATGACAGATATTTTCTCTGTGTGGTTTATTTGTAGATAATGAAGCAGTTGTTGGTTTTGGGTGGGTTTTTTTGATGGGGGTGTTGGTTGGTTTTGGTGGTTCTTTTTGTTGGGCTTTTTAAACTTTTATTCTTTTCTAAATATAAGGAAAACCTGGGTATTTTTTTTATTCCTTTCTTATACAGTCATTTCTGATCTATATATTCAAAGTCAGGAAGAGCGTTATTTAAAATTTAACAGAATCAGTGTAAGAAGCTAGATGTAGAAAAAGTGGGGAAAATGCCAATTTTTGTTTGGTGTCATTTTTGGTGTTTCTGAGGCCCACATCATTCCCTGCAGAGTGCCAGCGAGGGCTGGTATGTGCTAAAGTTCCTCTCGGGGCTGGTGTCTCTGTGTTTTCCAGCAGGCAGCAGAGCTCCTGCTCAGACTTCCCTGGGCCTGTTTGGGAACCTAGCCAAGGATGCCACACTCAGGTTTGCCAGTGTCAGCCTGTGCTGTGCATGGGGAACATGAAAATGGATTATGCTTCTGATGATAAATGTCATGGAACCTGGACAGAAGAAGAGGTCTAACTTCTTAATTTGCTCACTTGGTGGTTTCCAAAGACAAAGGGGTGCCTAATTTCTGTGTTTCAGAAGGCTTCTAGGCAGGCAGGCAGCAGGTGCATGTCCCACGAGCCCTACTGGGGCTGAAAACTTTTAAGTAAAACAAAAAGACTACTACAGGGTTATGTACTAAGTGAAAATCTGACTTTTGAGCTTAAGTTCTTTACTGCATCTAGCCCTCCATCTCCTGCAAACAGTATACTATATGCACTGGGACACGTTACAATTTCTTAATTTTCAGTACCTTTTACCTTAACTTAGAGACTTGTGAATTATTTCAGAGATAGATCTCTCCATCAAATATCTGTTGTTGTTTGTATTTTTCCCCCAGGTAAATATCTGAAAATATCTGTAAATATCTGAATGATGTAGAAATTTTTGTTTCTGATACCCTATAATGAAGTATCACTTCTTGTTACTGTGCTCAACAAACCCTTTATTTCATGCCTGAACAACGCCTGGGACAACTCACATGAGAAATGCTAACACAGTTCCAACTTGTTCAAGATTTGCCCTTGACTTTTTGCTGTACATCTACAGCATTTTTCTCTGCTTCAGAGAATTCAAGCAAGTGGCTTTTAGAAAACAAAGGGTTTTTTTCCCCCTTTCACACTAAGCTTTTGGGATAATATACCTTGTACTTGTGGAAATCCAGTGAAGAATTTCCTTTTTTTGCCACATAAGTTTTATCTGCAGCCTACCTGAGCAAAGATATATGTTGATAATTTCTGGTGTTTCTGCACCAGTAAACACCCTAGTTAATGTTGCAAACAGTCTTTTATTAATGCCCTCTTTTTATCCCACCAACTACATTTCTAAAAAATTCTGCTGTCTCAGAACTGCCATCATTAGTCTCAGCTCAAAAGTTTTAAAGAAGGTTTCAATTAAATGCAGTCAGCTATTATGCAAGTGGGAGGAGAATAGAAAATTTCTATTACTTTTGTTTTGCACACAATCACTTGGAAAGTTACTTATGTACTTAAACTGTGGTGAAGTGGAATTTACACGTGTGGAGCTGCTCATCCTGTCAAAGCTTATAGTTGGATTTTCTTTCTTCCAATCACAATAATTAAAAACTAAACTAACCTAAAATCCTATCAAGATGATTTTCTTCATTTTAGAAACATTGTTATGGAATGGGAAATGTGTTCTTTCTATTGTATGGGTGGACTAGAAAGGCATTCTGGTGTATACCAATTTATTTTTTCGAGGTATCCTACTAAGTTAGTATTATTGGGACAGGAGATCATACACCTTGTTATGTTTTCCATGATACCCTGACATGTCAGTCCTACTGGTACTGGAGGAGATACCCTGGGATATTGCACTGGGATACATTATGTCCTTTTGCTGACACTTCCTGACAAAGAAAAAGAGAAGCTATTGTATTTTTAAATTTTATATTTTTTTCTGATATCCACATCTTAGCACTCATTGCAACATCCTGTAATTAAAATCAAGATGTCATGTTTGTATTTGTAATAACAAAATCTTATATTTTGACATTTGGTGAAAATGTAGAAATTGAACTAGAGGCAAAGCTGTCTTCAAAACCTTTGTGTTAACTCATAATAGTCTGTTTTTTTGAAAACTGTTTTGTTGGTTTTCTGTTTCTTTTTTTTTTTTTTTTTTTTTTTTGTTTTGTTTGTGTTTTTTTTTGTTTTGTTTTGTTTTTGTTTTCCTGAAAATACTATGATTCATATTAAGCTTTGACTTTATTTTGGAAGTGGTATTTTTTCCCCCAGACTTCAGTTTGGAAAATTATTCAGTTCTGTCCTTTTTAGTGAGGAAGCAAAATTGGCAAGTTTTGATGAACTCTTTTTGTAGCACTAATCTGTAGATAATAGGTATTCTGTAGGTTGTTTTAATTACTTTACCCATAATAAAACTACAGAATCCTTGAACTTTAAAAAGGTCACACTAGTATTTCAGCTCTTTTAGTGATACATTTGGAAGACAACAAGCAAAAGGTTGATGAACTCTGATTTTTTAACATGCTTTCCCTTCATTTTTAATGACATCAGTGTTGTTGATGATAGTGGGGTATTCCATTTATCTGCTTTAATATTTATACTATTTACATTATTGTAGGTGTTGGGGGGATTTAAGAAAGTGAGCTTGCTATAAACTTCAAAACTTTTAGTTCATCTTGAACATTTTTTTGATGCTTTTAATATACCACGTATACTTGTATAATAAATAAACCTGCTTTTAAATCTGGCAATGTTTTCTATGGTGCCCAAAAGTTTTTTTGCAGAAATGTCCTGGTAGTCAAGAGAATGAAGGAACCTATGTGAATCTCTGCACCATATGACATGTACCTAATTCTGGATAGTGGTAAACTCAGATCCCTCCTTCAGATGCTGAAAGTTGGAGCTGTTTGCAGAGCAGATCTTTCCCCTTTGCAGCACCTGTCTGCCTCGTTCTTTTTGTGTCATGGTCAGTCGCTATCTTCTGTGATGGAAATTTTTCTTACTAATCTGAGCATGGTCCTGCATTTGATTCTCAGTGCCCTAAACTCTTAATTATTTGCTGTCCTTGGGCTGGTAAGTGACAGCAGATATTGCCAGTGTCCTTTCCTCAGTGCCAGCAGTGTGTTTGTGCCAAGTGGCCCCAGCAGCGCAGAGCCTCAGCTGGGACTCCAGGACTTGTCCTCCCTCCGTGCTGCTGCAGCCCTGAGGGACACCAAGGCCACCGGGTGTTTGACTGGCAGGGCACATCTCAGTGCCTCCATCGACCTGCCCAAAGTTACACACACACTGCCCACAGAAAACAGCCATGGTGTTGGTCCCCTGCTTAAAAGAGAGCCAGTCCCTTGTCACTGCTAGGCTTTGAGCTTCAGCTCATAGAAATAACAATTCTCTTGGTTCAGTTTGCATGTGTTTCTTCTTTGGTTTCAGAACTATGAGAAGCAATGCTATGGGCAGTTTCATATGTGATTCCTGCTCTTCCTATCTTTTATGGTTTCCTGATAAAATTTGACTCACAAAAGTTAAATTGCACTTTATTAATCTATGACCTTCAAAAAAATCCTCATTTCAGAAAATGTTTTCCAGATGCAGTACGTTTCTGAAGATCAGTCCACAGCTCTACAGCTGAAATAGCTGCCCCTTGCTGGCACTGGAGCAGGTGCTTCTCTCATCACTCAAAACTACCCACTTGACATCTGATTTCCAGATACTCTTAAATGGTACCTTGTAACAAGCTATTTTGTGCAGCCCTGCTTATGTTCTTATCTTTTATTTACTGTTTTCAGGACATATACTAGTTTCCTCTTAAAAAAATAAAGCAAAAAGTTGGATTTGAAATGAGCCCATACAGCTTTAGGATGTTGTAGAATGTATATGTTGATATTTACATCAGGCTGGAACTTCTGAAGTTTATTTCTGTGGCTACAAATGATTATACTCCTGGGGTGGGCATCTCAGCAGTGCTTATCTGCAAGCCTTTAATTTCATCAGTCTGATTAGCACTGTTTATTTTTTTCATCTGGCACCCTGTTACTTTTCAAGCTTTCACCTGTGTTTGTCCTCTTAGATGTCCCTAATTTCTCTCAATTTTCTTGACATCTACAGCAGGTGTCTTTGGCCTGAATGCTCCTCAACACCTGCTACCTTCTTGCTGATTCCCTTTTAATACATATCTCAACTGCTACATATGGGGGCCTGGGGGGAGAGTAAGGTAATTGTTTTTACGTTATGTGAAAATTTGTTGTGATATTTTTTTAATAGACCAGCTAATCTTCCAGTGGAAAAAGAATGGATTCCTTCCCCACTTCATTTTTGCTGGGTGTTTTTGTCTTTTTCTTTCCTGTCTGTATGTGCAAAAAACCTCACCACTTTTCAATTTTATCCTAGTAAATAAATGGGAAATGACCAATGAGAAATAAGATAAGATGCTGAGAAAGACTTACTTTCTTCTGCAGGAATGAAATGTCAGTGTTACTTTGTTTTCCCTTTTCCTGTTTGAGAGATAAGATGTAAAATATACAGGTTTTTGAAATGCCTTTTCCCTTGCATTGCAGCAGGTGAAGAAACAAAACCTTGAGGCTTTGGTTTTCTATCTGCTTCTCCAAAAATTAACAATACAGTCGTGTAACATTGGAAGGGTTATACTACCCTGAGATTCTGAATATATAGTTGTTCTCTGTGAAACAATAAGATATCCAAAGAAAGTTACTGCAGGTTCTAGACATGGTGGTAATGTTGTGTTAGTGATGGCCTAGGATTTAAGAACTGCCACAGTCATAGGGACAGATAAAGTCTTTTATGAGATCAGCTAGAATATTCTCCTTTCTAGCCTCTCCTTACTGATCTAATAAAAGATAGCTTTTTATTACAAGTCTCTAGACTTAGGCCTTTTTCCAGTCTTTTTTCCATCAGCCTCTGTTATTCAACATGTGTCATGAACCTTTTCTCTCAGTAATGACTCCCATGGATTTCAGTGAAAACTGTTGATGTCCAGCACCTCTGAAAAGCAGTTCTGTCCCTTCTGTCCCAGGCTGATCACAGGGAAGCCCAGAGCTCATTCTCCTCAGTTTGGGAAGAATGATGACTTTGCTCTCTACTGCAAAGCTTTGTCTCAGCAGAATTTCACATACCTTCCCACCCCCTGTGATTCCCTCAAGCTGTGAATCTGCTTTTCTCTGATAGAGAATGGGGACAGCCATTTCCCAGGTAAACTAGATCTGAAGTTAATTGTAATGATAGATTTATACAAGTAATTGCATCTCTTTTCAGTTTATTTACTTTCAGAGTTCTGATTTCTGGGTCCTTTGGCTTCAGGGGCTGTGTGGCTTGTTTGAAGCCAGAGTATGCAAAATAGCTGCAATCACAAAAAAATTATTTTTTACTAAAAAAAAAAATTGCTTTTGCATTCTAATCATTTGATACTTTTTTTTTGTTCACTGAAGCCTGAAAAAATCCTTTGAATGGTAAATCTATAATTTGTGCTCATTCCCTTGTCTTTCAAAGTTAGCAGGCATAAGAGATAGTAGTTTCAACAATCAATGATGAGGGAGAATCATTAAAGGTCTGTTCCTAAAGAATAATTTCATGGTATGTAAACATTTTACTAACATTTTAGTAAAACAAAATCCAAAGAAACAAAATCCAAAAAAGGTGAGAGAAAAAAGGAATAGTTTTAGAACAAGTCATCCTTTCCTCCCCAAAGCAAAGCTGGTGAGGCGAGGTGGCCACCTCTTGTTTTCATCTGACACAATCAACTCTCAGCAAACCTTGCTGCAGAGTTATCTGGGCCCTCTGTTTTCTCACAGGGAATATTTTGATTCACAACAGTAAATGTTCTACTAGTATGGTAGTAGAGAAATAAAGGGGAAAAGTATGGGAAATATCTGCTTCATAACAGTGTTGTAGTTAGAGCAACGTGTCTGACTGGTATCCATGTGTTAAATAAACAATTTGTCTCCTGAATGTTTACAGGAGTAACGTGGCTGATTTATTTTGTGAAGCCACTGTGGTTGCTCTACCTTGTCATCAGAATCCTCATGGATATGCAGTGCTAGGTCAAAAATGCAGAGTGTTTTCTGATGGGTCTGGAAGGAAAACATAACAAAAAACCTCCCAAGTGTGTGATTTACACTCTTGGAAGTTCTAAACTCTGAGAGATTTAATTTAAAAATATTTCCTGTTTTCTCATACTCAGTCTCAATACGTCAGGCTCAGCTAAACGAAGAACTAAATTAAAACTGTCATTTCAGCTCATAAATAACAGATGTCTCACCCATTTAATTATTTATAGTCTTGAATCTTTTAAAAATGAAAATGGCTATACACATTTTTAATGTAGTTCTTGGTAATTTGCTGCATGAATGATAAGATTCCAGATAATCCCAGCACACAAACATGAAAAATAAAACTTTGACTGACTCGCTTATCTTATGTGACTGCTTCTTCAATCCCCTGTGACTTTTCTTAAATTAAAATTTAAGTGAAATCTAATCACAACAAAATGATGTTCATACACTTGCATTAATAATTTATCTGCTGGAGATCACAGTGAAGGTAGTATGGACATTAGAGATTCATTTGCTGCCTGAAAATCAATGCTTTCTTTTTTTGCTAAGATTTATCTTTTCATATCTGTGAACTGTGTTTGGATGGATCACAAGTCTGAAACAACAATGGTGAAAGAAATGAAGACTGTGCCAACATTAAAAAAAACCAATACCCTACCCCCAGGAACACCACCAAACCCCACTCTTCTGCATTCCTTGGCTGATGATAAAATTATGTCACTTGCCTTAATGACTTCTCTTTTTATGAACACAGCTAATCTAGTGAAAGATGAACTCAGTGGGTTAACAGGGATCCCCTGGCAGAGCACGGTGTGCTGAGTGTGAGCTGAAAGAGGAAACATATGGGTGTGGAGTGATTACAGAAAATGCAGCCTGGGTGCTCTGGGGAAGGTGGGATTGCCGAGGACAGGAGAAAGATGTCAATGAGCTGAGAGAGCTGCTGGGCCTGGCCTGTGCATGTGAAAGGCAGCTTAGGTTTTGAATGTGAGTGACTGAAATATCCTCATGAATTGATTAAGACTTCCTTGGTGCTTAATCAGCTGAACCAATACTGGTGAATAAATATATAAAAGCATTTTTATGCGTACCAGGTGACAGCCAGAAAAATCAATCTTTTGCAAACACCACCCATCCAAACTTGCCTTCCAGCTCAGTGGGTTTTGTAAATATTATGTCAACATGATACTGCATAACAAAGGAAAAATAACATGCTGGCATCCATTTTCTCAGCTGTAGGGATATCTAGCTGGCCATTTTAATTGAAGAATGACAAATCAGGATTACAAACAGATTTCTGTTCTCAGAAATGTTTGCATAAGGATTGACAAAGGTATGTAAAATAATGATTTTAAAAATCTGATTCAATTTGTAGCAGTGTCCCTTTAATGACGTTTTGCACTAGTGCAGAATTACATATTGCAGCTTCTTACTAGATACTGCCCTTTGCAACTTTCTAGAAAATATTTTCCATCATTTTGACATTTCATTTAAAATGAAATATAGAAGATATTAGAAATTCATGTTCATGACAGGTATTATTTGTTTGACTTTGAAATATACAGAGAACACACATTAATGCACAGTGACTGAAGTGTTATAGGGGTGTGTGTCTGCATATTCATGGGACTCTTCTTTACTCCACAAGAAACTGTTGTGGAATCAGAAGAAGACTGACCTTTCATAGAACTAAAAATATGTGTGTGCAACAATGAATAATTTAAAAAGGGGCCAGCTGAAATGCCCTTCTTCCCTACATATGTGTGTATAACCAAGAAAGAATGTTGTTTTTTCTTGCAAAGGTGCACGATTTCACAGTGTTTTCTAAGTTGCTTCTGTTTACACATTCAGCACAGAAGTTCTTATTCAAACTGTTTTGCCATTTTGCCATACAGTTATATCTGCTCTTTTTGGAGTTCCACTTGGGAAATATGAAGGTGTTATACATCTGGGCTGGAAAACAGGCCATTTTAAGTTTATACTGGAGTATAGGCTGAGGGTTACTGCAGTGGAAACTTCTGTTGGTTTCTGTATTTTTTACTTGGAGAAAGAGTGATTAGGAGTCCTTTTAACGTGGGACAAATTCTATTTCTTTTGTCCTAGAGAGGAAATAAGATGCTGTTCACATTAAAATGCACAAAAATACATGTATGATCAGAGCAGCGAGTAAGGTTGAAGCTGTTACAAGTGTGAAGGAGTTTTGATTGACAAGCCCTGTTTGTTGACCAGAGGAAGAAAAAGCCTATCTGAATTTGAACTGACAGTTGCCTTTCTTTTTGGATTAACTGCTCTGTGAACAGCTACTCTTCACTTTTTGATGACCTGATCAACTTTTTTACAAATCCAATACATTGCAGGGTGGTGAGGGAGACATTTTAATCTTTCCCATTATTAATATCAAGCATTTTATAAAGAATATATTGTTACTGAGGAAAGTTATTTTGATTTATACATCTTTTTCTCAATTTGTGAACAATTTGTATTGAACCTTGAGCTCAGCTGAGTTCCACATTTAACATAGTCACAAAATTTAGTATAAAAATGTAAAGCTTTCATAATGCTGATCCTGAACTTATGCCTGTGAGTGCTGAACTGTGTGGCATACCATCTGTAGTCTTTGTAAAACTTAGAGTGGGAAGTTTGTTTATACAGCTGGAAGAATCACTGGCTTTCTTCCTTACCTGAGGTGTTACTACTTTTTCCTCCTGAAACTCTTGTCTGTTGAAGGGGAAATTCTAGTTGTAACTGATCAGCACTTTAAAAACCCAATA
This sequence comes from Sturnus vulgaris, assembly GCF_052056855.1. NCBI lineage: Eukaryota > Metazoa > Chordata > Aves > Passeriformes > Sturnidae > Sturnus > Sturnus vulgaris. Next base: position 9,353,041 of record NC_142255.1, read on the forward strand.
TATATATATACATAAAATCTGTTTTTCCTTACCTATTAATACTGGAACTTTGTTAGTTGCCATAAAAGGTGCAAGACTTATTTTGTTTGTATTGGGAGTTGTCTCTACCTGATGATACTTCTTGTTCTTCTATCCTAAAAATGGTGATTAACCATGGTGATTGCCATATTATTAATGAGGGCCAGGTTTCATTCTATTCTGTGTATCCCTTTGCCTATGCAGTTATTGCAAGCGCACATTAGTATTGAAAAATGACCTGAGTCAATTATTAACTGCTTATGTGCAGCCCCTGAATTTCCATGTGCAATTCTATAGTTTGGCAATGCCCTGCTTTTGGTAATGTAGATAACATTTGTTGGTGATGTGCATCATGGGAGAGACTGCATGAACAATTGCAGAATAACTGACTAGAGCGTTACAAGGATGCAAAAATCTAACAGGATTAATAAGTAGATATATTTTTATAACTGGGTTATACTTTTTGAAATGTTTGATGGAGAAGGAACAGGACTGTTTCCTGGCCTGACTGTTACCATCTGGAACTAATGTCTCTTTAGCTCTGACACATTTGTAGGATCCCCAAGAACCACTGAATAAGACAGAGTTGGTAGGGAAGGGACAGGCATCTGTCTGACATGTTGGTAGAAGTCAAAGATGATGATAAATCTATTCTGCAAATTTTTAACAAACACCCATAGACCAAACCACTGACTAAGTCAATAATCTCAGTTTGAAGCTTATAAACCTTATGTGATTGTATTATTTTGTTCAAATTCAAACAATATGATTTTCCAAATTTCCTTTTCCATTTTCCCCATAGCTTTAGTTTCCAATTGCAATTGTCACAAACCTTACACTCTTGAAAGCCAGCGCTGGATTTTTTTCTCAGGCAGAATGGTCTGTGGTTAAGAGCAACTGATTATGTACTCTGCCTGCATGCATCAGCATGTTGATTATGTGAAATCTCATGAAGAATTACAGTCAATGCCAATCATTGTCAAGCTGAAGGTCAAATTTTACATTCCTCTACTGATGTCATCATTTTTTTTTTTCAAAATTAATTTATAAACCATGTAAGGAAACCCTGGAATAGATGTTCTTAACAAAATGTACTTATGCTTTCAACTACTGTTTTGGCATGCAAAACCAGAGTTCTGTTCTTGTTCAGCATGTTATTTCTCTAATGTTTATTGATACCTGAGAAATGAAACACTAAGAAAAGCCCCAGGGCAAGGAGTGTTTAAAGCTGAAGAGTGATGCTCAGCTATTAGGCCTGTTTTGTGCAAGGCCTGCATTGGATACTGCAGAGGGATGGATCTCTGCTCAGTGCATTTCCCGTGGTATTATTCACATTTATGTTGAATCTGCTGCTGCTTGAGCATCTGGATTGTGTCACCACTGCAGATGATGTTTTGAGGGATTGGTGCCATGTTTGTGCCCTAAAAGTCCCAGGAGCTCAGCTCACTGGCTCGAAAGAGACTGGACAAGAAAAGTGTATTATTCAAATATCCTTACTCAGTGCTGTGTTTTCTGATTTATTTAATTTATATTTAACATATCTAATGAATTGCTACCTAGCAATGTTTTTGTATTGGGCACCCAAATGAAGCAGTCATGTATCTGGCAGATTGAGGCAGTCAACAAACACTTTAATAAGTTTGATCAATAGAAGGGCATCTTTGTGGAAATAGCCACAGAGTGTAGTAAGGCACTCTTAACTCATTAAATGTTTGCCTAAGCTTGTAGGAGATCTGGAAAGTCAAAAAAATGCAGAATAATACCCCTTACACTCCCAAAAGGAAAAGATCCTAGAATATTCATTTCATGTCAGTTCCCTGCACTTGAAATGTCAAGGCTAGAGATTTTGAGAAGGCAGTTAAGTTGTATCATATATGTGATGTCTTCATGTTAATTGCAAATGGGTTATCTTATGTTAATATTGTTTAAATATAGCATAGGAAGATTTCCCTCTGATACTTTTTCTGTTAATTTGAAATAAAAGGCTCTGTCCCCCAGTCCCATTCCCAGTTATTATCTGCTTAAGGACTAAACTTTCCCTTCCAGTTTCTAATATAATAATATCTACCAGTGTTCAGAATGCAGAGGAAGTAGTAAATCAATTTTGCACTCTTTTTCATAATGTTATGGTAACCCCGCAGTGTCTACATGGTAGAAGAGCAACATTTTCCCTGGCAAAATGGATAAGCTTTTATTTTGCTCCCTGTCCTCAAGTACAGCTGTGTACAATGGGGAGCTCGCTTAAAGGGCTGGCTGGAAACGTTGTCCTAATGAGATGACGTAAGGCTTTGTACTCTGAGTCATGTCTGGGGACGTACAGGGATGTTCACGTTGAAGGAACTGCATTTAAAACTAACGATCAATTTTTGCAGTGGGATATGACTAATTCAGGAACTTGGAGAGTAGAGGTGAATAAAGATTGCTATGGAACATGTCTCAGTCAGAAATGGAATTTTATTTCAGCTTTTGTCTTCCCTTAGAGGAGATACACATAAAGGAGACTGTAATGACTTGACCAGTATTTCACTAGCAGATCATGTACATATATTTTTGTGTTAGATGCCTTAATGTTGCTAATAAGGAAGAAGCTTGAAGTATTTGAAATATTCTCTTTGAAATCACGCCTAATGAAAGAATGGAGTTTTATTTTCTTTTACTTTTAGATAATTTTCAGCATGTGCTGGAAATAAACTCAAAAAGCCCCCAAACCCACCAAACCTGAAATCAATTTGAATTCTGATATACTGACATTGTAAGTTAGGTAGTTTTTCCAGTTGTAGGTTTGTTTGGTATGGTGTTTTTTTTTTTTTTTTTTTCTGGTAAGTTAGGTAGGTTTTATTCCTCAGGTTTCAGTGTGACCTCAGTTGATTAGGACATGGTGCTGGTGCATCAAGATGATGGATTTAGTCCCTGTAAGAACCATTCCCTTAAGAGCTGGACTCAATGATACTTGTGGGACCCCTCCCACTCAGAATATTCTGTGATTCTGGGATCAGATTTGCAGTCACCAATTCCCTTTTTTAGAAGGGAAAGTGGGGTATTGTGAGAGGTAAAATCCACCTAGAGGTACCATTTCACATTTGCTTACACATCCTCACAGTACCTGTAGCACACCAGCAGTCATGCTCTAATAAATATTTTTCCAGTGCTCAGTAGTGGAGAGGAATGGATATTTTACTGAACAGTCAGGATTTCATGAAGAGGAGACGTTTTCTTACAAATTATACAAATACCAGATTTTATGGTGTTACTTAAAGGAGAATGTGGGGAGAGAAATACTTATGTATTTCTTACGAGAGCGAAGTCCACAGAAATGCAGGACATACTGTCCTGTATGTACAGAAACACATAAATAATATTATGTGTCAGCAGCTTTTTTCATGCAATTTTACAAGCAAACCAGGATTTTACCAACACAAAACATTTATACACCAATACAGGTTTCTCCTGATGTGATTTAGGCCAGTGTGATTCTTAGCATTGAACTGATTTTCAGTGCAGAATCTCTCTCTTGTTAATATTTAATGCTGGTATGAAAGGAAGGCAGACATAGTAATTCTCATTTATTAAGTTGTATGGTCAAATTGATGCCATTCTAAGAGAGATGGCATTTCTCATTTAATTTCTTGATTTGCATAATTTAGATATAAAAAGTCAATGTGGTAGAGAGTGTGGTACCTTAGTGTGGTCTCTTTTGGGACTGCTCTGTCCAGTGTCAGTCAGCAGGATGATGGATATGTCTCTTCAGTCCAGTACTGGGAATTCAAGATTATGGATTTCTTTCAATTTAACCATTCCCAGGTTTATATTGTACCTGGCCTCACTAGCCTGGCTCCATGATTTGAAAAGTTTGAATTTTTAATCTTTGTATGGAGACAGTATTTTTGAAATCATTTTCTTGACTTGGGGAAATATCCCAGGTTGCAACTGGAGGAACTAATATCATTAAGAAAAGCATAACAAAAAAATAAAAAGTTTAAAGAATTGCTGGATATGTGAAAATTACCACTGTGTTTTTCAATTTTAACCTGAATTTTGCATATAGTATTTGTGTAGTGTTTGAATAATATGATAAATATGATAAAATTTAGTGCCCTATCTTGGCTAGAACAGGCAAATATATTTTGCTGGATGAGATCAGAGAATTGTTCTGCATATGATTTTAATTTTTCAATGCATGTAATAATGCTTATAGGAAGCTCTCATATGTTTTTTGAGATTTGAAAACATTGTTTAACTTTCATAAAGAGCCTGACTGGCTCATGAAGTTGATCTGAGCCACTCAGAGTCAAGGTACCTTTGCATCCAGGCCTGGGAATGCTCCACAGCAGCAATCTGCAGCCTCATCCTGAATTAATCTTTTCTGAGTCCCCACCCTTAGAAAATCTACAGATTTTCAAGTGGCTGTACATTATCCACTTAGATCCATGTCTAGCTTATTCACTCTCTCTTGTGTCCTGGCACAGGTAATTTTGTTGTTAAACAATAACCTGTGCAAACTTACTTCAAATGGGTCAGATTTTAGGTTATAAAATCCATTTTACTCGTGTAAGTTTTCTTTGGTCCTTTATGATGTTTAGATTCATATTAAGCAGACTTTTGGTTTCTTGTGGGTTTTTTTTCCCATTTTATTAAAGGGAATTGTCACATCAGAGCATATCAATAAAATATTTTGTATAAGCTTCTGTAAAAATCAAATTCTGAATATGCAATGAATAGACTTTTTTTAGGATTAAGCAAGTCAGAATAAAAATATTGGCTGTTAGGAAAAAAATGTAGAAGTAGGAACAGTCTATGCATAATACTCCTTTAAGCAACTCAATAAGTTGAATTGTTTAGTAAGTTATTTCATCAAAAATTATTTCTTTGTGGGAATTGAAAATTACTGCTTCTGTTCTGTAATTGGAGCATGCACATACCTTGTGGCTTTATAAGTATTCTTGTCAATTCAACTTAAAAGAGATTGATTATGGCAGATGGCAAATCAAAGGCTCTCAATGATATTACACATATTCTCACAGAAGATGGGTAAGATGAGAAAAATATCACTAGGTCACACCAAAATTCTATCTAGTCCAGCAGCAGATTCTCACAGAAAAGTATTGGAAGACCCTTTTGAGAAAAGGGTCACTTTTATATTCTTACAGTTTATGGCAATCAATAGTTTAATGACTTCTAAGTCAAGAGTTATATCCGAACTGTCATATCAAATATCCCGTGATAGACCTATCCTTCAGGAGTTTGTCTAAAGCTTTTTCAAGACATTTATAGCTTAGCCCTTGCAACACCTGTGGCACAGATGCAATTTTTCACAGTTGAGTTGTATGTTGTGTGTAGAAATATTTCTCTTGGTATGTTCTGTGCTTAATACCTGATAATGCAGCTCCATAGTCCTGTTCACCCTCTCTGTGCCCATATCCTTGCCTTGCTCCAGGATGAGCCAGCCTGGCCCTTGCCAGGGAACCTGTGCTTTTACTGCTCAGCCAACAGTGGTGAACCTTTGGGCTTGGCTTTCGTCCCTTCCTGTCCCCATAGATACACCTGTTTTTGCTGGGTTGTCACACTGCTCTTCATTGGGATTATTAAGGACGAAGGTCTGAACATTCTGAGATTGTGAAAAGAGTGCCTGTGATTTGCATATTGTTCAATATGCAGATTCTACTGCATTAAAGGCACTAAGCTGCATATTTGCACCATAAACACTCTGTGAGGTTGTCCCCCGGGTCTCTTCACCCCCATAGCCCAGCAGATCATTTTGACTGGACAGGCTTTCCCCTTAAGCATTTATTTTTTGCAGATATACCAATTTTGCCTCCTAAGGCATTATTTCCCTTGAGGTTACTTTCCCTCACAGAGGAAATTATTTATGGCTACGATAGCTTTGATGATTGTTAATGGCATATACTGCTTTTATAAAATATTTTTTTTCATTCTCCCTAAGCATTTCAGGATAAATTGTTCATAATTCCAAAACTCCTTACCATTCTTCCTGTGCCAGGAAGACTCAGAGAAGTCAGTGTTTCTCAATAGCAGCTTTGTGTGAAGCTGAGGATGAAAGAGAGGATAATGTGCCTCTCTTAAGTTCAGCACTTCTGGGCCACCATACAGATTTAAGCAGCTGCAAAAAATCCTCACTCAGTCCATTTTGGGTTTGACTCAAATCCTTCTAGAGGAAAATTTCACAATTTAGATGATATTTAAAGTCATCCTTGCTCTTCCTTATTTTATCACGTATTTGGTTTGGTTCAGTTTTCCCACCTCCAGACAGGTTCATTCCAGGAAAATGCTGCCTCCCAAATGAAAGCACCCAGTGCAGTCCAAGAATATTGATATTACAAGGAGTTGCTATCTCGTATTTAGCCAGAGGAGGATTATCCATTGAAGTGTAGATTGGTTTTTACTGCTGGCTGCAGCAGGAATGCTTCTGCTCTGCTCTGCAGAGTTTTGTTCCTTTTTAGAGTATTAAACGGGATCTGAGTCTGTCAAAATAATGCCACACAAGGACTAAGTAGTAAATAACTGAGTGGGCAAAACTGTGTTCATCTTAATCATTCAAAACTTTGTCATATTTTTTTCCATTTCATTGTTTCACATGATACGCCCCTACTTCTAATTAAAAATGTTTCATTTCTAGTACTTGAGGATAACAGCTGAGTCAGCAGCCCCTGACTTTTGGTACATATTGTTTAGAATTTCAGTTTCATTGGATTTGTGTGATTTTTCATTTATCTTTATGTATAGTTTGGGGTCTTTTTTTGTTGTTTTCCTGTTGATTATTGCATAAATATCTTCATTCCATAAATTCATAATCCAGTCAGTTTGAGAGACAGTTAAAGTTAACACAATCTTTAGAGTTTGGAAAATTGCAGATAAGAACTGTATAATACTATTGTGGCAGCATGGATAAGGAGTGAATTAGGAAATCTGAATTTAAAATAAGCAGATTGCTCAGTATCTGTGCTTTGCTAGTGGGTAATTTGAAACATTACTTATTTATTGCCATAATAATTTATTAATAAAAATGTTATTTATTTATTTATGACCTATCCATGCGTTTTCTAGGCAACTCATAAAATAAGAGTGATATTTATGAAGAAGTGCTTACATGCTTAGATTGCATAAAATTTCATATTGATAAATGGCAAAATATCATCTGTAAATCCAGGATTTTGGTGATGAAAGACTGTTGTAAAGTGTAGGAAAAATGTAATTTTTTTGGTAGTAGTGGAATTCTATTAATGTAATTTTGAATTTCTGCTTCATCACTCTTGGTTTCTGGTTCTTATTTGATCTCTTTGGACATATTTGCTAATTCAATACTTGATTCTCATCTTTACACTATTTTGTGGGGGGCATATAAAAGGACAGTCATTTTTGTAATTGAAACTAAAATGCCTTAAAAATTGCTACATATTTAATTAAAAGTGAGTTCAAATGATATTGTATCCAATACTTCTTAATCTTAGCACTTTGAGCACAAATTTGAGACAAAGAAAACGTTGAAAAGCTGTCAGGTAAGGGTTTCTTTTTTCTTGGTTGGTTTTGTTTGGTATGGGTTTTTGTTGTTTTTGATTGCCTCAGTTTTTTGTGAGGGGGCATTCTCTAAGGTTTATTTTGGGCTAAGGACTAGAGAAATGAAAGTAAATGCATAATATGATGATCTGTTTGTATTTCAGTAAATACAGGGGTTTTGTTAAGCCAGCTTTGGTCTAGTAAAATGAATGCTGTGAGAATTTATTTAACCTTACATGTCCATTTCTCAGCTGATAACTGCTGAAATCAAACTTCCCTTTCTGTGGCTCAAAAAAATCTTGTAACAACAGATCTCTGCCTTGATATTTAGGTGATTAAACTTTTATGTTTCAAAAATCACAGTAAAAATGCTGTTTGTTTTAAACTAAGGTTTACAGTAAGAATCTCAGTTGTTTTGCAGAAGAGTGTCTTAAAGGCACAATGCAAGTGTTGGGGAGGGAGATGATAGGTTGCAGGTCAGAGTACCCTGTAGTTTTCAGTCAGGATGATCATTTACAGCCTCTGGAACCAAACTATATTATTTCTGCCTTGTTCAAAAACCTCTAACACAAATCTTCATATTCCAAATACATCCTTCAACTCTGATCTGTTTCTTTGTTTATAGATACATTGGAGGAATGTTCCATCTGAGCTATTCTTAAATGCTTACTTTAGGATGAAATGAATTACTAAACTCCATTGCCTGTTAACTAGATTTCTATTTATTTTGAAGGGTGCCCAGGGTGAGAAAAACCTACAGAATGTTAAAGCTATGCTTAAATGATTTGATGGTGATCTGTGAGTCTCAAACTGCGAGTTTTACTGTGTTAGCATGTATTTTAAGTTGTATAAATCTCCAATTTCCTTCAGATTGATAACCACATAAGAATCTAAAATCTAGTATTTTAAATTCACATGTGGCCACCTGATGATCTACTGATGGAATCAAACCTTCCTGTTTAATGACATGGACAGCCCTTCACGTTGGTGGGACAGCTGGGGACCTTCAGCTGTGAGTGCCCCAATGCTTGCTCATATCCCACAGCTTGAGCTGCCACATTTCAGCACGTAATAACCTGGTCAGCTGGTGGGGACCTTCACTTCAGCCAGTGCAGTTAATGGAAAACTTTGTGACTGGCACTGGTAGGGGAACAGGAGATATTATTCTGATTTTTGGAGCGGATGGAGGTTACTGAATCAGTATTGGACTGTCCTTTAGTAGATTTGTATTCATGATATGGCAATTGTTTGCACTATTTTTTTATCTGCCATGATGGCCAATAGCTTTTAATTTTTTATTTTATTCAAATTAAATGATAAAACTAATTTAAATCCACAGAATCTGCCCCTGCTCTTTTTCTTTCCTAAAATTACATTAATCAAGAACCAAAGAGATACAGTTAAATGCAGTCTTATTCTAAATGCTTTTGCAAATAGGTATTTGTTTCCATGACCAAAGTGGTTGCCTGAAGCCCAAGATAATCATAATCTGAAGTGAAAGAGTAGTTAGCTCCTTTCTTGCTGAGATGGGAATTCATTAACACTGTTAACAGACTTTGCTGCCTACTAACATTACTCTCAAATTATAAAGTCTTTTAAATGCCTTCCTTAACCCATGAATGCATGACAAAATCTGACTTTAAAGGCATTCCAGTGAAAGAAAATTCTTTTTCTTTAGGTTGTATCTTGTCAACAAGTGACTATTATAAATTGATTAGTTGTATATTGCATGGCTTTAAATATTGTAGCAGCATGAAATATGTTGGAACTTGATTGAAGAAGACAGGATAGAAAAATAATAGAATCACCCATGTCAGAGAGAAGGAATGTGAATTCTGTGTAGCTTTCTTAATATTTGACATAGATTTTGATTGTTTTCTGACATTTTTGCAGCTTCTAGCCACTTCACATTATTTACAATGTAGCACTTGATAGAGAATTTATTTAATAAACGAAATTCATTTAATCATTGACTATGCTAATGCCAAAACAAATCCACCTTACAACTGTGGATCACAAACCCACTGGGAGATATCAGTCTATCTCTGCCACAAAAGCTCACAGAAAAACGGCCTTTGCAAAGTGCCTTGAATATTAATGAATCAGGCCCTAAATTTTACAAAGCCAATGCAGTTGGAAATGAACAACATCCTTGACTGACATAATTCTGTTCAGGCTGGGAAGTCAGCTCTCACCAAATGAGAATTTGACTAACTGAACGTTAGGTTTGTGATCTAACATCTCATCTGCTGCATTAAAAATGTTTACATTCTGCCCTTCTGTGTATCTCTTCCTCATATAATTCCAGCCTTCAAGTACTTATATTCAAGCTCAAATAATCTCTTTTTTTCCTAAAGACATCGTGGAATCCTCCCCACATTTAAGACTGGTCTTAAACAGTGCTGGGGAAGTTCAATAGAAGGAATGGGGTCCCCGTGTCTGATGTGCTGGGCTTGGTGTGCTGCTCCAGGGTGTGGGGAGGAGTTTGATGGAGAAGAGTGGAAGAAATAGAGCAGGTCTTTCAAGGTATCAAAGAACTGCAGATAGAAAAGAATGTAAGAGATTTCTACCTCATCCTCATAAGAAGTAAAAGTCATTAAATGGCAGCATGATTCAGTGTTCTATGTTTTCAAAGCATGTTTCACTTTGATGTTGCTTCTGTGCACAGAATTGTTCCTTACTGCCAAATCACAGTGGTAGTTCAGCCGTGGCAGTGCTGCCTGATGTGCTTGACCAAAGCATACCCAGGGTGAGGGAACTTGCACCCCTCATTACACACTGAATTTCACACTGCAGAATTGTTTCCTGGTGGTTTTCAATCTTCCTTCCTACAATCAGCATAGGGTCAGAAAGTTGTTTTTAGAAGTTGCAGTTTGTGAGTTTCATCAAAGCCTTACAAGAATTTTTGTGTATTTAAAAACAGCTGTCTTAATAATAGTGTATACTTTATTGGTGTTCTTGCAGCCATTGTTTTTCTTTCCTTGATTGTTCATTTTTGTGTTAGAATGACAGCCCTGTCTGAGATGTAAATTAGATGCAAAGGAAGCAAAGCATAATTTCTGAATTCCTGATTGGCAAGCAGAGTGATAATGCAGAGGGTAGAAAAGTTTCAAGGGCCATGACACTGAGAGACTTTTGGGGCATCTGTCAGTACTCCACAGTGTCAGCTGACAGGACAGCAAATCTGAATGTCTTAGCTTTTGGCCCTGGATCTGGACAGAACTAGGTGGTACAGAGGAATAAAATCAGCCAGCTTCTCTATGGTTAAGTCATGGTAGGATTAAAAAATCTTTGGTCTTCCTGCTCTATGTACAGCTTTCTGTTGCATTCTTCCCTTTTCAGTCTGAGTACAGAGCAGACGTGCTCATGGAGATCATCCACTCTGCTCATGGGTGACAAAAGTGCCTGATGAGAATGTGTGCTACTAAAATGCAAGATGTAATTAAAACAAATCTGCCCTCACTGAAGTCATACCAAATGCAAAATAAAAGCTACTAATGAAAGCATTTTATCTTTATAATTGTTCATTTATGACCACAGGCTAATGTAGCAGAGCCGGGGACAAGGGGCAGTAGACAGGATGACAAAAGTATTGCAAAGCCTTTTCTTCCCCCCTTCCTTTCTGCACAGTAACTCCACCAGGCTGGGCCTTGTTTATAGGCAGGAAGTAAGGTATTTTGCCATCGGAGCATGAGCATGTTCAATTTCCCAGTTATCATAAAATTGCCAACTGTTCTTTCTGGAAATTCTCTGCTTGTTTTTATCTGCAAGACTTGCATTTTGAATGTTTCTGTCGGTGGCCATGCTGTGGTAACAAGATGCTTCCACCTCAAGGCACTCGGAGTTATCCACAGTAACAAATACCAACATAATTACCATGAAGACACTTGGGGCTTCCTCCTTTTTAGGCCCTGTACAAGGACAGCAAGGCTAACTAAGCACTGCTTATCTCTGCTTTCTCACACAAATGAATGACATCTCTAATGTCAGCAACAAAGGCAATGCTAAAATTGTTACAATTAATCAGTCGTTCAATCCGTGCTGAAGGAGTGAAGGTAATTCAGGGGAAAAGGCAGAAAGCAGAATGTGTGGGTGTCAAGAACTGAGGACACAGATTTATTGAATGAACTCATCTAAGAATCACATGTATAGTGGAAATGTACCCCACTGCATGAGAGGCAGTATCTAAAGTTTTCCTGATCAGCAGCTGCCACGTAAGGAAGCTGCAACTCTTACTGGCTTTTGTCTTAATCCTTGCAGCCTTGTTGTTGATTTTTAATCTTCTGTATTTTTAAGAGGCCTGAATCAGGACACAATTTCAGTGGACACTTATACAAACATGCACCACCTCCCTGCTTTTTTGTAGGAAGACTTTACCATTACAGTGAAATATAAAAGGGCTGGAGGGAATAGCCTGTAAGGAGCAGTTAGGGACTTGAGGATTATCTAGTTTAGAGAAGTGAAGACTGAGGGGTGAACTCATTGCTCTCTACAGCTTCCTGGGGAGAGAAGGGAGAGAGGGAGATGCTGAGCATTTCTTGATATTCAGGGGTAGGATGTTTGGGAATTGTTCAAGTCTGTGCTGGGAGAGGATTAGACTGGACATTAGGAAGAACTTCTTAACCAAGAGGGTGGCCAAGCACTGGAACAGATTTTCTAGAGAAATGTTCCCTAAGCTGCCCAGTGTTTGAGAGACACTTGGACAATGGTCTCAACCACATGGCCAGAGAGCAGCACTAGATGGTGACTGCAGGTCCCTCCTCTGTTCAGCCTCAGCTCATCATCACCTGCATCATCCTGCAGCCCTCTGAGCAGGTGAGGGGTTTAGGAAGTGATTGAGGGGAAAAAAGTGCTATTTTTGCATATTGTTTATATGAAGATTCTCATCCACCAGAGAAGGGCAAAGCCAAAGGTGCTGTACTTCAAATTTGATGAGAAGGTAGAGGAAGATTGACTTTCCTCACTGAAGGTGGAAGAACCCTCTCAAGGGAGAGCAGAAGATGAAGGCAGCACCACATTACAGTCAGAGTGACTGAGAATGCAGCAGCATCTTCTGTGCACCTTATTTGTTAATATGGTAGGGAAAGGTGATATTATGGTATAGGAGATGCTGGGAAGAGACAGCCTGGTAAAAGAACTTTGAAAGATAAGAAGGAAAACAGATCATGGTTTTATTGCATAGCAATGATCTGTGAGACTGTGAAGAGTCCCAAAACAGTACTGCCACGCTATTTTATTTCTACAGTGCCCAGTGAAATGCATATTCAGTTTTCTCTGTCAGCATTATTTACAAGGCATCTCCATAATGCATTTCTGCCTTCATATATCCCTGTACTTGCCCAGGCTTTAAGTCAGTTAGTCAGCAAATAAGCATCATGGAAAATTTAATTTTTTTTTAAATGTCTTTGATGTGCTTTTCCCAACTCATCTGATATTACTGTTAGATCCACGGTGCTACTCTTAGAGGGCAGCTTGGAGCCCACCACAAGCAAAATTCTGTTGTGGAAATTGCAAGCTACAGTTCCAGAGAACTACCATGTCTTTTAGTCTGAATGGAGGTTTTGTGAATGTTATTTTGTTTAAATTTAAAAATAATTGATTTGAAATATTTTCTCTTTATATCGCTTTGGTGCTTTCAGTTTGCATGTGGTTTTCTAGAACGTTACTGTTTGGGTTTGAATTCCTTTGTAGTTGGCACATTCTAAGAGTGCACTCTTTCTCTCTGTAGGAAAGGAACATCCTACAGCATCACAAACAATATTGCCATTTGTCACCAATTCTTGGATGACTTCCAATATCACTTACTTATCTGAATAGAATTATTCTACCCTCTAAATCCCCAAACCAAAGTGCCCAGGTAATATTTTCCTTTGGGATGCTGAAATAATAGCTCAATTAGGAATTTAAAATTGGAACCAAGGAGTAATAGTGTATGTATAGATAAATATCAGTGCACTACATTTTTCAGTAGGAGCCTAAATTCTGTTAAGGTCAGTAGTCATAGTGGGAGTTTCCCTTTACAAAGGTGTACAGCCCATCAATGTGCCTGTCCATGTCATGTCCTTCACGTCTTAAATTTTGTTTATTTTTAACTCTTAAGTGCATTATGTAGAAGTTGTCTCCTTCTAAAAGACGAGTAGGGGAAGGTGGTATTTCAGGAGGCTACAGTATTGAATATCCAGGACATTATGCTTGTGGTAAATTGGTGGGTCAAATTTCGAGGGTCACCAGAGCCAGTGTTCAGTATCAGCTGGAGATCTGGGTAAATGAAATGGTTCACAACGTTTCTCCTCTCCTGCAGAAATTGAAGTGCAGGGAATGGGTGCAGCAGAGCAGAAACTCTCTCTTCATTTCTGCACTGGCACTGTTAAGGCTGAGCCACCTCAGCCTTGCCTTGGGAATCTGTTCTCCCTCTAAGGGTAGCACATGCTGATGGTATTCCCTTGCACCTCTCTAACCAGTCAGAATGTTAAGTGGGGAGATCAGGATTTTATGCTCACACCCCCTCTCCTTCCCACGTCTTTTATCTACTCATGGTTGAGTGGATACAATATTCAGAATATTTGGAAATATTCCAATGTATAGCTAAGGATAAAAAAGTTAGAAGCTCTATGTTTTTACAGAGTCATCCAGTTTACTAATCTGGTTTCTGCATTCCCCATTCTTGGTTTCTTCCCTCAGCTTAAAGCTTTTCCAAGATCATGCCGTTGGTTTATCTTTCTTTCAAAAAACTAGATGTTATTTTTAGAAATACAATATATAGCAAACTGCTGTATAATTTGGAGTATAGTTCTTCGGCCTTGTGAGTGGATTTCTTAGATAATTCTATAATTATTTAAAGAGGGTTTGGGAATGTCCTGCAAAAAACTGTGTCAACGTAAAGGAAGATTGTTAGTTTATTTAAATTTCAGCAGAGTCCCACTACATAACTACAGGCAGGGGAAAAGTCTTAGATCTAATCTGAAATTGCTTATGGCATTGTTGGGAGAAGACAAAGAAAATGAGTGTTTTATTAGTTTACCAAGAACATCCTAGTGTCTACCAGATTAATAATGTAATTTCTGAACATCCATAAAAGAGTAAAAAACAGAATGATATCTCATATTTTTCTAGATTTTTCCAGTGGGTCACCTTCACTGATTACAGGGAAAATGCCAGCTGCCCAGTGAGTAAATAATTTAGCTCAGGCTGTGATTGTTAATTACAGTCAGTACTGAAGAATTTGGTAGAGATGATCTCTTCAACCCATGAGGAAAAGAAAAAAGGGATGAAAAAAAGAATGTTCAGAAAAGGAGAATAAAAGAAAAAAATCCAAAACCTTCACCTGAGAAAAATTATTGCAATGAACTTTTTATTAAAAATTACTGAGGGACAAGTGTTAAGGGGTAATTTCCTGAAGGACTGTTCCAAACCTAAATTCTTTATGCAAAAGAAAGTGCTAAAAGGTAATAATTAATCATTCCCATTCAAATCTTCTAGGTATTTCATGAACAAGATTTAGCTGCATAAGACCTGTGGCTAAAGTTCATGCCATGCTGAAAAGGTATATGGTATTATCTCCATCAAAAAACCCAGTGCCATGGCAGAAATATTTAAGCCAGTTCCTGTGGGGAAATGGTAGTGATCCGAGAGCTGGCAACTGCTCTAAGACATCATTCTCATTTTTGTGTCTTCATAGTCTCAGGTTTTGGATACAGCACAACATGGTTCATGTTTGCTGTTTACTGTGCAGTATTTGATCACACGGAAAAGAAAGGGACCATAAAATACATGATGGACCCTTTTGTGTGTAGACCATTAGTTATAGGAATTATTATTTCATCATGTGACTACCTGTAAGATTGATGTCACATGACCTCTATTTCCACTACAACTCCATAACATTGAAATGTTTGTGCTCCAGCTTTTAAATTTTTTTTTGTACATTCTAAGGCAAATTTTCAATATAATATTGTGATTAAAATACCTATAGGTTGTGTTCCTGACATGTTATTGGCATGTTACTATAGAACTATTGCAGTAGAATTATGTACTGCTGCTTTTGTTTGTCAAAATGTCTTATTCCATTAGCAAAAGAAAAACCTATTCTTTCCTGTTCCTGGAACTTCCCTATCCCCATGGACCCATGTGGAAGGTGGTAGTGTTTCCTGAGAGAAAAGTTAAAGGTTTCTATCCTGTTTCACTCTCTCTCACTTGTTCTCACAAAAATTTTTTGGATGTTTTGTAGTTTAAAATGGAGAATGGAGAAGGAATAATTGTTCATTGCTACCATTCATGCAGGCGTGGGGGATATGCATACCTAGCTAGCACCATCAAGACACTGCCTAATCTGGTTTTATTAGAAAGGGTCCTTTGGAAAGTGTTCCAGTGAATCTGACATGTAGAGTTCCTGTCAGGAGATGGGGACAAGCCTCTGCAGATGATATATTTAGTCTTTTAAATTTGTGGTTTTACATCACCAAACGAGGCAGGAAAGATTGTGCTATTTAAAAAATAATGCACAGAGTTAATGGATATACAGGCTGAACTTTGGGCCCAGAGAATCTGAAAATCCCTATGAAATATCAGCTTGATATTAGTGTCTGACTGCTAATTGCATATTTAGTATTGAAGTATAACCTTGATTATAGCTTTCAGTATTTAAATGACATAAATATAAGAGAACTAATAATGAGGCTAGTAATGGTAAACAGCCCAGATAACTTACCAAGGGTAGAATCCTTATCTTGATGAGGTATTTAAAATGAGAACAAATTTCCTCACCATACTTCTTAAACTTCCTTCCTCTTTAAAGAAATTATTAGCTTGCTTTCCAGTTATTATGTTTCTATATACTATACTACTCAGTCTCTTATTGACATAATGTAACTAATTTTTTTTTGAAAGAAATACATAATACTGGTTATTTTTGCATGGTCTCTGGCTATGCTGATCTATTGACCTTAGTGTATTCCTCTGCCTAAGCAGGATTAACTTCACATGAAGTGTGTTTGAGCTTGAGTGACAGAGGGCCCTGGTTTGAACTGAACGTGGTTGTAGAGCAATGACTTCATTCTGTGTGTTGCTGTCCTTACTGTGCATGGGCAGGGGAGAGTGAACTTATCAAAAAATTACTGCATTAGTGATATTGCATGGTTCCTGAACTGCCTTCAAACAAAGCTTCCCATCGCATGAAGACTGAGGGGCTTCGTGTTTGTGTGGCCTCTTCTGCTTGGGACTCTGAGAGCAGCATCCTCCCCTTTGCTGCTGAAAATTCAGACTTGTGATTATCTATTGCTAGATGGGTAGCTAGTTCTCATTTATGCCTCTGCAAAACTAAAAAGACCATAGAGTATTTCATTAGACTTTCCAATATGTTGCTTTTGTTTAAAGGAGAAGATTTGGGTAATGAGGACTGGAAACCTGTGCAGAGATGCATGATGGTAAATTTCAACACACCCACTGGTCCTTTGAGATTGCCTTTATATATGTTATAAGCTTATCTTTTTAAAATGAGACCTGCAGTTTCTCAATTTCCAATAACTTAAATAACCAGTTTATGTAAACTAAAAAAACAAAATCAAAAAGAAAACAAAAACAAACAAAGCCAAGCAATAATTTCATTGGTAATCACTTAGCTGAAGATTATTAGTTGACAATCATTTTGGGCCTAAGTTTGTCATACCTCAAACACTAGTATTATATAACTTAGACTTGTAAATCACAGGTTCTTTTGGAAAGTTCAACTAAAAATCAGACCATGGATTTGCAAGAAAACTTTGATTTATTCAGAGAATCCCAATATTGCTAACATTATGAGTGCAAAAGTACCGAGGACCTTATTGATTAAAATTCATATCCAATAGAGTGGGACTTTCTGATGTGACTGAGTGATTTTTATTACACAGGCTTTTTTAAAGGATATCTTTCCTGTAATAAGTACCAAGTACCTCAATAAAATGCATGATCTCAGCAGGGCAAATGTCAGAAAGTTTCTGTACTTTTCAGAATGGTGATTTCAGTCTAAATGACCAAGAGCATTTCCATTGCATTCTGTATATTTTTATTTCTGGATTTCATTGTCCTACATTGAGAATGCCTGGAATTACAAAGATAATGGCATTGAAGTAAATGTTGTTAAAACACTTTAAGAGCTTCTGATAAAGTGATTTATATGCAGCAGCTGTGGGATAAACTGAAACAGTAATTGACCCCATTGCCCTTTGCTGGTTATTCAAGGTGGAGTTATCTCAGGGGGACCTGTTCATCTCTGCCCCATGGTGCAAGATGGCTGCACAGTCACTGCAAGGAATTCAGGTTTAGGCTTATGAAGGTTTGTCACCAGCCACTGGATATCATTGGACTCAATAAAATCAACAAGCTTATAATTAGTCTGAACTATCTAACAGTAACCTAATTTAAAAATGCAAATAATAAAAACATCTACCAGAACATTAAAAATGTCTTAAAATATTACAGATTCAAGTCACATGAAAGAGTGCTGATCTTGAAAAGCTTGATGCCAATTATGTGCTTCACTGAATTAAAATGAACTCATCTTATTAATAAAGACTCAAATGATCTAGTCTGCTAGTCCAACCTTTCATCACCTCATATTTTCATTAGAAATGAACTTTTCAATTACGAACTGTCTTAGAAAACTTAGTACTGAGTTCCAGAATTAAGTTCTCCAGACTGTGATTCAGTCACATGAACTTAAGTAACACAGAACAATCTTGCAGAATGTGACACTGTTACATGTCCTTCTCTCTTGCTGTTCATGGGTCTTTTCACATTAAGTGATCATCTTGTTCAGGACACTGACAGTGAAAACTAAATCCAACTATGCAGGGACTTTTAGAAAAATAAAGTTCAGAAATAATCCAGATATATACAAAGAATAACATCTATCAAAGGCAATATTGAAATCTGAAAATTGAAGTGCAGCTGTCAGCTCTTCTGATGACTGCCAGAAGCAATGGATGGAATGAAAAATATTTGAGAAAGCTTTGTGCCCTTTTTTTTTTTTTTTGGTATTTTGAAGAACATTTCCTTATTGGAATATTTTATTCTAATAATCCTATAGGAAATACTGTTGATTAAGTTGAGAAAATTTGACATGTGAGCCATTCCTGGACTTAGATGTATTCTTGTGCTGGGAATTGGCAGATGAGGGTTCTGCAGCTAATTTTGTACTGGAATTTTTGTTCAATGTTGAACAAAAATCTCTGGAAATGTGTATAGATATTCAAGCTACTTGCAACTCTCTTCATTACTTTTACTGTCTATTTTTATTTTTATTATTTTAAATTTTATTATATCATTATATTATTTTTATATTTATATATATTATTTATATATATTATTATATTTATTATTTTTTTAAACTTTCATATTACACACCAAAGTTGGTGGGATTTGTCTTAGATGGGTCAGATATTGTTAATCTGGTAGTTGTTTTAGTTATTATCAAACTATAGAAAATAAAATTTAGAAAGGTTGTCAACTAGTTATCACATGCATTTACACCTATACCTGCTATAATGCCTAAGGACTCATGAAAAAAGAATGGAAATGTTGGAGTATTTTGCAAAGAACTCCTCTTTATTGGTTGGCTCTGCAGAAGCAGGTGCATTTTCTCTCCTAAAGCACTTCCAACACTGTGTTTGAGCTAAATAGATTTACTGTAAAATTAATGGTGATCTATAAAGGAGAAAACAAAAAAAGGTTAATTTGGTGTGTTCCTGGAAGTTCCCTTGAGCGGAGTTCATGTACACTCATGGAAGTCAAAATTTTTTTTGAAAGACTATTTTTCACTTGGATGTTGTACTTTTATTTCAAAAAATAGTAAAAATTTGTCGGGAAACAGTAAAAGACTTGGGAAAATATTCAAATATCTATATCCTTAAAAGGTAA
This sequence comes from Sturnus vulgaris, assembly GCF_052056855.1. Classification (NCBI taxonomy): domain Eukaryota; kingdom Metazoa; phylum Chordata; class Aves; order Passeriformes; family Sturnidae; genus Sturnus; species Sturnus vulgaris. Next base: position 9,372,466 of record NC_142255.1, read on the forward strand.
GCCAAAAATATGAACGATGTTTGCCTCAGAGGAAAGTAGTAACATTATATAAAGAATGAATATGATTGGAAATTAGAGAAAGGAAGAAAATAATCACCTTAGAACAGAAGCTTTAGCATTATATAATGACATTAAGTTGCAGGATATTTTGGTGGGGGGTGGAGGGGTACTGCAGGAGACACAAGCTCTGTGTCTCTTACTCCTCCAGCCTCATTCCCAGATATCTCTTCTGGCTGGGAGTTGTTCTTTAATAGAATTTTGTCTTCTGGATTTTACTCTAATCTCTCTGCCCAGCAGTCTACTTGCTCATCTTTTGTTCTCCTTCTTGGATCTTCAGGCCCAAGTTTTCTGGGTTTCTGTCTGTCTTTTCCCTACACTTACTCAGTTTCCTTTTCATTCCTCAAGCTCATCTTCTTCCCAGTCTGCTCCCTGAAGGATTGGTGCTCTCTCTGGATATTTTGAGAGCTGCCTCTTGAATGTTGCTTGGACTCAGTAAGGAAAGTATTGAAATAGCAGCAAAGACCTCTTGCCTTATTTCAGATTTGGCCCTGAGCTGTAATTGCAGAGAAAGACTTTCTCAGGCCCCTGGAGCATGTCCAGGACAGACAGAAAGGTTGGGAAGTACAAGCCCAGGAAGTAGTGGCTGTGCACAGACCACAGGGCTTGAAGCTGGACATTTCTGAGTGGCTTTTCATTGAGAGAGCAAAAGGCACAAGATCTCTGCCAACATGCAAGTCCTTATTCTAAACCATAGGACTTTTTAAAGAAAGGACTTCAGAACCTTTTAACATTCTAAGCAAATTCTGTTGCCTTTTTCACAGGAATGGCTGCAGTACTTTGACTAAAATTTTCCAGGAAATTCAGGCTAAGAGAGACACATCACCCAGATGATTACAGCTTTCTCAATGGTGTAAGTGATTGAGAACAGGGTCTTTAGTAGGGGCACTATGTCAACCTTAATGGAATTGTATTCTGTCAGGGAAAGTTTTTTCTTCCCTGTTTAGAAAGTGTTTATTTCTTAATTCTTCTACTTTTAGTACCTGTTCCTTAAAGTTTGTTATTCTCTTCATCGTTCAGTAAGCAAGCAGTGACATGAAAACACTTGACAGTCAAGTCTGACTCTCACAGTTCCATTTGAAACCCAGCAGAGAAAACTTTGTTGTCAGTCTTTTCAAGTAAAAATTATTATTATGTGGAAGAAGCTCAACTCGGTTATTAGATTGCCGAACTTTGTGCAAAACTATTTGCATTTGCAAGCCAGCAAAATTGATGTGGAACACTGTGATATATAACAAAGAGCTGCATTTTTCCCAGTCTCTTTCAAGATAGAATTTTTCCTGTTGTCTATATTTCATTAAAAGCCAAATGACTGCTATTACTTATCAGTTATTTTAGAAAATGTTAAATGTTATATTAGAGATTTTTTAATCTGAATTTTAGGTTTGTTTATAGCACCTTTGTAGAGAATTGCTGTTTTTATGGTGGGAACACTTGAAATCACTCCTAGATACAGTTGTATTGAAAATATGTATGTATACATGTTTAAATTAGCATATTTGTTTCTGCTGTAAGGAACACAACTGAGTACAGCAAGCTGGTGTGGAATGTGCAAAACAGTCAGTGCTCTACTACCTGTGTGAAATATCTGAAACACTTTTGTGGAAAGATACTAAATACAATAAGTTTCTAATTCTCAGTTATAAAGTTTTGATTTTTTTTTTTCTATATAACCTTATTTGTCTTTGCCTGGACTTGGAATAGCAAGAAAGCCAGAGAATTTAGAGGCACAAGAAGGATTGAAAAATCCTTTATGTAGAAAGTACAGATTGAAGATTTGGCAATGGGGTACATGGGCATCTGTTCCCAAACACAGCCTTGTGTTTAGGCAGGGCTGACAGTGATTGAGTTTGGTAATAATTCTGGTCTGCAGTTTGTGTAGAGCCACCTAATGAGCACCAGATCACCTGGCACTGATAGCCCCAGTGTTTAACTGAGACACGGAGCAATGAGAGGATGTGGAGGCTCTGACCTCCCCACAGGGCCCATACCATTGAGCTTTTTCATTGGTTTATATGTTGAAGGCAGTGCACAAACTTTGTCTATTCTGTACTCCTTATGTACCTAAATGAAGTGTTTTGTCCTCCAGAATTATCACTAAATGCTTGTTCCTCTGCTTTGTAAGTTGTTACCTCATGAGAGGATCTTCTTTGTCCTGTCTGCATACTGGGTTTTCCTATTATCAAAATGTACCCTAACACCATTATAAATGGAAGACAGAGACTGAAAATGTAGCTTTGTCTATTATAATTTTTTTAACTTTATAGTGTGGTTTTCTAAAAGGATGAAGGTATTTGGTATTCCACATTTACTGTATGTGAAAGAAGTTGGAACTGGTAAAAGAGTTAACAGAGGATGGAGGGTTTATGCATCATAAACTTTTTCATAATTTAAAGTTTATAATTTTGGGGCAGTCCATCATGTAATTCAATATCATGACAGGAACAGTGAAAATGCTTCAGCTTTCATTATTAAATTGTTTGAGTTTTCATAGCAAGTGGCTGTGATGACAATTTCCAGATCTCCTGGGAAGGTGTGGTATGATTCAGGAGTGTCTGTCACCCAGTGCTGTCTTGCTTATCTGTGGGTATATTTTTTTTTCTGAGTAGTAACGCTTGTCTGGGATGGCTATGTGAATTACCCCTTAAGAAAAGACAAAATATTTCTATAATTTATTTGCAATTGCTTGTACTAAAAACATTTTTTGCAGCATTCACTATTTCAAATTAACTAAATGGAAATATCTGGGAAAAAGTTCATTATTCACAAAAAACTATTTTTGGAGAGGTTTATGGTCAATCAATATTTTTTTCCTATATCATTTGCATTAGAAATGAGTACATGCCTGAAAGATAAAATGCCGTGTAAATTGATGTCTTCCCATAGCTGGCAGTGGAAAAAGGAGCATGTAAAGTTTGTAACATCCCTTCTGCCTCCATTGGGAACTGCTTCTGCATACTGAGGTTTTCTGGACTCATGACTCTGAACTTCCAGACTGATTCTTTGGATTGGAACTGTCAGCTGATGGGCAGGGGGAAGGGAGTTTATCCACCCATATGAAATATCAAATTACATCCTGAGATGTCACCTCGTAACATTTTGCTTAAATGCCATGATATTCTGAACAGTGGCCTGAAAAGCTGCTGAAATGGAGCCATTTGCAAGTTTGCAGACATCTGTTAATGGTTACTGCTGATAAATGACAGTGAATAAATTGCCTGATGAACTGCAACTTTTTTTTTTAATGTAGTGCCTTCTAAGACCTGCAGCTTCCTCTGATAAAGATTTTTTTCTGTAAGTGTTTGTGTGCTTTGAGCTGAGTAGAGGCACTACCTTACTGCTCTGAAGTGGGTTTTTACAAGGAGTTTACAAATTGCCACAGAAGTTTGAGCTGCTGTTTGGGCAGGAGAGGAAGGTCTTTTATTGTGGGGTGTGAGCTTGTGGGCAAGGCCCTCTGAGAAAAATGTCAATTTGTTTGTGACGTGGGAAACATTCCTGTACATGTTCATACCCTGATATACTCAATAAGATAAATTGTGGTTTTTTTAGTGAGGGAGAAGCACCCTCACCTGTTTATGAGCTGAAAACATGCACAATTACCATGGAATAAGTGATGCAAGTTAGTTTTCTCTTTAGCAAAGTGTGTCTGTTGTCTCTCTATAAAATTACTTCAGAATGTAGTAATCAAGCAATTATGGAACTAATATGGGAAAGAAGTTTCTCTTTAATCTCCATCAAATGCTATTTATAGAGAAAAGGGATATCAGTTCTAGATTTATTTTTGTAATGCTTTAAGCATGAGGATACATGGTTTTTATTCAGTTCTTACTAATAAACTTGTGTTTCTCCTTATTATCCATTGATATCTGAGCTGTCTAGTGGGTGGTATGAATACCTGAAAGAAGGAAATTAAGAATTCACTTTCTGTGTTCTTTCATGCTGATGAAACTCAATGAAATGAATACTTGTTTAAGGAAAATAGAAAGTAAGAAGTAAATTTTAGTAGTTCAAATGTATTTAAAATTTAAAACCCTGTCTTTTACCTTTTTCTTTTTGCAGTATTTTCCATCTTGGATTCCAAAGAGAACATATGGGTTATGAGGAAATGGATGAATCAGTACCCTCCAGAGGCAGAGTTCAGCTGGGGAAAAATTCCAAGATATGGAGACCAGCTATCAGTGAACATAAGCGATGCTGCTGTGAGAAGAGAGAGCTGAGACTACTCAATGCTCACATGAATCCCTACAGTAAGTACAGCTTGAAGGTTAAAGGGGCTCCTTTGGGCAGAAAAATCTTTGAATAGTGTATTTTTAAACAAAGTCATTTTCATAAATGTTGAATCTGAATCTCAAAGCCAACTTGATCTGTGTAAAATTCAGCCAGAGGATATCCTAGTAAGTTCAAAGTGAGGCCTAATGGAATTTCACCTTGATGCAGAAACCTTTGGCATTTTTGTGGCTATCAGTACTCTAGGAGCAATGTAGCATTTAAATAAAATCATGAGGAAGAAAATTAACAGTGTGAATTGTGAAAATCTTTGTTATTTGGCAATACTGAAAAACAGATGTGAAACACATGGCTGAGAGAGACATTCTCCAGGGTTTTTGAGGGGATTTTTAAATTTAAAAAGAAACTCAACTTTTTTGTGAAGGTCAAATCTGCAAAGAAATACAAATATAAGATGTTTTCTTTGGAACAAATAATACATTTAAAAATAAAATTTCTGTTTAGAAATGTTAGAAATCAGTTCACTATTGTTTTGATATTTCCTTCTTTTTGTTTTTGCTGGGCCACACTTTTTCAGTCAAATCACTGTCCAGTGAGTGGATCTTTTTTCCAAATTGGTTAAAGTCTGAATGAGCTTAATTTTATAGCTAGACCTATGAATGTTTATAGTATGAGCTCAGGTTCCAGCAGCTATAGATGATTTCAGTTTTTGTTGATTGGCATATGAAGGGCAGGTATAATGCTTATAATAAAAGTTACAAAAAAATTTTTCCTGCTTTTCTAGAGCTGTTTCCATGCTCATAATACAGATCTCTGCATTTCAGTTTGAAAAGCAGTGGCCCATGACCTTGTACTCAGTAGGTGATTTAAAACCGACTTTGTGGTGTATGTTCTTTTAAACTTCTTTTTATTTTAAAACTCCAGAGGGACAAAACATGTTTACAGCCTCTTGAACACGGTGAACTCTCTGTGGTCTCTTTAACCATTTTTCATCAGGGTGCTGTGTTATCAAATCAGTGAGAGCTCAGTAAGGTGTGATAATATGTGAGAAAGTCACTGAGAGCAGAAAGTGCCAGATTAGCCGATTTCTTGCAGTATTTTATATCACAACTGGGATTTGAAGGTCTAAAGGAATATTTATTTTCCATTAGATGTTTGTTTTTTATTTGTTCCCTATGGGATATCTGTTTGGTCTTTATAATCTATTTGCATCTGTTGTAAAGTGATTATGTATTTAGGACCTCAGGATAAACCACTAATTATCCTAAAGGTGTCATTGACACTCTGCACTGTTATGAGTACCAAAAGACCTGTTCTGATAGGCACACTGGATAATCTGCTACCCTTTTTTATTAAAGATCCTCAGGCTTTTGTATTGGCTTTTTAACAGTCATAAATGTTTGGAAAACCTTTTTTGCCTCATGATTAGCTATTATAATTAAAAGATAGAGATACCAATGTAGAACATCTCTCCTTTGTATGCTCTCCCATGCATCTGCAGCACTGTTCCTGCTTTAGATCCTGCTAGTGTACAAACATAGGAAGATGCTTTTGGAAGGCAGTTATACCTTAGGATGTCCATTAGCATTTCCCAAAGCAATTTGTGTCCTTTCTTGTGTGACAGAGATATCGATCAAACGCCTGCTGAGTTAAATGGTCGCAGCTTAATCATGTAAACTTGTGGATTGAGGATTCCACTGCTGGGAGTCAGTGCTGTAATATTTCTCTACCTCTGACAGAGAATCAGCATCCTGATTTCTGCCCACCTTCCAGATGATTTTTCCAAGCTCTGTGCCATAGAACAGTATATAATTATGGAATTCCTAAGAGATTTTGTTGCTGTATTTTTTTCTGGCTGCTGTAGCTACTGTAGCCTGTACAGACTTGCCTTTCCCCTCTTTTCTGTTAGCTGTTCTGAGAAGGGAGAAAACCTTCCTGCTGCTAAGCATGTTATCTGCAGAGATGATCTATCTGTAGAGTTCTGAGGAAAAGTCAAATGACAATATGTCAGCTTTTCAGTTCTGGAGAAATTATCCCACATTACCTTGGCAGTGGTAATAGTTTACAACGTTCATGGTCTGTAATGGGCTGTTTGCCTTAAAGGGCTTTGACAGTTTTGCTGAACTTAACATGTACTCAGCTAAAGGATGATCTTTCCTCACTACATCACTTGAAGTTTGAATAGGTCACATTTGGATAAGATGTGTTTGATTTACTGTGAAACTGCTGTATAAAATCTCCTTTTTGCTTACACATTTCTCAAAAGATTCACTTTCTTATTCTGAGAGCAAATATCTAATTATTTGCTGCTGAAAGGCATGTAAGAACACCTCTATTTCTGAAATCCTTTGGTGATATCTGCCACAGTAAGTTTACATCCAAAATGAATAATGCAATGGGAAGTGATTTCATTTTGTGGGTTTTTTGAACTGGAGTCTAGATTTGTCATAAGGCCAAAAAAAAAAAAAAAAAAGTCAAAGGAGGTGGAGGAGGTGTGTGTTGGGGGGCTGTTGTCAATGGCTTGTTTGACTCCATTATATCCAGGTCTGGAACTGAGCATTTCCTGATGCCATTGATATCAGGTCAAGCTGTACAGGTGCTTCTAAACCTTTCAAACACAGGACTCCTGAGAGAGTGCCTCTGAAATAGTTTCCTCTTACAATGATATTTTTTCCAATTACATATAGCAGAAGATAATATTTAGAACAAAAAAACCAGTGCTGCCATGATGGATGGAGCTTTCCTCTGCTCTTCTGACCAGTATCACCAGATATGATTTGTAGGGTTTCCAGGTGAAGTGTTTTTGGAAAGTGTTACACTGCAGAATGGTCTGGGCTTTTCTGCAGGATCTGGATGTCTCTTGCAGTTGTGTCCAGGGAGGATTTGTTGGTTGTGCCAGGGCAGGCCAGCACAATGAGCTGATGAATCATCAGCACCATAATGTCTGTGACTTTAACACCTCTACCAGGATCCTTCTATGGAGTTTAAGGCCTATAAAATTTTCTGTTAAAAGAAAAAAGCGAAATTAAGAAAATATGTTCAAGAACATCTACTGTCATGTAAAATTTCTTTGATTGTGTGTATAAGGTTAATATAAGGCTGATTCTTCCCACGTAAGCATTTGAAGCAAAGTTGTCTGAATCTGTCATGACAACACTAAGCTCCAGAATGCCCATAAAGTATCATAGAAAAATGATTATAATTCTGTTCCACCTGTTGTTTGGCTCTAAAAGAGGAATTTTCTTAGATTGGGCCTTCAGCCATCCATGCTTATGTTTGAGAAATGGTAACAGACATTCTGTTTATCACTTGTAATAGTTGCCCATATGCCATGTGTTAGGTGTCAGGTGGAAGCATCTTTACTTCTCTGTATCATAGCAAGAAATACCATGGATTTCAACCTGGCTGAATTCAGAACCCACAGAGTACGTTCATTTGGCCAGAGGGCACCCCATCAAGTGGCATAAGGAAAGTCTCTTTCAGTCACTAAAGACCTTTCTTGCTGTAATCCCTGCTGCTCCCAGGAACTGGATCTGGGAAGTGAAACCAAACCTTTTTCTGGCAGCTCTGTGACAATGCCTCCAGGGCTGCTAATGTATTAGGGAAAAATTCTGCCAAGCTTTCTACAATGTAACATTTTTGTTCAAAAATATACCAGCTGGTTTTAATGACAGTTGTGAGATATTGATGCAGAAAGTCAGGGTGGCAGAATCTTTGTTCATGAGTGGCAGCTCATGAACAGCTTTAATTCCAGCTGCTTAGAAAGGAACAAGAAACATCTAAAGTTAGAAATGAATCTGAAAGTTTTTGCAGATAAATGAAACACCTGACTTTTCCTTCCACTTCCATGACATCCCTAGTGATCTGATATTTGCTATACCAGGCAGATCATCCCTGTGAGCTGATGGGTGAATTCTTTGTCTGTATGCCCATTCACAGTTCTGTACCTGTTTCGGTTTTGGACATAACTAGTGTTGATATTTCCTCTTGTTGGGCTGTTTCACTCCATATTAGTCTAGCACTTCCATAGTCATCAGGAGTCTCTACCCTTGGTAAGAGATGGCTTAGCTATTCCTTGATAAATAATTAGTAAAGAACATATCAGCTGCTGCTATCTAGCTTTACCCTGTTGAATCATATAGGGAAAATTTTAAATGTAGCAAATATTAATTAATGCATGTCTTTGGTGGATTTATTATCCATTTAAATTTCCATAATAGGGCTGCATCTGAGTGAATGGAATATTTCTATTCTGAAAATGACTAGTGAGATTCATGTGTTTGCTTTCATTCCCTCTGTGTGTCTGATTCTGCTCACCATTCTTTTATAACAAAGCTGTCCCCAGCTTGCTTTTTAGTGTTTCAGATCACATAAAGGTACTGACATTCAACACAGAGATAGTACATTTGTTTATTTTTCAGTTTACTGAATGCATCTCCCAACATAAATTTCAGTAGGTGTAAAAGATAACAGAGAATATTGAGCATAACAGAAAGAGTGTTACAGCAAGTGAGTTCACACGATCACTTGTACCATAGCTAATGGGATGCCCTAGCAGATATGCTGACAAAAGGACTGTTTTAAGTCCTGCCCTAGTTGTGCTAGCACAAGCCATGCTGACTGCAGGGTGATGGCCTCCAAACTCTGCAGGCAAATGCTCAAAGGGCAAGGGCAAACCACGGTTACCTACTGCAGTGACTTGCAGCTGCAGCCATTGATTTCCCGTGCACAAATGAGAAATGACATCAGATGAGCTTTGTGCTAGAGACTTGATTAAATTGAATGCTGCACCAGACAGAAAGGATTACAGTGATGTTAGGTTTCTAAGAAAACGTAGCACAAAAGTCTTAAGCTGTACCTCTGTCAGTTGAATCTGACAGCATTGGTCTGCCAGAAAAACTTCTGAAGGTAGACTCCAGTCTGATGTATTTTGTTTACATTGAGCTTATGGTTGTTTAAAATCTGGGTTTGGTGCTGCATATGTTTGGCTAGAGCAATCTGACTGACTTCTGGTATTTCAGATCTTAACAAGGATTTAGCTGCTTATTACATATGCACAATCCACCAAGTGCACATTCCTGTCTAGGTGCTGTAAATTAGCTACAGTATATGAATCCCAGCATGTAATGTGATAGCATTTTATTCATGTTGAAAGTAATGACTGCATTATGTATTTCATGCCCAAAGAGAAATAGCATGACTCGAGGCAACAGAAATTAACAGTATGAAGCATTATTGTTTGTGATGTTGTTGATATTTTAATTGTTGATCATTAATCTGTGTTCTTCAACTCTGGTGTTGGTGAAATTATAATTAGTCCAGTGTGTTTTGCTGAAATGTAGAAAACAATCAGTCTGCCACTAATGATAGGGCACGTGGGACTCTGAAACTGAGTATCAAGTCAGTACTTCTGTTCCACAGTGTATAATTTTTTTTTTAATATTTATATTTCTGGAGTAAAATGTACTTATTGGGAGAATAACTTACACTAAAGAAAACTTACAGAACTGAAAAAAATTCAAATAAAATCTTGCATATTTATTTATTTCATCTAATGACATAATGATGTAATTCCTGTGCTACAGTACAGTGGAAAAAACTTTGGACATACATCTTTCTGGAAATGTAAATAATGTTATAGCTGATCCTCAGTGTGGCCTTTACTGGCCTTTACTCTCTCATGTGTGTGTTGGCCTACTCAATCAGAAGTACATATACTCTACTTGTTGTATTACCTTTTTATTCAGGCAAAGATCAATTTGATCACAGGTTGACTCTCATCATAATGCATGTGCACATGAGCATTCCTGAAATTTAAAACTGTGTATGTGTTTCAGGATTATTTATGTTGTCAATCCAAATGTAGTTCTGTATGCTCTAGGCCCATAACACATTCACTTAAGTCAATGGAAAAGGAGTTGAAAAACTGCAAATTCGTTGTATGCCTGTACAACTTGGTCAACATGAAAGATGTTCACAGAGGAATATCTATGGGCTATAAAGCAGCAATTATAATTTTGCATTGTCTGTAGTGGCTGGGCTTAGCCTGTGTGGGAAAGATGCTCCAGCAAACCAAGGTATGACTGTAAACTTCCAAAAGTGAGTTGATGTAAATCCAAGTATGGAAGATCCTTATTTTATACAGTTTACCGGAGATCAACTGGAAACAGGTTTTAATTAAACAAAACAAAAGAGCCATTCAGAGGTGAGTGTCCCACTGAGGGTTTTTCCCACTGTAAATGCAATGCTTCAGGTGCACTGAGCTCACGCTGCTATGTCAGTGAGATATTGCCACCTGCCACAAGAGAGAGGCTTGAATCATTCTTTTAATGAGGCAGGGGCCACTCATTTGCATAAATATGTTTTTAAATAATTTGTCCTGACTAGGAATCCATCCCCTTCTGTTTAAAGAATAAACTTATTTCCTATTTGATACCAACTCTGTAAAATTCCATTATGCTACTTTCTCCAGAAAAAAAATAAATTGTATTCTGCTTTAGCACAGAAGCAAAGAAAGTGTCTATTGAGAAACTATTTTGTATAATTCTAAACCCAGATGTTAATCTCTATAATCAATGATGACATTCCTATTGCCACAAGACACATGAACATCAAGTTCTTAATGACTTAATGTGTTCTGGTTAGAAGCGTCAAGAGAGGGGAACAAATAGCCTTGGCTATCCTGACTTAGGATTTGTTAAAAGGCTCTCAATGTTGGTATTAATCCATGCCAGCTGCAAAGAGGATCGAGGTTGGGTAATTCTTCAGAGGAAAACTGTTGTTGTAGCAAACCTTGACAGATGTATGTCTTTTGCTGGTGCTAAGACAACCCTCATTTCATTGATTCTTTCAGTATTCTCATAGTGATTATAGGTCCTGCAGAACATCTACACAACGTAATCAGTTCTTTCTTTCCTTGGCAAATCCATTTTTTGTGTTTCTGTGAGATTACCCATCTCCCTGAGTGCTTAGCACTGCCATTCCTTGGCAGGATGTGACATTGTTTTTAATAAGATACACTTCAAAGCATTGTGCCACACCACACCAAATATCACTTGAAAACAGCATAAAACCTTTCACTTTAATTTCTTTGCTTTTCATTTTTTACACCTTGTCTTGGAAGCATTAAAGGCAACCAGCTTTTTGGCTTTCATGCCTGTCTGAAGAGGTAAGTACAACAATGCTAATGCCAAAATGACTAAAGAATCAGAATGAAAAAGTCCCTGAATGGAGAAAGGGTGGGAGGGAAGCAGGAAAATGAGCAAAGAAGAAGATGAAAATGGAGCACTGAGGAGAAAAACTATTTCTTAATTACACTATGAACTTTCTCTTGTGAATCTTGGATCTCACCCTAATTAAAATAATTGGCATGTAGCAGTGTGATACAGATGGAATTCAGACTCATTCTGTACTGCGCAAAGAAGCTCTAAATTTGCATTTGCTAGCTAGCTTGCAAAAAAGCTCCTTTTTTTCCCCCCTCTTCCATCATGAGCAAAAGGAAGAAGGGGATTACATGGCTGTTAAGAAAGAGAAGGCACGTGAATGCAAATATCTGAATTTTTCCTTAGGCTCAGTATGTTCACCTTGCATTCAGAAGGAGTTAGAGCTCCTGCAGGGATGTTCCGTTGGTAAATCTTCAACATATCTTAAACTATTTAGTTGTTCAGTGGGGCTTTTGCCTCCTGAAATAAAGTTGAAATAAAGTACCCATGAAAATGTTAAAAACTGACTGAAGTATAGTGCAGGACAAATAAAAGAACTTATGAAAAATGAGGAATAACCAAACCTGCAGGAAAGAAGAAACCATGACCCTAGAAGTAAGAACAGGACATGATAAATCAAACTACAAAGCCAAAGGACAACTTTGCTTGAACTTTGTGCTCATTAAGAGAAGATCTCTTCAAACTCAGCTTGTTCTGTGATTCTGTGAAAATACCTACCCACAGGTTGTCCTTACTCACATAAACCTCTTCCTCATTGAGTGTGAGTGGCAAAATAAATGGGCGTTATATCTTTAAAGAGGTGAGGTTGCAAAGACAATGGCCAGAGCTTTAGGTTGTTATGCACATGGTAAATACCAAATTTGTATTTTTCTAGGTTTCTAAAAATGAACACCTGGCATAATAGAGATGTGTTAGCTTTGTGGATCCTCCACTTAACACCTATCTCTGTGCAAATGTGAAATGAAATCGAATATCTCAGCCCTGTGGGTGGATCAGCTCATTGAATAGGGTGGAAGGACCCTTATCTGGGACAACAGAAGCAGACAGGCATCGTTTGGGACTAACATACTTAGGTCATCTCTGTCCATGAGTTTAACACAGAAACTCTGACCAAAACCACAGGACAGTTTCTTGGTCACACAGGATCATTGTCACAGGTGACAATACCCTTTTTCTTCTCCTTTTAATAACATTTAACAACACAGTGAATCCTTTGATAGGTAAAGAATTTGAATACAGGCATGCTCCTTTAATTTCAACCTGTCACCTGTGCAGGGGCAGAAATGCCAGGAAGTGCACTCTTGTCTCCTGTCCTTGTCAGCTCTTTTGTCTCTGCAAGCGAAGAAAACCTTAGGTTTTTCTTCTTCCACTGGGCCATTGTCAGTTTTTAATTTCCCTGATCCTGTTGTGAGATCAAAGGAAAGGGTCATTGAATGGGAGATCTGCTGCAGTGCCAGCTCAGCTATGGAAAACCAGCAGAGTAGCACAGCTTCCCTGTGCTCAGTGACCCTTCTTCCAGAGGTGAGGTCAAAACACTTGACCCTGCCATAGATGTACCAAGCTGAAAGGAGACTCAGCTCTCCACTCTTCTCTCTAGGAGAAGCTCTGCTGAAACCTAGTGCAGCTAACCAGGGGTTTAATGAAAATTACACTAATCTAACAAGCTACTAATTCTGATTAAGAGGTTAAAAACTGTGTGTAAATCATTATTAAAATTATTCTTCCAGACACTATTCCTTATTAAATATTTTCTAGACCTTGTTTTTCAAGAAGCGGAACCAATGGTGCTGAGTGGTAGAGGTCACACATGGTCTGCATAAGTTTAGTGTATTTCCTAGGTGTTAGAACTGCAGATAGGTTTAAACTCAATTGGAGCCAGGGAGACACAGACTCAGGTGCACTTTTATATGTTTTTTTTTTGGCCTGAAACTGTATATACAGGTGAGATTTTTCTTCCGACCAAGCTGCACAAATTTTTGTAATTTCATTAAAAGGCATCCATGGTTAGCACGAAAAACTGTTTTATTTTAAAAAGTTTGAATGGATTTGAATAGTTGCTACTAGGATGCTCTGTGCTACTTACAGGAAGTAGTTACTGACTAATTTGTGATCTGTTGTTGTGGAGTGCCTTGGCTTGGGCATCTACAGGGGTAAGCAAACCATGCTGGTTATGTGCAAAATGAGTGTGGAACATTTGGTAGGCTGGTTCTGGTAGGTTTTGGAATGTTTGGATTTTTTGTTTTGTTGCTTTTTAAAGATACTGTTTTTATGGCCCTCAGAGTTCTGAATATAAGCAGAAAGTTGTGAGGTTAATAGATGGTGCTCTTGGTACTTAGAGCACCATTTCCTGTTGTCCTTTTGTGTGTCTGACAGGTCTGGTGTTTTACGGGGAAAAAAGTTATAATTTTTTTTTAAGTTAGGAAAATAAGTCCAATGAATCCTGCTAAAAGGCAGCCTCATACTGTTGTCATTAATGGCTTCCCCTGAGAAACTGGTAAATTGATAAATTAAGCTTTCCCTCTGTGACAGCCTTTCACACACTCAAGATGTAGCCCTACTTTAGTCTTCAGCAGCAGTAAATCAATCTACTATAGAAATACATTGCTTTCCTACCCAGGTACAAAATATATCTAGAGACTTGGTGCATCAGGTCTCTATGTTTAGCTCTAAGTCATTTTGGCAGTCATGGGAGGCATAAATTTTGTATTTATGTTGAAATGCATCCCTAATTGAGATGTCTATATTGCTTCAAGCCTCTCTTCTTGAAAACCAATTAATAAATTTCACACTAGAACACAGTCTTTTTATTATTTTTATTTTATTCAATTAAGGAAGATATAATGAGGCCAAATTAGGTGAAGCTTTTAGCGTGCATTATACATAGCAGATCTTGAAAGATAGATGCAAAGTCAAATCTCTCTTTGAACCTGCTTTCATCTAGCAGCAGTAAAAAGTCCTATATGATGCCTGTACCAACAAGAAGTTCATAAACAAAAACCTAAGAAAACTGAAATTACCATCCAGAAGTAAGAGATGAATTTTAGTTATGTGCCCTGTGAACATGGGTAACTGATCCTTTTGTTTCAAACTTTTTAATGAAAGCTGATGTCTTATTTCATGAACTATTACCAGTTGCTACTAAATAATTATACCTTGCCTGCATTACATTTTCTATCTCCTCCATTTGCACATACTGTTTTAACAGTTGTTTAGCCAGTGTCTTCATATAAATATCAAGATGTGGTACAGTTTCTCAACCTTCCATGGGCTATTTAGCTTTGAAAAGGCAAATGGTGACACTTTGAAAACCCTGTGACACTGTTAGGTACTGTGCTCTGTGATACCCAGAGATTGAGATGCTGCTGGGAAATCTCACCTGTGAGAGGATGGCAGCAACAGCTGGTACTGACTGCTCTTAGTCTGTTGGCCAGGCTGATGGAAAATATGGCAAATTTACCCAAAAGTTTGTCAAAAATCTGGGCTTAGGCTAGAGTATTTAAGAAAGTTGAAGGTAATGTTGTTGATTATTATGTCATTAATATTGTCAGGCAAAACATATCTGAATTAAATGAGGTTTATGTATTATAACTGGGTTACAGTCTATGTTTTCTCAATCTAGGCTATGAATAAGTAGAGTAAGAAATACAATGGAAAACTTAAAAAGAGGAGATAGGGTAGAAGGAAAATTGCATAAGTCATCCCTATGAATCACGGATGTGTGGGCTCCCAATAACTCTGGCTTTACTGGGAGTTGTAGATCCAATCTATTAAGTTTTTGCCAGGTCTGAATCTCACAATATATATCCAGAATATTCCTGGAACTTGGATTTTGGCAATCTTGGAAATATCTATTAAACTTTATAATAAAAGACATTTTTTTCTGAGGCTTTGCTAGCAAGTTTCATTGTCATTGGGAATGACATCTCTCACTGCAAGACAGATTCCTTTCTAGGAGTTCTTAAGCTGTAGATACACAATTCTCAGTTTTGCATTTAAAATACATAATAATTTCTGTGTAGTCTTGGCAGATGCTCACAATTTCTCCTTATGGGTAAATGGTGGGGTGATCCCTAACACCAGTCACTTGGTCTAAAGGGATTAATTCCTCCCTAAAATGTGGTCTTTTTGAAGACATGACATTAAACATTAGCCTAAGCACAAAAAAAGGGTGACATTGTCAGAAGTGTAAAGAACCTGAGCTTACAGGACACCAGGTGCCAGAATAACTTGAAATTTTCAAAGGGCTTATGACTATGTGTTAGTTTATTGATCTTGGCATCATGGATGCAGTGATAATTATCACTGATTATAGTTCTTTGATAATTCATAGGAGATTTTAGGTGCAAAAGTCCTTCTTGTGTATATGAGTGGAGTTGCCTTAAAAGTATTTGAAGACAAGGTTCTTAATTTCTCTTATTTGAAGAAAAAGTAAAATCACATACATTAAAAAAATTCTTTTGAAAAGATGTAATGCATATGTACATTGCTAATGAGGATCAATGGAGTGAAACTGGGATGGGTGTAAATCCATTTTCAAGTATATAACTTAACATAATTTACTTTTAGGATAATATTAAAAGTAATTAAAAAGAAATAAAAATATTAAGGAAAGTTCCAGAAAGTCTCAGTCAGTATAGCTAAATGAGTTTTGTTGATCAATACTTAAAGGGCTGTAGAAAAGGTAGGAAAAAAATCATCCCAGTTTTCTGACAATATCTAATAATTTACCTAGCAAGATTTGAAAGAAAACATTTTGGCCAGATTCCTGAGGTACAGTTGTTTTGTTCTGTTTAATTATACATGTTAGAAAGTTTAGTTATTTTACCCAAGCCCTAATTTGATATTGACTTATTGTTAGAGCTCTTGATGACATATCTCCCAGTATTGTGAGATTTTGGGCCATTTTTAGAGAGGTGAACCCAGCCTGAGGCAGTTATTTCAAATACCATTATGGAAGAAGGACACTTTCCAAGTCGATATGTGTGGCAGCAAAGAAAGAGGAAACCAGGATTTTGTAGTTTATTGTTAAATAAACTTTGAATTCTCAAGTGTATGTTCATTTATTTCTTGGATTTAGCTAGAGTTTAGTCCAAAAAAATCATGTTATTAGACCTTCACCCAGCAAGGCACTTGTACACATTCATAACTTTAAATACATGAGTAACTGGATTCAAATCATGGTGTTAAGTATTTTGTTTGACTGGGAATCCATTAATTGCTTTTTGGCACCAATCTCGTTCTTTCTTTAAATGAAGTTAGCCAAGAAATTAGAAGCCTTATTTCATTTCCTTGTTCAGAGAACAATGCCACATGCAGAGCTCTGCTGACAGAGCTTTGGGAGGCTGAGCAAGACCTTTTTTATTGAAGAAAACAGTATTGTACATGACTTCTATTAATTAGTGCTTGGTCTGAAGATCTTTATGGCTTGCTCTGCTTGAACTGGTCCTAAACATCATCCCCTCAAGAAGAATACAGCCATTTAAGATCCTGATTTTCAAATTCAGTAGAGCAGTTGCTCCTTATCTTTTGAGATTTCATAGGGGCTGCAGATGGCAATCAGTCTTTATAAGTGCTTCTGACTGCAAGTGTCAATAGTTTGTTTCATAAGTGGGAAGGAAGTCATTCTGAGGCAGTAAGTGGTTCTTTACAGTGGCAAAAACAATAGAAAAAATGGGCTGTTGTGGACAAGGTTCATCCTGCCTTATCCAACTTCCAGATTGTTTGGAGGGGTTGTGGTGGTGAGCTACCTCAGCTCCTCTACAGCAGAGGTGAGGAGAGATGTGTGTCGTTCCAGGGAAGGTCATGCAGCCTTTCCTCCATTCCAGAGATGTCCATCATGGTGAGATAGCCAGATTGCTTCAGCCCCTGAGCTCACCCAGCTTCTACCTGATCATCATTACCATAATGTCTGCTCTGGTGATTGCTGGAGGCATGATGTAGCTGCTGTATCTGGGAGCTGCTTGGCTTCCTTTTCTGATATTCCCTCTTTACCTTTCTTTAAACAGCTTTAGTTAATTACCTAAATAGCCCCTGTGAATAAGATTAGAGAATTTGAGAATCTTTCCATATGGCAGAATGTCTGGGTTTGTTTTCTCGTATGATTAGACAATTTTTCTCTAAATACTTCATTTTCTGCAAAAAAATATTAAAAAAACCAATTCCTGGCCCACCTCCTGATTCTTATTTTCAAGAATCCAGCTAAATACAGGAAATCAACCTGAGTTTACACAATTATTTTGCTTCACTCTCCTTCCTTTTAAGGCAGTGTAAAGGTTTCTCAGGTGCTGTGAGCACAGATTGGTTTGTGTCCCTTTGCTGTTCCTCAGCAACCCAGCAGTGCCTCCTGCACATGTGCACAGGTGGGAGCTGGTGGCAGTGACAACTAAACCACACAGGGTGCAGGACCCTTCTGAGACAGGAAAAGTAAAGGATCCCCTTTTCATTGCACTGCACATTGTGGAAAAAGAAATAGAAGAGTTTTTAAATCTTTTTCTATTTTGAAGTAAATGTAGAAAAAGCAATGCTAGACAAGTAAAAGGAACATTTTGTATTGGAGAAGCATTAGAATGCTTTGTGTGTGACTTAAAATTTCTTTGCTAGTTTTACCACTTCTGGTTCTGAAGCTGAGAATCCAAAAGGCAGTTATCTCAAGTTTTATTATAGGAAACTGTTCTAATGATTGTATATATTTCCTGTGATTATTCTCCTTTTTTCCCATAGTAGTGCATCATGTGACAGAAACTGCTCCTGACTGTCTCAAGAATAAGCAGGTAGTGGAGTGGAGACACAGTATTTGATATGAAACACCAAGACATCAGTTAAAAGACAAGGAACCCTTGTGGGTAAAATTTCCTCTGGGATCCATTTCTCACAGGGGTTCTTGCCCTTGTTGGAAATGGATCCCAAAGGAAACTTGGAAACATTGTAATAGCCAATTTCTGCTGCAGATTTCCCAATGAGAATCTCTTCTATTTAGATAGGTGGTTTCACTAGATCATTGAAGAATGATTGTAAAGAAAGTTTCCCATGAGAAGGTCACATTTATATCTTTAAAATTAAAAACATCATTAAAAGGTTTTGGCTGAGTCAAGGCTGGGGAAACACAGATGACTGACTTCAGATTCACACCTGAATACTTATGAAGCAAAATGTGGGAGGCTCCTGAAGCTTTATTCCAAATTTTTCCATTCAGTGCACTGCTTGGCAGATAACCAACTCCTCTTTCAAGATCATTTTTTTTAAACGTGATAGCAACCTAGCTAAACAATTTCCCCATACTTTCTAATCCATTTCCTTTTTTTTTTTTTTTTTTTGTTTTAATTTATTTTTATCAATCCAGAAGTTTTTGCCAAAGATGTGTTCTTAAGCAGACAAAAGGGAGAATTCTGGAGCTAAAAAAGCTGTGCTCACTGAATGTATTTGCCAAATGAGTCAGAATAGCATATTTGGAAGACAGGGATCAGTGCATTATTGGCCTGACTGGGGACTTATGCAGAAATAATTACAAACTATAAAGAATGGCAGATAGTGGGCACTGGAGCTCTGTAAGAGTTCAGTAAGTTGTGTAAAATCATGGCTCTAACCCTTTATATTTCAGTCAATGGCTTAGTCACTCTGAACGAGCTGGATACTTACCTGCTTCCTCAGGCTGTTTTTGGATAAACTATACACATCTGCCTAAGCTGGAAGCTGAAACTGATTAATTTTGACTGGATAGAATAAGACCACTTCTCACTTTGACAGCAGTCAAACTTTGGGCCGGGCTTCCTGGAAGATTGTGTAGTCCCAGATTCCGTGGATTCCTCGGGGTTTTCATAACCTGGCTGGGAAAAAGCCTGAGAAGCCTGGTTTGATCTTACAGTTAACCCTGCTTTCAGCAGGAGATGGGATTTGGGCCCTTTAGTGAGCTCCTTGCCAGCCAGAACAGACGTGAGATCTCTGTATTTTGTGTGTGCTCATGGTGAAGCAAATTCTCAGCCATGAATAGTTTTCATGAAAAGTATTAGGGTCAAAGAAGAAACTCCAAAATCTTGACAAGTAAGATACCATCATTTATCTCTCTATGTAAAGAGCTTAACAAGTGCTTTTTCTTGAATTATTGTGCTCTGCTACATCATTTGATCTGTTGAAATGTTATCTATAAAATATTTGCTGAAACTACTCCAGCACTACTAAGCCAGAGGATACAAGTTTGGTTCTGATACTTGTTCAAAGATGGAAAACATGAAGACTGAAGAGATTACTGGAGCTAAGATAATTGTCTTTGGGTAATGAGATCTTAAGATACTCACAGAGGACTCTGCTAAGGAAGTCGAATTTGCCTGCAATTTCTTTCTTCCATTTGAGCATAGACAGAATCCCTGCTCTGTATGTGAAACTGGCTTGGGGGGAAAGAAAAAAGAAAGAAAAAAGAATCTAAAAATGTATCTTTGGCCAAGTTTGATAGCTATGAAAAATTTACTTTAATTTATTTTCTGATTGGTTGTGGGGGTGGAAAGTAATTGCAGACATTTCAACAATAAGTTGCCATTTAGATTCTGGACACTAGACCAGCTGTTCAGTCCCATATCAAAATTGTGTTAGAAGGGGGCAGTCAATGTTATAAGTCACTCTGGGCTCTTATGTAGAAGAAACAACAAAAGAAAATATTTTTCCTTTTACCCCCTACTTCTCTTCCCTTCATGCTGCCTGCTGAGAGGTTTTTAAAAGCCTATCTCCATCATAGGCACATGGTTGGGTTTTACCTTTATCAGGCACAGAGGAGGCAGGCCAGCCTTTTGAAATTTCTCAGCAGTCAGCAAGAATAAAGTGGGCATCCTAGTGGTAGGAGTAATTTTCAGCTTCCTGACAACAATTGGCAGAATGCTGGGAAAAGCTATTAAAAATGAGGTTCGATCACCAAAGTCTATTTTGGCCTATATTTAATGAGATGTGTCAGCTAGAATTTACAGTAAGTGGCTAATTGTTAATAATGTGCCTGTCTAAGACCCTCTGTGACTTCAGCAGATCTGCACAATACAACCACATGTGCTTGCTAGGTTTTTCTTTATTGAGTATCACAGGCCAACTTACCACTGTAGTGAAGGAACAGGATGTGACAGGGAAAAAAAGCATTTTTAACTCTATAAAAGTTTATTTATTATATATTACTGAAGGTACTATATGGGTAAATCGCAACAAATAAGTTAAAAATTAAAAATGAAGATGTGACCTCAATAAAGCAGTGGTGTTTCATTTCCCCGTTTAATTATGCTCAGGATCAAGGGGATGTTTGTATTTAAGGCACTGAATGGCTTGGTTGCAAAGGTTTCTTAGTGTTCTGGGCGAGTTATCACATATTTTTCTGCTTTTTTTTTTTTTATCAGTATAAAACTTCTTTCCCTAGAAAAAGTGAAATGTATATGAATACTGAAGTGGCTGAGGGATGGTCATAAGATCCTGTAAAAATGGTTTGTGACAAAATAACTTGATATGCACAAATCTAAACCTCACTTTCTTAATCTTTTGAAAAATATGGTTTTGAAGACAAATAAAAAAAATGCCCAAACTCCCCAGAAAGAAAAAAATAAACCATTTAAGGACATTTTGTACCAACATGTTTGCAGCTCTGGGTGCTGTAGCCAGCTCTCAGTGCTCTGCATCCCGCTGGGATGTGTGTGTAGAGCCCGTCAGCACTGCTGTGCCAGGGCTGTCTCTTCACTCTGCTGGGTTGCAGGGAACTCGCTGCCTGAGATGTTCCACGCTTCCAGTTTGCTTCTAGAAGGGCTCCAGAGCTTTCCCTTCCTTTCCTTTTGCTCTCATCTGCTTCACTAAGGTTTTCAGCCACGATATCTTTCATTAAACTAACTGATATAGTTGAAAAAGCAGGAACACTTTAAGCTAGAAACATAATTTTCTTTGGATTTGAAGAAAACTCAGCCTTGCTTAAATCCCTTCACCATCTTATCAAAATTGGCTACTGTTTCTGGCTGTGCTTCTTGACAAACATCTTCCTCTTGTGAAAACAGAAACTGCATATAAACATTATTTATTTCCCAATTTTCTTTATCAGGGCTTTGCAGTTTCTGATAATGAACACAACCTGGGAGACTTTCCCTCACATTTCCAAAATGCATTCTGAGGGTCCAGTGTAGCTTTTATAATCCCGTGCATTGTAGCTAATGTCAGAAAATAGAGTGCAAATGATCTAATACAAGTAATAGGAATTGAGGTGAGAAATAACACTATTTTTCATCTTTTAAATAAGTCAGAACTGTGTGTTTAAGTGGGTGGAAAACAGATAGAACCTGTAGGAACTTTTGTAATTGAACCCCATGGAAACACAGGTGGGCACTGGTCTAGCACTGCATTTGTAGAATAGGTTCCCAGGCATTAAGGATGCTGAAAAATCACCAGTTATGTGAATGGGTTTATAGGGGCTCTGCAGGCCAAATAAAATGCTTGGATTAAACATTGAGCTTGGGAGATAGATGGCACATTTTTATAAAGTGCTGCACATGGGAATGCATCTTGTTAATCAAGCATGAGGTCCAGTTCTTCAGTCTTTTTTTTTTTTTTTTTTTTTTTTGTATATACAAGATATTTCTTGCTAGATTAGGTAATTTCTGAGCAATAAGTTTTTACCTCTCTTTTCACCTTCTCCAGCTACCCTCTTAAATATGATGAGTTTATAAACCTATGGAAGGTAGAAGGAGGGAAAAGAGGTAAGATATAAAAATAGAAACTGAAGGAAGGTGTCCAGTCTTGGAGCCAGTCCCCGAGTGTCACTTGGCAGCTGCTCTCATGGTCTGTCCCTTCCTGCTGATTTCTCAGCCTGTAACAGGAGAGTTCCTCACAGTGTTCTGTGCAATAAAGCAAGAGACACAGTGGCATTGCTGCTTCTCTATCTGTTACTCTCCTTGCAAGTGATACATTCAGAATACTTTTTAATACTTTGTTTCTTTAATTTTATTAATTTCTTATTGAAGACATTCATTTTATTTTTTAAACATCTGACTAAAATAATCAACCACCCTCCTGATTTAAAATCATAAAATTAAATTTGATTTCTTGGACTATTATCATGGGCCTGTATGTTGAGCATTTCATTTCTTATTGCAGAAACAGATGTTCAGTTGTTTATTCAGTCAACACCTGTCTTTAAAAAGTGTTTTGTTAGTTTATGAATGTCATTAGAGGAAATATCCAGGAATACTTTACCATCCTTCTAAAGCATCATTCTCAGCTTCACAATTAATACAGTTTTGTAAAGCAGTCTAGATAGCATCCAAGAGATTTTCTTTCTTTTGAGCTAAAAAAAATGTCTTTGTATGTTTATTGTGTGAGAAAGATCCACATGAAGGTTCTGGTCAATTTAATGCCTTCTCATCATCATATCCTCTCATTGGGAATATAATGAACCTCTCAACTGCAAGAGTATCCAGATCAAAGAATTCTAGCAAAGATAATGGTAGCCTAAAGTGTTTTGGTTTTGTAACGTAGCAGCTGCTGCAGATGTTCCACAGGGATCTCTAGAGTTTTAGACCCTAATAAATAGATTTATTTTTCAGAAGATCTTCTGTTGTAGTAGGCAAGGTTATTTGCTGGCTTAGCAGCTGGTACAACATCACATCACATGGTGGTGAGCTAAGCAAGTGCATTTGAAATGTAGTTTAATGATATTGCTAGGACAAATTCATATTGCCAGTATTTCCATACATTGAAATTTCTGTGGTGAAATTTTTTTGAAGTTTCTTTCTTGATGACTAGTGTTGCAGCATGCTCCTGTGATGGTGGCTAAACTCAGACTGTTTTTTAATTCATTGGGAAAATTTCTAATGCCACATTTTGAAGCAATATCCATGGTATCAGTATGTCACAGGGGTGTCAGGAACCATTAATAGAAGGTGATGACAGCCTTTGAGTTTTCCGTGTCAATTTTGGTCTTGAAGAAAGCAATAACATGTATTACTCATATATCAAAAATACTAAATAGAGTATAGATGAGCTTTCTTTTCAGCCAAGACCATTTTAGTGTGAAGGATAACGTAAATGTCATCTGCTTAAAGGAAAAGACAGTGATTCTCCTTAATAGTGATTTCAAAATGTCTAATCCCTGTATTGCAGTCCAGCCATGTGAAACTGGGGCACACTTTTATTCCAAACTCCTGTGAATTTGTGGTGAATATCTGGCTAATTTCCAAGTCAAGCATGATTACAATGCTGTGACTTCAATAAATTTCGCAGAACTAATTTAGTCTTCAAAGGCATGGGGGGCTAAAGCTAGGTCAACTGACATCCTTCTTGCACAACAGCATGTCTTCAGTTAATTATGTTGCATCTATATGTGTGTTCTGTGTTGTCATACTGACTCAACTAAGCCTAAAAATACTATAAAAGAGAAAATGTAATTGATGAAGATGAATGCACAGACTGCCAGCGTGGCTTATTTAATAGCTTCTTCAAATGTATTAGTGAGGAGTTTCAGCTCAGAGCCCATTGTCCAATGCTGCAGCAGATCTGTCCTGCACACAAAACCTTACCAAGTGTTAATAAAGATAATAATGTTTTTTTCAGGCTAAGCTCTACTGACACATGCATGCAACCAGTAGAATGTATCAATTCAGCTTGAGTTAGGCTTCTAACAGTAAGAAGTATCTACAGAATTACATATTAATTATTTTACCACATCAAATAGATTATAGTGGGAATCACAGAGTTTTTTGTTAGCAATTAATCCCGTACATAAACAGTTCTAAACTGCAACAGTGCTGTATCATTTAAATGACA
The DNA here is from genome assembly GCF_052056855.1 of Sturnus vulgaris. Classification (NCBI taxonomy): domain Eukaryota; kingdom Metazoa; phylum Chordata; class Aves; order Passeriformes; family Sturnidae; genus Sturnus; species Sturnus vulgaris. The sequence goes on from NC_142255.1 coordinate 9,396,741, forward strand.
CTGTGGAAGTAGAAGGTAATGTAATAAATTGTCTTAGTGATGATGTCATGAAGGATGTAGGAAAGTAACAATATAGGTAATACTGTATGGATGTATACATAGTAAAAATAAAGGCTTGCATTCCAGGCAAACCTATGACACCGTTGGTTTCTTGTTTGTGGGAATCTTGTTCGTGCTCATACTGGTCTGAATGTGCACAAACACAGCAGTGTCTGCTCAAGAGCATCAGATTAACTGATCTCTCTACCCCTGTTTGTACTTTAGATAATATGCTCACAGCAATCATTAAGTGCTTGCTCAGGTTTGAGCAGGATATCCTTTCACACCAGTGAACTCAGCTGTATCCCTGAACATGTTCTATTTGTGTATTCATGTCACTTATCATCTGCTTTTCTACCTGATCAGTTCACAACCTCATTGCAGCATAGCTGCATGTCTGGGACAGGACTCCAGAACTTCTGCACAGCAATCCTATTACTCCACCTTTCTATGTTTGCCATCCTGGCTGTAGCTCTGTCCTGTGCCCACAGTGGTCCTGCTAAGATTGTTATATCCATCTTTGCTTTCCAGTCCTGCAGGATCATCCCAATGACAGCCAGGTGAGCACAGTCCTGGAGCAAGGACTGCAGGGCATATGATTCAGCAGCTGCAGTTTCCTCACCTGCAGAAAAGCTGGACTATATTGCAGCGTTGAGATTAATATGGCCCAGAAATTATTTAGCTGTATTTTGCTGCTGTGATCAACTGGACATTTCTTGTCAGGGTTTCAGATATTCCTGGTTAGAACCCTAAACACAGAGCTGCCTGTCTGCCACAACCCCATTTACAAAGAAGGTGAATTTTAAACACAAAGAAATTGGAAAAAAAAAATACCACAGTAGAGAAGTCCAAGAATATAAAATAAATAAGACAAGTAATTAAACCTGTGGTGTCAGATGAGGCTGCATGAGATGTTTCTCTCAGTATTCTGGGAATGAAATTCAGAAGGCCAGTTTAGCAGTGGATCCAGGGTTGCCCTCACAACAGAAGACTTTGAGAAGCTGGAACATCAATCCAGTAAATACTGCTTGGTATTTCTAGTTTTGGGGGACATTTCTGTGTTAAGAGCTCTTTTGGTGTAATGCAATGAGAAATTCTGGCCTTTTGGGGAAGGATTAGCTGATTCAGGGCAAAAGCCATATGAGGGGCTTGTCCAGGGGCTGTTTCCAGCTGTGCCCCTGCTCTGTGCTTGTCAGGCTGGATTCCAGCCGTGGGGCTTGGGGCAGAGCAGTGCATTTGGCAGCACTGTGTCTCTAGTTCTGAATGTATTGCATGGCCTCAAGGATTCCTCTAAAGCACTGAGTAGTGTCTCAGTATATTAGCTCTTAACTTTCTTATGCTAATTTAATTATTTACTTGTAAGTTTAGATTGTGTTTGAAATTCCATAGATACAATTCATTAGTAGCCACAGATTACCACTGTGCATTAGCACATAATGAGCTATTTATTATTTAACAAAAATGTACAACTAGAAAGCGAGGCTATTAAAATATTTGTTCACATCTCTGTTTAGATATTTGATTAATGAAAAAGTCTCATAGACTAACAGAAATGAAAGAGCTACTTGCTCATCCAGAGGTGCTTCTAACACTCAGTAGCACTAATAGGAATGATCTGTAGACACTGAGAGCTGGATGAACCCTTGTCCATGGCATGAGCAGAGAGTACAGCAGTGCTTCTGTTACTTCTCCCCAGAAATGGAGCCTGTGCCTGTATTTTGTTTTGAGATTGCACTAACAGAAAGAGGTGCAGGTTGAAACCAAGTTAATGTTCAACATTACTTCAATATCATAGAAGATGTGTGAACCCTTCAGTCCACTTTTCTGTTATGAGAGAACTGTTCTGCATCACAGAAATGAACATGTATGTATTTTTGGCTGATCCTTTTACTATAAATTCAGATGAATGTTTTTGGTGCTTCAGTCCAAAAAAATCCTGAAAAAGAAAAAAATCCTAATATCTTTTTTGGCATTTTCTAAAAAAGCTCTCATTTTGTTCATTAATTGTTTTTTCCCCTCAAAACTTATTTTAACATTTATTACTCTATTTATTTTCTGTCTGCTGATATTTCTTCTTCCTGAATCATTGGCTTGAGCCAATAACTGAATGAGTAAGAAAGTTAAAATCCTGGATAGTTTAGAACAAGAACTTGCTTTGCTATTGTAGGAGGAGCTGTGTCAATGAGCTACAGATGCTGAGTTAGTGGGGGTGTTTTTGGTAAGCAGGTGGGTGGTGGGAGTGGTTCTGCCTCTGCAGAAACAAAGAGAGGACTGGGAGAGGCAGGGAGTAGGAGCACTGATTGGATGTTGGTACTTGCTATTACTTTTGATTGAGTAATTTACCATTATGTGAGAATTTTTTTGATTGTTTCATTAATAATCCTATTCTTGTTTGTCTTTCATGTTGTAATGAGTGTGCTTTGGGGATATATTTAGGAGACTATGATAAAATAATTTGAAAATTCTAAAATTATTCTCAGTTGAAAGGCTGGGGATTGAATGGAGCCTAGAGACTGAGTGATCCTTAAATGGAAACGAACATTGAATCTTAATTGAACTTTGTTATCCAGAGAACTTTGGGAGACCAGATTTTAGGAGGAAATCCTGCTGAAGAGAATAGGGATGGTGAAGTTTCATTTGCTACTTCAAGAGAAGATGGTGACAAAGTTCTTGGTGCTGTGCCTTATAAAAACTCTCCTGCTAATCTCCAGAAGGTCTTTAGTTGGTGATGAGCCTGAGGATGACTACCTGCCTGAACTCAAAATGTAGGATTTGGTAACTGTAAGAAAGGAAAATGCAATATCTGCAATTAGTGTAATTATTTAAACTAAGAAGGAAGAAATAGATTTTACCTGAAGAGACAGGGTGTTTCTACCAAAGCATTCATATTTTGTAAGCTCTGTGGATTTATGTCATTTTGTAATTTATTTGGCTACCACAAGTGATGAATGAGGCATGAAATATTTACTCTGTATTTCCTGATAAAAGTCATTCCAGGCAGGGAAAGGGCTTTCATCCATCCAAGAGAAGGGATGTGATTTTAAAAGCAAACAAAAATGTAACTGTCAGAACTCCAAGTGTTGGCTTTGATTTGTACATTGTAGTTCCAAATAAAAGACAAAGACGGGCTTTTTTTTTTTTTTTTCTTAATACTGCTGCCTTGTCTCTTCATAAAGCAAATCAATTTGTAGAAGAGCAATATTTGTACCAACAGCATACATTAAATAACCTTAGAACAAGAATGTATTTTGTTCTTTGCATAAGGAAATGGGTTGGTTTCCTTGACTGTGCTTGTAACTCCGCTGTTGAAGGGGAAAAATATTCACCTCTTTGCCAGTTTCTTCTTAATCTATAATTAGATAATACTGTTTCTAAATTTACGCTGTTAAAAACACCAAATATTTTTAGATGCTGCTTTTTAGATTCATGAGCTTTACTTGGTAAAATCAAAGATAGTAGAACAGTACATGGCTCTGATGAACTGGCTGTGCATCCCATAGAGTGTCATCTACCCTGAGAATATGCCTTTTAAAGGAAAATAGTTTTCTTTTTTCTTCAAGAATTACAGACTCTATAAAAGCAGTTTTGTAAAATTCGTACTCTACTGTGGGGGGACAAGTCACATGAATGGATGCTTAGAAAGAAGCACAGATTAAAAGATTCAGGATACCATTTCTGTAAACTATAATTTGGGAAGCTGCAAGCTGTGTTCTGTAATCAGTGAAATTATAAGCATGCAATTACTGTTTTCTTTATTAAGCTTATATTTCAAAATGGTGTTGCAAATCATCTTGTCTCTAAATAATACCAACAACTCCTCCAACTCATCAGGACAGTATTCAAATTCATTTCTGCCAGGTCCTCTGGCAGGTTTGTCTAGGGGAGTATCCACAGAAAAAGTGAGACAGTGCAGAAATTGTATTACAGTTTCCAGTGGTTATAAATTTGACCCATCATGGCAGGATGTGCTGATACAATCATTCTTCAATTGGGCTGCAGTCGTGCATCTTTCCCTGGGTCTGCCTGAAGTGGTTAAATATATTTGTTTTCATAGCACAGACTGGGAATCTGCCATAATCAGTGCCAGTTTCTATAGCTCAGACATCTTCAGTGGTGCACTTGGCTGATCACCACTGCTCTCTGCTGCCTCTTCAAAACTGCCTGCAAATCTTTGTGCTTCTGCTCTATAACGAGTTTCCACAAAAGTGATTTAGCAGATGCAGGGACTTTAATCTGTTTGATAAATTGGTTGACCTAACCTGAAGTAAATTAGAAAGTTGTTCTGCTTGCAAATTGAAAGCAAGTTTGAAATAACACTTCTGTTCACAACCTGAGGGGTTGCATTCCTAAGAAAGATTTTTGTCCTCCAAGAAGTTATGTAGATCAAGCCTTAATACCCAGCACAAAATCTTCCTCAGACTTCCTAGGGAAGGTCGCATTGAATAGTACCTTTGTGGGAATTCAGAGCAGATCAGAGGTTTTGTAATCACTGTCACGAGCAATTCTTTACTATCAGTCAAGAGATAAGGTTTAAGGCACTTCTGGCTATCAGTTATAAGATGTCCTGAGTTGAGCAACTAATAAATGAGACTCTTTAGGTTAATGAATGCTTTTAAATACTCGGTGGTTTGTATCCTCCGGAAAGACTGCAGGGCCTGCCAAAGGCTGAGGCTGCTCAGGATGCCCGATATACACAGCACATGTAGTATTTCCTAATTATGCACACCAGCAACTTGGACTAATGCTGCTTTTACCAAATGCCTATGTGGTTCGATTTTGTTAGCTGAAGTCTTTTAAAAATGCTATTGAAATCCTGATCTACAGGAGTCAGTGCTTTCAATTTCTTCTGCATACATTAGTCACTAGACTGTTGCTGCAAATTTCCAAAGGACGGCTCTTATTCATATGCAAACTAAGTTAGGGGTTGAGGCATGAGAACATGCCACTTCTTTTTGCATTGAACTTTCAGGCCTGAGAAATCCTAATGTGCACAAGAATATCTCGGAAGTGTTCCGAGCTGCACCCGCTGGGAGAATCAGTACTCAGAGATTCATCAGCAATAAACTCTTCTGCCATCACCATTTGCTTTAGAAAACTCATTTTAACAGAAAAGTGGCACAGTTCCAAGTGTAGTTGAAATCTAAAGTCAAGTCATATATGTATAATGGCATGGGATTAAGGAAACCTAGAAGAGATTCCAATAGGTTTACTAATTTTATTGCCATTCTGCCCCTCAACCCCAAATTATCATTTTTTCTTTAGATAAATGTGTTGCTGTTGTGATGCAAATGAATATAGGTGTTTGCAGCCCTAGATAATATTTATCAGTTGGTGTACAGTAGGGAGCTTTTAGCTTTGAATGGCAGCAGTAACAATACTTGGTATTGCATCAAACTATTCACTGAAGAACTGTGATGATATAAATACAGACTTTGAAATAAAGGGAAGAAGGAAATGCTGATGTGAGTTTAAAAAGTGGATAGGTTTGCTGCCCTTCTAAGGAGGTTTGCATTGCTGAGTAGGAATTACTTGTTTTTTTGGTGTAATATTCAATTGAAAATATGTGTTTGGGCAAGTTTTGAAATTTTGGATATATTGAGCAAGTGCTAGGCTCTGTTAACTTGTTCTCAGTTTTGTAAGGATATTTTTCTTGCTTTGGAAACTCTGTTTATGTTCAGATGTTGCATTGTCATGTTCTACCTGGCACCTGCTGTTCCTCTTTCTACTTAACTTTCCTTGCAGTTTGTGGGTTGGTGGTCGTGATTCTAAATAGATGGGAGGATGATCAAAACAATGCTCCCACAATCATTTAATTCGAATTATTTGCTTTAGCTGTGAGAACAACCCAATCCCAACAGTCTTGTTGTCCTAGAATTTAGGTTTATTTTTCAGGAATGCCACATGGCTTTCTAAGCTCTTGTTGATATTTCATTTCATAAGAATACATTTCTCAAGTTCTGATTCTCTCCTTTGAAATTAGTTTCCATTGTTTATTTCATGAAAAATTTCAGATTATATTTATAAATGTACAATCTGGACTCATTAAATTATATCCTTGATGGGTGTCAGAGGCATTTAAAAATATGAGTATGTCACTCAGGGTGGTTGCTTTGTGGTCAAGGCAAACATCTGTGCTTTGATTGTGTGCCTGCAAAATCCTGTTTGTTCTCAAGTCTTGAGGACATTCACAAGAGTGACCAGAAGTTCTGAATGCTAATGAGATTGTAGCCTTAATTTAATGTCCTTCTCAAGCTCTGTCCTTAAAAATGGTTCTCAGACTTTTTTCCTTTTCTTCCTTGGTTTGGTTGTTTCTGTTTCATTTCCTTTGCTCCTCTGTGTGTAATATAATCTTTGCCTACTTTTTTTCAGAATGGAAATAATTAAAGATTGTTCCATTGTGACCATCATTAGGTAGGGAGGCAAGAACAATGATTTTTTCTAAACAGGATTAGAAAATGTGCTCAGGTTTGCTGGTATTCAGTTGTTATTCTAACATGTCCTTTTTAAACTCAGTTAAAACCCTTTGAGGAATGGAGAAAACATTCTCCCATTAGAGATTTAGTCTTGAGATACCTTAGTTACGTTACATGATTTCTTTGTCAGTAAAAATTTATTTTAATCCAGCAGAAATTGGTGACACAACAAGTGCTTGAAAGCTGAAACTAGACAGGTTGAGATTGGATGTTATATAAGAAATATATATGGGAGAGGGGCCTATTAACTACTGGAACATACAACTGAAGCTCTGGGGTGTGTTGGATTCTCCACTGGTGTTTGCAAAGTTAAGATTGAAAATAATGCTTTAATCACATACAAGTTATTTGGCCCAGTGCAGGAATAACTGGGTGAAATGTAATGGTCTGTGAAACACACAAGGTCAATATGATATTATGGATCTTTCTGGCTTTAAATCCTGGAAATGAGAGTTGTAAAAATGTATTACTTCAGGCTCCTCTATATCAAAATAAGGTAACTTTTTACTCTATGTTTGGTTCGAAGTTGGAGTGGCTTTGCTTTTTTTTCACCCCTCCCCTGCAGGGCCAGTACTGCTCTCAGATTCATATATCTGTAAGATGTGTATTGAACACAGAAGTAGCCCCGGGCCAGTAGCTTTTGTAATTTCTTCTGGGCCCTGGTGGTCCATACAGGAGGCAACTGAGACCTTAATAGACTTAACAGGCTTGACCCAAGCATGAAATGTAACTTCTGGCACCAAAGCCTTTATTAACTAGTGGATCATATAGTTAGAAACCTATACACACTACCATAAAATACCTGCTGGGATTTATTTCTGTGATTATATCAGGCATTGGTTTGAACCAGTAATCTGGAGAGAAAATTCTTCCTCCATGCTTACCAAATCTTCGAGCAATGAAGTGAAATGGTCTTCAGCTACTATAAGGTTTTATGTTTTTTTTTACTGCTACTAACTTTCTCACTTTGAATGGAATAGACACTGACAAAATAATTGGTAGTAATTGTTGTACTGGTGTCAGTTTTAATAAACCATTCAAGTAGAAAATATTTTACAGATCCAGCCATTTCCGATGTGTCACCAGATAAAAGTTTCACATCCTTCAGCACCTGGATTTTAGAGCTAGTACTTCTATTTTTCTTTCCTGCTATATTTTTTTTCTTGTTAATAATAGAGCTGTCATTTCTAATAAAATATGAAACAGCCATCCAGGGAAATAACCCTGGTGATAGATAGAGCAGGCTGAAACACTAGACTGAGTGAACACAAATGCTCAATAGCTTGGAATATAATTCTGTCATTAAATGGAACCTGTAGAGGTAGTAGGACTGAATGCACCAGGGTGAAAATGCTTTGCACTTGGGAGGCTCTTTCAGCTCCTCTTGGAACTGTTCTGGTCATTGGCATCAAAACAGCCTTCTGAGATGTGAAGGAAGAAGTGCCATCAAAAATCAGACACTGTTAGACTGACTAAAGGGAGAGCCATAGAAACGTGCACCAATACGGAACTCTTTTGTCAGCCTCTCTACCAAAAAATTCACTTTAATTGTCACCCACATTTTTGATGAAAAGGATGTCAAGTCCAATTGGAAAATTTCACACAAAGAGATCACAGGGAGATCTATAGATTCTGTGTTTTCTTTGGTGTTTGTAACTGGGATGCAAGGCAGAGGAAACTACATTAGAGAGATCCCCATCTCCCTCGTCTGCTTTAAATGAATGTGATCTATGCAGGAAAAATCTTTTCCATGTGGATCTGACAACTCTATGTTCTCTATTTCAGCTCTCTGCTGTAAGGTTTGCTCCCTAACTCAAGATATACTCTGTCAGCCACATGGTGAATTGTTTCTCCTATGTGTGTTTGTTTACTCCATTCCAAAAATGGAAATGAATATATTTCTTTTTTATCTTTGCAAAGCACTGTGACAGTTCTGGATGGACAGAGCATTAGGAGACTTCAGTATCACTGTTATTGTAAACAATGTTGTTTCTTCGTCCCCAAATATTGAACACAAGTATTTTTTTGGGGGGGTTTCTGAATGGAAAAGTAAAACTGCCTATTTAAATGATAATTATGCTCTTCCCATCCTCCAAATAACAGCTAAAATGTCTGTGTTTTTCTCATTGAGCAGTCTGGTTGGCTAATGGACGATGTCTATTTGCAGTTAAAGCTATTTCAGTGTTGACAATTAAGCATATATGTGGAACAGGGTAATCAGTAGAATGCAGTTTTATCACCAAAGTTAATTATCTAATATTTTCCAGCTTACAATTATGTGAAAATTCCTTAGGCATAAATGACAATGAATCCATCAGTTACAATTTTTTCTCAAGATAATGGCTGACGGAACATTTGCTGCCCCACAAAAAAATGGAAGCAAGAGCAAAATTAATAAGTCAGTTGTTCAGAGTCTATAATATATAAATGTAGTCGTATGTTACATGATGTGCATTCTTATCCTCATGGTAGGAAAATTCCAAGTTGGTGACTGGAATTGCTCATAGATATTTTTCTTTTCAAGAGGTCTTTATATGTATCTATTTCTAAAATTTCGAAAGAAAGTGCCTTTAAAAGGAGCAGAGCAAACCCTGATCTTGACTGTAGATTATGAATGAGAACAGAATTGAGCTAAAAGCTATTGTTTACTATAATAATTGTTAGAGATTCACTACACCAGTGCCTAGGAGAATATGTGCTGCTTTATACAGAAACAAGGCAGGTACCTTCTGGCACATCTTCTTTATATTCCTGAACAACTTGCCCTTTTCATTTTATTTCTCATCAGCTGAAGACTAATCTCAGTAACAATCATTCCAATCAGACACTCTCAAGTGACCTTTAAATGCTTAGGAGAGCCACTGAAGATTATTTGTTAACCTCCATCTTCCAAACTTGAATAAGCATCCTAAATTAACAGGGAGTGAGAGAAACCATGAATAAGCAACACTTTCAGGAAAATGTATCTTGGCAGTTTTACAAGCCCTGCTATCAATTTTCATTTGGAAGTTTATCTTCAAATGAAAACGGAAAAAACTAAATTACTGTCTTAAAAAAAATAAAAGAGCTGGCATTAGCAATGATTTTTAAAAGCATTTGAGAAACTGAGGGACAAAAAGCTGAGCTGCAAAGGGAGGTGTAGGAGTATAGACACTACATTGCATGATATAAATGTTTGTTTTTTAATTTAACCCTATCTAGGCTTCTCTAAGTACTTAGATTTCTTGAGCAAACTGTAGGAAATGGGCTTACTCTCAACAAAAGTCCCAGGCAGTGAGCTCTTTCTGCTCCTGAAACTAATTTTGGGTACCACAGGTACAGGACTTCCCCTCACTGTGTGATCATGCAAGTTGAAATATAAATATCTGACTTATGTTCCTTCATTTTCAGAAGAGGGGGTTAAGATTGCACAGAGTTTGTGGCAGAAGGAAAGTAAGGCTGCCCTCTCTGATAATCCACAGGTCAGGTTTAGCTCCATTTACGACTGATATAGAAATTCCAGGACTTTTCTGTGTATAGAAGAGAGATCTTACATCTGATACCAGTAACAAAGCAGGTTAAAGCCACTACCAGCTATTGACTGGCAATGGCAGCTGTTGATGCAGGTCATTGCCACTCCTCACCTGTGATCAAAGCAAGGAATTGTATTTGCTCTGTTCACTGTGAGGCACTTAATGGTTCTGAACCATCTTAGCTGACAGAGCAGGCTGAACAGTGATGCTCCAGTGGGTATTAAGTATTGTTTTGTTTTGCTGGCCACTGTGAGAATCTGTTTTTACGTGTAAATCTGAACAAGAGTTGGACGGAAGCAAAATACCCATTTAGAGATGGTTTTGTTTATTACCCTCTCCATTCTCACAGAAAGCACATTGGTAATCCTGGTCTCTGGAAGATAATGTATTATCTCCACTAGGTGAATACCCACATGTGCAAAGCTCTCCGAAGAAATCTCACTGCCTTAACATGGAAATGAAGCTGATTCTTAAAGAGTTTGAAGATCCCATTTTGGTGGAGATGCTGTCAGTGTGTTGCAGAGCAGCATAGCCTCGCCAGAGCTCTGGTGCTAAGGTCGCTGACACATGGAATGGAGATTTGATGGAAGCATTCCTTGCAGTATCTCAGTGTAAAACTGGATTGTTTTAATTCCTTTAATCAAATTTTTAATCAGGTTACCATGTGGCCGCACTGTGACTGTAATTGCATATATGGATTTATATGCAATGCATTAAACGCCTTGCAACAAACCCAACAATTTAAAATCTTTTTTTCATAGAGGAATAGTGTTCCAGCTCCTTGCTATTACACAATTGGATGTAATTGCTTGTCAGTAGGTGACTGCTTAGGAGATGTTTTGCCCTGATTCTAAGGAAAGAAAAAGGAAAAAATTACAGCTTGCATTAAGCATAGAAAATTAGCAAGCCAGGCAGAACTCTGACTTAAAAATGTTACCAGCTTCCAAGTAAGTGTGCTGATGGCTACATGGGGCATGTTGAAGATTTAATTAAATTGTATTATAAAAATATATTGTATTTATATTTTGTTTATCCTCACAATGAACAGGAATTCTTTCACATAAGTTCTAGATCTTAATAGGCAGGTGTTTCTGTAATGTGTCATCATTATGCCTGTGTGTTTCACAAGATCATGTTCCATATTCTCTCCTGTTGAATAAAGTTGTATTTTATATATGTCCTAAATAGATTTGTTAGATACTTTTCAGTGTCCGCCAAAAGTAAATAATTGCCTTTCAAGAAGGGGCTCTTTTGGCCTTTCTTTTACCACATTCCACATAATAGAAAATAAATTTGGTGTAGTTTTTCCAATTTCTTTTTCCATTTTTGTGTTTAAAAACCAAAACCACTCCCGGTCTTGTTTCTGCTCTGAAGAAGCATTAACAGTTCAGTAGAAACTGAAAACACTTTGAATAACTTCTCGTTTTTAACTTTCATGTAAATTGACTCATCTTCTGGACAGCAAACAGCCTTAATAGATAATGTAGTTGATGTTCCTGTAAGCATAGTCTTATCCCCACAGACCATTTTCTTGTATTTTATGCATCCTCCCTTTAAATAACTTGAACAGTGGACACATTTTATCTAGACACTAATTTACAGGCCTAAATATTTAGTAAAAAAGTCTGTTGTAGCTTATGAGCTATTTTGAGTATTATTTGCACTGTAGATACAAATAACTAATAGGGCTTGCTTTTTCCTGAAATATTGCTAGGTAACATGCCCATGACTACTAAGTAAAAAATTTTCAAACTTTTAAATAATTCAAAGATAGATTTCCGGATAATTTATTTCCTCTTTTGGTTTGGAACCTACTTGAGTGATATGACAGATAGTAGCAATCAAAAAGACACAAGGAATCTTTTAAAACCAAAAATGAAAAGAGCTATAAATGTCACTACATTTGAGCAGGAGCAGGTACCTTATAGCACCATTTCTAGCATCTTATTATATAAATTTACTTATCTTATTCTGAAAGAAACTTATTACACTTGGAGAGGCTTGATTTCCATCAGTGGCAGTTACAGGACATGGTGGTCAAATGAAGGTAAATAAATGTGATTTCTATTAATAGGTTAATATGATTTTATGAAGAAATACTGAACCATTACTGCTATAAAATGAGCCACGGTTTCAATGGAAATACCAAAGTTCAAAGGAATTTAATGCATGTTGATTTATTTGTAGACAGGTTGATGTTTCTTCTACACAGAGATCTGTCCCTTGAAATGCAAAATTTCTCAATACATCAGAATAAAAAGGCAGTGAACAAAAGTAGTTTGGGCTGTCTTCTTTGAAAAACAGTTCCTTAATCCCTTTTTGAGTTTTCAGCTCATGTTTAAGTCAGCAAAACAAACACACTGCTCAATGTTGTAGGCAATGATAACACCAGGGTAAACACAGGAAATGCTTTTATTAATGTGATCTAAGCATTTAATTGCCTTCCTTGTAGTTTAATCTTATCTTTACACATTGAAGCAGTGCATATTGTGCATTTCTGATCCTCAAAGGACAGCTATTCATATGGCATTGTAGAATAAGACATTATCACCAGAAACCTGACAGGCCTGTAATGTTGCTTGTCAGCTGAGGGGCTAGGAAGTTTGTTATAATTATGAAGGAGATGTACAAAGGATCATGGTTTGCAAAAGACAATGCTGAATCCCACTTTATAATTAAAGAGAAAGGGTAAAGTCAAGATGTGCCTTGAGTGCTGGGTTCTGGTGAGAAATGAAGTGTCAGAATTCAGTAAGCCCCAAACCAGAGAGTTCAGCCTCCAAATGATACATTTACAATTAGCTTAAAATTAAAGAAACAGAGCTTTAAATTATGAGTGATAAAAGGATTATAAACTTAATCTAAAATTTAGGAGCCATGTTTATGATAAGCCAATTATCAAAAGCAATGGTTCTCATGTTCAATTTAAAATTTTTCAGATTACAGCCACGTCTCTGTACTTGCATATGTAGAGGAACAGACATCAAATTAAGAAGAGAAGTTTGTTTTCTCTTTTTTTAAACCAGCTATTTTAGTTTCCTCTCTTAAGACAAACAATATAACACCAGGATCCCCTTCTCTGTTCCAGACCTAGATTATGTTTTGCTTGCTTAAATGTGGGTGGGTAGAATTGCAGGCAGGCTGGATTTCAAATCTTACTTTGCTGGTGTTTAGTGTGTTAATATTTTTCTCTTTATAGAGGGACTATAAGGACTATATTTCCTAATATGTTTTAGAACTCCGCCTTGTGGTATCACCATACTAGTGCCTGAATTTCAAAGGTCTCACTGCCTGGAGTGAGAGTCTGCCATAATTACAGACTCTCTTCCATTAACACAGAATCTGTTAGGACTTCCTGTCACTCATATGGTCTATTTCCATAAATGTGGCCAGCATTTTATTCCATTTTTCCTTTATTTATTTTTATGACTCCCATTTCTTCTTTTAAAATGTGCAATAAAGCACTGTGTGTTTTACAGAACTCAGGGAAAAAAAAGACACAGAAATGTGTAGGTTTAAATTTTCCCTCTGCCATTAGGCTGTACAGCTTCCCTTGGGATGTGCTGCAATTCAGGCTGCTAAAGCCAAGGAGCCAGGCTGCACTGCTGCACCCCTGTATAAACTCTCCCAAAATGTTCTCCTCAATATGTACAGTATTTGCTAATACATTAGGTAACATGAATGCTGTCACATGCATATGTCCTGCATTCATATGCCAATATGCAGAAAAATAGTTAAAAAAACAAAATAAAATTTCTCTCTCTTCAAAATTTGGAATAAAATATAAGTATTCATTTCAAATATTGTGAGTATATTTGTTTCGAAACACAATGTCTTTTCCAATCCTCTAACCACCATTTTTTCATTCTGTCTTAGAAATACTGTTCTAGGCAGCTAAAAACAAAATCTAAGAGAATTTGAATTATGTATATCTTGGCCTCTTCATCCATAATTTTCACGCAAAGGCAAAATTGTATAGCACATTTATTTCAACTTAAATCTGCTACAGGCCAATATCCTAAATTTAGACCACTGACAAAGTCTGTTTTAACTGCATATAGCTAATTCATTTGACATAACAGTAAACTTATATTGTCTCAGAAAAAGAGCATGTCAGAGAAATTTCTGGAAAGCTTTTGATGTGTGACACTAAAGTTCAGAGGGAATCTTGTTTTATCCTTTACTATTTTTAACAAAAAAATGAGAATTGGGATCTCCTTTTCCATCTTTAATTTTCCAGGGTTTGTAGCCCTTAAAAGTAAATATAATCAAGTACAGGATATCCTTAAACGTTGCTCTGTTTCCTCATAGCTGTTGAAGCTGAAAATCAGTTTGCTTGTGTCATTTGTAACACCAACAATTTATCAGTGTATTTTGGACTATTGTGTTCTGCATATTTATTTTTTTTCCCAGCAGATCTGCAGTTGGGCTCTCATTAGCTTTGATAAAAACAAATTATATAAAAGAATGTGACTTTAGAATCATCAGGCAGCTTCCCCTTGAACTTTTTCAAGGAGCCTGCCCTGCTTTTTCCTTTTTCAGATTTATGTGAGCATGGCACCCACTGCTTTTAGTGGAAACACTTCTGATTTACAGTGGTTGAAATGAGGCTTTAGGGTAGAATAATTGACTTGGTAACAATGTAAAACAATAAGCATCTGCTCTGATCCCTTCTGTGTAGATTTCTATATGATAAGAGTGAGCACTTGGGAAAGGTGAAGACAGTATTAATATTATTGTGTGTGTTTTTCTGTATGCCTTCTGCTTGGTTTTTGAACTTGAGGGGTCTATTGGGAAATTTAAGAACTCTTATCATTTACTCTAATAATAAATTCGTCAAGACACAGCTCTTGTAATACTTCGTTCTTGGTTTTGATTCAATTATTTTGACATTACTGAAATGAACCTAGAAATGTCTCTCCACTGGGGAATAGAAAGGCAAAAAGAACAACATAATAAAGACGCCATGAAGAAAGCTGTGTGAAGAGCCAAGTGATTCAAGAAACAGACAGGTAGAATGTTTCTCATTTCCTGCTGGCCCATCTCAATATACTTCAAAAAGTGAATAGTATTTTACCATCAATGTCTTTCATACAACTACAGCAGTTTTGCTCTGATCAGTGATCCTTTGCCCTTTACTGATCTGAGAATAAAGGATTTTGAAAACAGGTTGAGGGAAAGGAAAGCTGTGTATTTCTTCAGGGAAAAATCATCTTAAAAACCACTTTATCTTAGAGGATTACTGGAAAGGCCTGACTGCTTTTACCTGCATTTCATGTCATTCAATGGAATGTAAAGAAATTATATTGGAATGAAATAGGGATGACAAAAGAGTTAAGGGGAGGTGAGGATGTTTGGTCCCTTTTGAATGTGGGAGTGAAAAGCTTTGTATAACCTTTCACATGATTAATAGAATTAAGTTGAATTAATGCCATTGTTAAGTACCAGTTCCTTGTAGTCTGTCTTCTATTTTACATCACAGCCTTAGTTCAAATCCTAAATACGTTAATTTAACAGACAGATGACACCCAGGAGAACTAGTTTGCATAACAAAATAATTATCAGTACTTGTTCCATCTCAGCAGAGGACTCTGAAGCTTTTCCTAATTATCTGAACAACTGACTCCATATTTAGATATTTAGATTGTGTTCTAATTTTATTGTGCATGGTCCATTGCAGCTTGGCTTCTTGGAGGAAGGAAAGTCTATTCTAGTTTATCTGCATTTCCTGTCTTTAGATTGTTGTGTGATAATGAAAAGCTGGTACTCAATTATGATATGGCATTGTAAATAATGTCATGGGCTTTTCTTATGTTAGTGGCAGAATTACTTGAAGCGGGTTTGTTTTAGATTATTTGTTCTGTGTCTTATATTGTCTTATATTGGCTTTATCAGTTAGTTGTGACAACAGGCCTGGACTGCTTTGTACTGCCAGTGTCCCTGGATATTCTTTCTTGATGAGAAACTCTGCTGCCATGGGATTTTCCATTTGACAATATTTGACCAGGATTTCTGAGAATCTTGCAGCATGGCCCGTGTTTTTGTGGCCATAGTTTAGGTGAAGTCTGGAAGTCTTGGAGTTGTCTGCTTTGTGCCCAGGTGCCTTCTGCTGTGTGTGGGGCACAGCTGGTGTGCTCTGAGCAGGACTGGGGTGCCCAGAGCAGCTGCTGTGCTGTGCTGGGGGCTCGTCCTGCCTCTGCCCAAGCTGGGGGTGCAGAGCAGCTCTGCCTTCACTGAAATATACCCCACAGTGCATGAGAATGAATTCCCTAGGGCATCTTGAGTTATTCTAGAAACCATATTTTTAGGTTCCAAGGGGTTTTGAAGTGCACATCTCACTGCTTATAAAAGCTGGTGACTTCTTGGATCCTGTGAATTGTTAAACTGTTTGGGAGAAAAGATAACTCTTCTCAAGTTTGATGTTGTACTTAAATTAGGATATCTAATAGAATTATTTTATCTGCCTGCAGATAAATTATTAAAAAAAAGTCCACATACTTATAATTTTTCAAACGAATTAAGAATATGTTGACATAAACTTAAGATTTCCTACTTGCCTGACTGTACTTCTAAAGGTAAGTAGTCCAGGGAAAGGAGTATGTTTGAAAAACAACTGTAATGGAAAAGACAATATTGTCAGGAGTCTATAGCATAGAGAAAATAACAAAATTAGGAAAAAAAATCTACATTCATGGAGAAAAATGCTTCCAATTGCAATCCTGTTATGTATAACTCAGTATATCTTAGCAGTGTTGTCAAACTGTTTAGTGGTGGTTTTTTGGTTGCTTCTTTTTTTTTTTTTAAAACAGTGTTCAAGCTCTGAGCTCTCAAATAGATAAAATTCTTTCTTTCTTCTATTCATGTCATTGTATCAGGTTAAGGTCACTTCAAAGACAGCCCCAGGGACCTTGCATTGTGGCTCTGTGCTCATAGAGCTGACTTACTGATGAACAGGGGAGTTTGCTGCTTGGGTGTGACAGTGTGTGGTTCAACAAATACTTACTCAGAAGTGAGAATCAAAACAATACATGAAAACTGAGCTTTCATTTCTTTTAGGATTTGCTTCTTGTCTTATTTTTGAAAACTCCATTAAAAGCTTTTCTTCCATGGGATATACTGATGATACAGTGGATAAGTCTGATCTGAGTGTGCATCTAACAACTGGAAAAAATTATTCTCACTGACAGCTGAGAATTGTAAGAGTGATAGTGAGATATGGTTGGTGTCACAGCAAACCTACAGATGATGTGCAGCAAATGTAAATGAGCATGTGGCAGGAGCTGCACTTCCACCACAGGTCTATGGTGAGAGGTGCCCTTCCCTGTTCAGCTCTGTGTGGGGTATGGAGACTTCAGGAATCCCTGTCTGCATTGGAGTGATCTCAGATGATTTCAGGTGGGCCAAGACCTTTGCATTTCTTACCCAATAAAGGGGAGGTCCCCATGGCCCTGCAGCTGGGACCCTGAACACTGCTAGGCATGTCCAGTGCCTCATCAATGACTGAGTGATGCAGTTATGTATTTTACACTTGGCCAGTTTCTGGCAAAGCAGCTTAATTCCATAAAACTTTCTATTTGTTCCTATTACTAATTTAACAATAGTTCTTATTATTTTTCAAATTAAATACAAATAGAGAGGTTTAACTTGAAGCTGGTTAGTGTGAGCCATCAATCGAGGTGGTTCTATCAAATCTGTGTAATTTCATAGATAATGTCTGACCCAAAGATGTGCAAATATAACAAAACCGGAGACTTTCTTTTTTGTATTCTGCTTTGCACTCTCAATCACATTCTTCCTCCCTGTTATATGTGAAAAAAGTTAGGATGTATGGAACCAGAAAGATAAAGTATATTCCCTGACAGGTGCACAATTATTTTATGCAGGGTAGTTGTGTGTGTGTCCATGTGTGGTATAACTTCTTTCTCACTGAAGTAATTGCAGACAACACTAAAGTCTATAAATTATTCCAAAGCCAAATCCTGTTGTAAACAAGCTCATAAGAAGTCAGGAGCTTCTTAGATTATTTCTGTCCTTAGATGTTTAGCATAATGACTTGTTTCCAATGAACCATTACTTGTGCCTCTGGAGTTCCCATAGAGGAAATTAAGCATTAAATTTTAAGTGTTATTTTTTTTTATTATTTTCCACCTGTCATCCTAATTGCAATTTTCAGAGTTTGCTTCCAGTGACAATGGAAATGTAGATTAAAATAGAAAAATAGTTAAAATTATTAAAACTAAGGGTCATAACACCCAGCAGGAGTGGTTGGAACTGAAGCAGTTATGACTGAAACCCAGTGCCTGTGGCAGGGCAGGGCTGTAGTTTGACTGAGCCTATTGCTTGAATGTGCATTATGTTTTCCCTGGTATATAGGTCAATTAGGATTTGGCTTCTCTTTTTCACTTACCTGGTTATTCTACAGGTAACACAATTCTGTATAAATTATTTCAGTTTTTCTTTGTTTCTTGCAACACTTTTGAGCCCTAAGTGCTATATCAATAATCTGTTTTACCCCCCAAGCCCTGTGTACCACTGCAGATCTATAATTGGTAATGGTTGAGTTTGTCAGTTCTCATGATCTGTTACAAAGAGAATCCCTTTGTTCCTTGAAATGAAGGCTAAACCCATTCTTTCTTCACCATGTAGTGTAGTGTCACAGTGAAATTTTGTGCTGGATATTTTAAGCAAGACGCTGAGATTTATTAGGGTACTTTGTTTTGCTTGGGTCTGGAGGATGGGTAAGATGAAGCAGAGAAAAGCAGTTCCAAGTTCTGCTGCCTGCTGTTGGATCCTGCCCTGTAAGAATGTATTTTGGTAGAATCAGTCATTCCACGTGCAACAGTGAACAGAACATCAGCAATCCTCCTGTTTATCTCACTGCAGATTCACGGGGTGCTTTGTAGATGGTGGGTGATCCTCACATCAACTCTGTAAAAAAGAAAATCACTGGTACCATTAGTCAAATGTCAGGTGGAAATTGGGGCCCTGAGGCATCTGGTGCTGCAGCTGGGAGTTCCATTTAAAGCAGGTTGTGCTTGTGGACTTTTGCTCTCTATGAATTAGGTGGGCTTTTTCCTCTTCAAGGAAGTAGTGGTTTTCCATGGATTTTGATTAATCTCTTGAGAGCTAGAGGCATTGGAAAAAAAGAAAAACCTGAAAAGTTCAATGAAATAACGGGAAACAAATAATCCAAATGTTGTGCTGTAAATGCTGAGAATGGAATATATTTGAGGTGACTCAGGGGTGTATAGAAAAGAAGTGTCCTTTTAAATCCAATTTTAAAGTAATCACTTCTTTTTCTCTTTTCAATAAGTCAGCCTTATTCCAGCAATCTCTGCTCCAGGCAGCAGGATGTAATCTGCCTTTCCAGATCCATCTCTCAGTTCCCATCCAAGCCTGCTCTGGTGGGGCTGCAAGCACAGCTGGAGACTGGGCCATGAGGCTTGGAATGGAGAAATGCTCCAGGGAAAGGGACAGGGACTCACCCTGTGTGCCCAGGACACTGTGAGAGATACTCTTAAACCTTAATACAGCCCAGGGCTCTCTCCTGAGCCTTGCTTTTCTTCCTGTGGTAGGTACTGCAGAGGTAATTGAATATATTGTGGAATTGGTTGGCCTGTTTATAAAATGATTTTGCCTATTCTCTGTCCTGTTGCCCAAATTTCTGGGGAATTTTGCAAACCTGCAGTTGAAGTGAACTGCTTTGACACTCTAGGTGTTAATTTTAATATGCATGTCATGTTTGAAAGTGTCAGCAGAAAAGACTGAATGATACTTGTTGCATATAAATCTGAAGTACATAATTGCTCCAGCTGACATGTATGAATGCACTTTCATTATCGTGTCAAGAGGACACTTTGTGCTTGCTAATGAACAATGTTTGGGGTTGGCAATAAAATGGGAAGTACTTGCTTAAATAAAGTTTATTACAGCTTTTAAGAAAAATGTAATTATGAAGTGTTCATACTGAATTAGAAAACTGGTTTTGAAGTGTTAACTTTAATATGAAATGGAGTTATGGTTTAAAGGAGAAGACTGCATGGTGCTGGGGGTTTACTAAAGTGAGCCCAATATAAATGTGAAATGATTCTATTTGATTTGCATGGCCACATAATATTCAGTGGGTATGTGAGCTGGTTTCACAAAGTAATGAGTGATTGAAAATCTCCTGCACTTTCTTAAATCAGTTTGCTTAATTTAGTGACCACAGATGGAAAGGTTTAAATGTAGAGATTCAATCCGAGAATCCAAGATAAAGGGTCTAGTGTTTTGTTAAAACTAACCAGTACCACTAACCTTTACCTGCAGAAAAGATTCTCTGCTTAAGAACTAAAACCAACCCAACAACAACCAAAGAATCAACCCACAAAAAAAAAAAATAAACACAAAACTATGTTTATTTGATAAGGATGAAAATCAGTTAAAAGTTTCATTCATTAAACGTTTCATTCAGTATCCAAACACCACCATATCTTACAGGGAAGCTCAGCAGACAGGGTAAGGCAAGGACTGTAATGTTGGGATGCTCATTAGAAGTTATTTGGAAATTTATGTTCACTACTACTGTAGGACCTCTAGCCTGCTGTGTGGCTATGTAGATATGACACATTACTAGACGTGGATTCCTATCTCCAGCATAACCCAAAAAATAAAATTATTTGAGTTCTAAGCATAGCTTTCCAGCTTGCACACAGAAGACTCATCCAAAACTGCTGTAAATTCCAAGGCAGCAGAGGTGGTACCCAAATTTATGAGCTGCTGGCTACCAGCCACATTCCTGGTGTGTTTATTATGCAGAACACATGAGTTAGGTATGATTCTGACCTGTGTGTTGCTCTGACTTTAAATCAAGGACTGTTGAATTATGGGTTTAATCTCTGGAGAAGCACTGGATGAGTCTCCTGTGCAATCTGAAATGTCCCCTGCTGTGAGCTGGGCAGTGCAGGGAGATGTAGGATATGCAGCAAGTAGGAGAGGTTGTGGAGGGTGTAGTCTCAGATGATGGTGAGCGTTAGCAGCAGCAGCTGGCAGGAGTTGGGGATGCATCCATGCAGGGGCTGGAGGCAGAGTTTAGCCTGGGAAGCTGCAAAATTTATTGATTCCTCACCTCCACAAGACAGTGTCTGCCAGCAAGGTTGTGATGAAGCCTCTGTTATCCACTGGAAGCTGAAGCCCTGAGGGAGTGTGGTGGAAGTGGTGTTCACTGTGATAATTCCTCCTTGTGTGTACTATTGCACAGCCCTGTGCTGCATGAGTGAATCTGGCATTCAGGAGTTCACAGGAATTGATAATGTCTTTTGTGATCATTCAGTATTTCTAGTGGTCTGTAATAATAAGTTATTACTCTTAGGAGAATGTTTTCTACACAAGTTTCCCAGTTCTATGTTTTACTTTGTTCTTTAGGAGATCTTTCAGAAACTCCATGTGTGCTGCTGTGTTTAAAAGCACAGTGATTGTCCCAGCAGTGAGGGAGATTTTGCAGAAAGGCAGTAAAAATTGCAGTCATAGGAAAGCCTTGCTGTCCATCAAGAGTCCAGATGTGTTCCCTGCAGCTCCTGTTTTGTTTTCATTTAAAAATGGTGTGATTTTAATATATCTCCTACTTGACTACAAAAGCATTTCTTCTGTTTATTTTCTCTCTCTCTGTTTCTTAGGAAATAAAATAAAGCTACTTTAAGTCTTTCCTCCTTTTGGACAGGAACTTCTCAATGAAATCTTGTGTGCTCCCCAGCTTCCCTCTAATGTTCTTTCTCTAAAGGTTTTGATAACCTCTTGGAGGGCTAGAGATGCTCATATAAGTCTGTTCTGGCAAATCTTATGCCTGCAAAGTGGCACTTGTAGCATAAGTGCTGCCATTCAGTGAAGATTCTCATAAGAGAAGATTACTTGTGATGTCCCTGGAACTGTGGATCTTCCAACACTTCAGACTTGTTGGGCACTGAGGGGTTGTAGAGAGGAGAGATACTGCCTGTAGCTGTCTGGGATCACCCTCCAGTTTTCAAGCTGTTAAACTAACAGTGAAAAATTCTAATTCTTGTCTGTTTGTCTGCTGTTTATTTTTGGAATTCCAAAGCATTACTCTCTAGTGAGAGCTGATAGTTGCACATCAGGAAAAAATTGTTGAAAATGGTTTAAAAATTATTTTGCTTTTTTTTTTTTCTTTTGTATCTAATTACATGTGGAACTGAAGGGAGGCAATCCTCTCATGCAGCTAGTTTTATTTCCCTGGCTGAATCAAGCAGTAGCTGCAG
The DNA here is from genome assembly GCF_052056855.1 of Sturnus vulgaris. NCBI lineage: Eukaryota > Metazoa > Chordata > Aves > Passeriformes > Sturnidae > Sturnus > Sturnus vulgaris. The sequence continues at coordinate 9,419,013 of NC_142255.1, forward strand.
AGATGGAAAATACAATAATCCCCTTAATGTAAGTTGGTGTTTATTGCTAAACATGTAATATTTTCCAAGATTGTGTGTTTGATATGTAACTTAGACTGGTTGAAGCACAGTTGTGCAGCATTGGAGCTCTCTATCCATCCTTAACTTGCATGGTAAATGTGCAGTGCCTTGTCCCTGACATCTGAGATGCTATTTGAGCTCTGGGGTTTAAGCATAGTAATAAGAAGTAAAGATAGAGCTGCACTTAGTTCTCAGTACTATTGGTATTTTTAGATTAGATAGCACTTCTGTAAACTACTGGGGTTTGTGTGCATTTCCAACTATTCCATGTTAATTTAAATCAAAATAAGAGACAGTAGAATGGGCCTCTATCGATGCAGCAATACCAGGTGTGCTATTGTAAGACCGAGGAATTGGTGGAAAAAAATCTATTGACCTTCCAGTGTTCCTCCAGGCTGAAAGAAAAGCTGTCCCTGCCAAGATATTGCACTGCTTTTTACAGGAAAGATTGAAGGCTACTTGGAAATATAACAGTTATAGAGAAAGAATGGCTGCAACACTAAGTATTAGCTTAATGCTTGTTTGTGTGCTTAATTATTTCATTATTAGCCCCTACTGTGCACTTGAAAGAGTGAGAGGTTCATGGATAGAGGCTTTCACTTCCCACTAATGAAGAAAGATTATTCTTTCTCAAAATTTAGTCAGTTTTCTGCACACAGACTTGCAAAGAAAAGGAAAGATGGCAGAAAAGGGAGAGGGGAAATGAGTATTTTGCTTTGGGACAGAAGAAACTGGAATGACAAAATATCTATAGATGTGTAAACAATTTATTTTAGTTGAAAGAACACAACGCGAAAGCCTGACTAAATTGTAAGCATAACTAAATTTTAGCTGGTGTGCTGCATGGGTTTATTTACAAATTGATCAGGTGTTTGCAATTGATCCAGAGTGGCCCAATTCTTTATTATTTTAAAGGTTTTTTTAGCTTGTTGTAATAAGTTCTGTCCTGGCAAAAGCAGATCTGAAAATGTCAGTCATAACACAGCTTTTTGCAAAGTCATGTGTATTGAGATCTTTTAAGCACATTCCTATGGAAAGATGTTAAAAAAGATTAAAATTAAAGTGGAACAAGTCATGTCCAAACAAGATTGTTTTAAGAAGGGAGCCAGGAAGCTGCTATAGTTTCTTCCAAATTCCAGACAGAATGAGAGCACCATCATCTCGTTGCTGTAGTGTCAGTTCATTTTACCCTCAGCAGCTTGCGTCCAGTACCAATGCACAGTTTGTGCAAAAGGGGATCTCTTGCTTTTTAAAATGGGTGATGGGTCTGGAATAATTATTTTACTGTGTATTTTACTGTTTAGGGGAGGGGAGTTCATTTGTGGGGATTTTTGTGGTTTTCCTAATTTTTTAAAATTATTATTACTCAGGCGTTTTGATTGGTTTTACTTGACTGCAAATGGAAGAAATAAAACATGTCAGATTTCTATCCTATCAACAATATAGAACCACGTAGTTATCAGTTCAGCTTTTCACTACCTTCTCCTCCCTCTTCCCAATTCAGGAAGCTTCTGATTTTACAAGTGTCAAATCTTAGAAGATGATGATGATAAGTTCTGAACTGACCAAACAAACAGAATAAATACTTTAATTCTATATATTGGTTCTAATGTTCTTCTGGTCAGATTTTTCATAGTTTATCCATAACCCCAGTTGTCCTTGACCATCAATTCTGATATTTGCACCACTGGACGATGTCAGCATCAATGAAACATGATAATAGTGGTCAGTGAAATCGATCTTTTGAATCTGGACATAGCAGAGGAACAATGTGAGATGTGCTATGGTTATTGAGGTGGTCAGAGAAAAAGAAGTTAAGTAAGAGGTAAAGAGAGATTTTTCACTATCGATTTTGGTGGATAAAAAGTTACCATCCATGAGGCTGATGTGGCCAGCAGGTGATATTAGAGAAGTACAAGACTGAATAGGACAGATGTGATGTAGAAAAATATATTATTAACTTAAAACAGTCACTACACCTTAAAACTATTACTGGTGACTGCTGGGCAGATTTCCTTTGTTCTGTGCTGCCTGTCTAAAGCTGATCAATTTTGTTTTTAAAGTGCACTTGCCTCCTTTGACTGTTATCATTATATTGGCATAATGTGTGTTGTAAAGTGACATTAGTGACAGCACTGCCAAATTAGGGAGTTTTTTGTTTTAAAATACATATCTGGTGTATAAAGGAAGTATGACAAATGCTATATCCCTTTCTGATTGGGATTTCTGGGATTTCATTCATTCATTGATCACCCCATTTACCTGAACTCAGTGCCAGTTTCATATTGAAGTATTCTTTAATTTCTGAGTGAAAGGTTGCTCAGCTCAAGTGTGATGGAAAATAAAGCACTGAAGTCTGAAGTAAACATGGGTGGGAATTCTAAACTTGTTCACCCCTGAAGTTTCTGGGTTATTAAGACACTTGAACTTAGTTGAGTCATTCCCCCGCCTCCATACATATCCAGAGATCCCAAAATACTACTTTGAAATGGGGTGGTGTTTTGCACCACTTAATTAGTGGCTTGTCTGAAGTTTCTTCTGTCTTCACTCAGAGCCAGGATTAAAAAACACAAAGCTGACAATTTTTTTTTGTGTTCAGGCTTGGTTGTTTATTAAATTTATCTAAAGTACAGAAAGTTCAGCAACACTTCTAGCTACGAGCTAAAAGTGAGCAAAATGGAGATGAACCTAGCTAGCTACAAGGTCTCTTAAAGCTAAACGGTCCAATAGAGAATAAACACCTATATTATTTATACTTTTGACCCAATAACCAAGCTCCCATGGCCCTCAGTGCAGCACTAACTGTCCAACCAGAAGCTACTACCTGAAATTATGAAGAAGGAAGAAGAACATTGAAAGGAGACACCACCCAAAATCCTCCATCTTGTCCCATACCTATCACTATATTATAAAAACCTCAAATTCCAAACCCTTCACCATGTGAAATCTCACACTCCTATTCTAACTACACACCCGTGACCTTAACTCCATCACTCAAATTTGGAAGCCTTCTCCAAGGCTTCAGGTCAAAAGCAGTGTTTACCTGGGGGTCAGTGCCAGAGAGCACAGGAAGCTCAAAAAGCCCAGGTTTGTGGGTGTCTCCTCGAGTTACCACTGGGAGCGAGGCCTCTGCCACCTCACATGTGTCAGCCTGATGTGTCACAGTACAGAGGGAGCTTTATGCAGTCCTTTAAGGAAAAGTCTCTCATTTCCAGTGTCCCTTGCCCAGCCAAGGAATATCCTTGCTGGGCAGCCAGAGGCAGGCAGTTGTTTGTGAGCAGAGCAGTGCACACCTGAGCACCAAGCCCAAAGGAACATCTTGGCTCACCCAGAGCTGTGCAGCAGTGACAGCTCACAGTGGCACAAACCTGCTCATGTTTGACTCACGGTGCTGGCTTTCAGCACGCTGGGAATACTGTCCCACTGCATGTATTTGTCCTAAGAGCACCTAGAAATTCTAACTGTACACTGATGTGGATCTGTTCTAGGGCTTTCGTGTGTGAGACTGCTTTATTCTCATCAAAGAAATGAACAATTATGGTCTCCAAAGATGATTCAGAGAGAGATACAATATTAGATGAGATTGGAAATAATATATTGGTAGTGAAGGATATTGAATTACTCAGGGTGACTCCTGGAGTGTATTCCTGCGTTTCTGCATAATGATTTTGGCCATTATAATGAAATAGTATATTAAGGGAATAAAAGATTGTCAATAAGGTATTTAAGCTTCCATTACTGAATGTAAAATACTTACATTTTACCATTTAATAGCAACTAAGATACTCTGCCTTATCAAACTGCAATAGGTTAGGAGAAAAACTGTTCCTTCAGTGTTGTATATCAGCCCTAGGGTGAAGGTAGGGTTAAATTTCACTGTCTAATGCACATTTGTTCTCATCGTAAAGCTAATCTTGTAATTTCTCACAAGACTGGCAATCTTGGGAGAAATGAGCTAGTACTGAGGTTAAATTACCTCTTACCCTAAAGGAGGCAAAGGATATTCTTGGATGAATGGCTCAGCATGATGCACATTATAGATAACTAAGGTGTTGCATAATGCAAGGCTTAGCTTTTGGCTGTGGAAAGAACTTTAGGCCTGTTTTTAGTAGCATATCTGTCTGGAAAATAATTCAAGGCTTTTTGGAATAATTCAGTTTTGCTGAAAGTCTTCAGAATTGTACTATCTCATTTTATATTGTCTGTACTACTGATCTCAGAGCTTTCAGTATTGGCTGAAGCTATTAACACAGTCACTTTCTAGCAGAAAAATGCACAGTGCTGACTTATTTGATGAAATGTGCAGGATACTGGAATTTAAGTAGTGTGTGGTTTTTTAATGTACATGACTATAAGTGATAAAACACCTTTTTCTCAAAATAGCAATGGAGCTAAAATTTTTAAAGCCTTTATGTCAATGCTTACAGATTTAAAGACAAGAAACTGTAAGGCTTTCTGCACTTACTTTAATATTAATTATTGAAATGAATGGATCTTAGAAGAGGTGGAGCTCACACATTTGTTCAAAACAGATTTTGCAATCTGTTTTTGATTGTTTCCTGACAGCACTGATTGTTCTTTTCTAAAACAGACTAAATTATAATAAAATATAGAGCCATAGAAGGAATTGAAAAATAATCCTGGAATAACTTACTCAATGGTTATTACACAATTACATTTATCTCATAATAAATTATTTTTCATAATTTTCACCCATTCCATGTGAGAGTAACAAGAAATGGCAAGCTCAGCAGAAAGTAGGGATATTATGATATATGAGTGGTTATTAAAAGCGTCAAGAAAGGAAAGTATTTAGAGGAAAAGTCTGGATTGAAAGAAATTAAAATGCCTATTAAGATTATTAATATAACATAGCTGTGGCTCATAGTTCAAATAGTTGAGTGTTTCTTGAGTCTGCAATATCCTTTCATTTGCCAGTAGTGCAGAGTTAAGGGGAGAGATTCACTTTACTCAATGCTCTTTGATATATCTGTGAAGAAATTGAACAAATTCAGCACATTTTTTGGACATGTTTTGATTGGAGGTTGAAGACATGGCACTCAAAATAGCAGAGAATTTAACAGAGAGGCAAGAAGAATGGGGTAGGTAACCATTGAAATTATAACTTTATAAAATGGGCTGTAGCTGATAACAAGGTTTTATGTTGTTGGCAGTCACAGATATGAACAACTTCTGTAGGAAAGGGTAGAAGCTTTCAATAAAAATATTGGTTTGTGGGATCAGGTAAATAAAGGAGCTGGGATATATTGATAAAATACTATGAATTGGAAGGGACTCCCAAGGTTCATCAAAGCTCAACTCTTTAAATCAGTTGAGTTTGATTTTAATCTCTTGGTTAGTTCTGAATCCCTTTTGGATTATCTTTAACTGCAGATATAGATTAAAGTTGCTGCTGATCTATGGTTTTATGTTGATGTGAGACTTTGATGCTTCTTGAGAAGTCATAGAAAAAACAAATCCATTTCAGTATGCAGTATTGAGATTAATTTTGGGACTAGTAATGGCCCATATAAAATTTAAAACTGAATTTTTTTTCTTAAGAAAAATATAATTCTAACGGTACTGAAATGGCAGCAAATTCAGTGAAGAAGATCAATAGATATTTGTGTGTGTGCACCTTACAGTTAGCCAGAAAAGAAGACAGAATAACTTATTTTAGACAAGAGAAAAGCTGTCAGTATACATCTTCAGCAGTAGAAAAAAATGCCTTTAACAGAAGAGTAGCCATTCAACATAGGAGGAAAGAATGTAGAAGGCAAAATCCAAAGAGAGATGAAGGGGAGAAAGCAGAAGATTTCTGCCCTAAATCCCTCAGTGATCCCCATTCCCACTGAAGGGGGTGAAGGCAAGGTGAGGATCAACCCCAAGTGCATCATTTCCTTCTTGTACCTACGGCAAGGCAGTGACAGGCTTTCCTCCATGATTTATTTTGTTAGAATCTGCTTCTTGAGAGAAACTACTAACAATAGTAAATATTAGCATGAGTTCCAGTGCAAGTTAAAAAATATAATTTACATTCTGAGATAGAGTTATTAGCACCTGATTTTGCAATAGTATTCTGAGACTGAAATAGACTGAGCTTTGGACTTACAGTCCTTTATGATTGGATTTGAAAAATATTTTATTTTAATCTATGCTCTTTCTTCCTTTATAGGGAGAGGTTGGCTTTTGTGGCATCTGTTAAAGGAGTGAAACCATGAATTTCATACATCACTTCAAGCATCTGGGCTTCATGCAGAAGTGTGACATCTGAGCTAGGTAAAGGATACATTTAAGTTACTTTTTAATTGTTTTATTTAGGTGCTCAAAGCTATTAATAGAAATGGCTGAAGGATGATTTATTCATAATATTTGGACAAAGAAAAATAGATATTGTTGGATGGTAAAAGGTAATAATAAAAATTATCATAAATCTGGAAAGTTCAAGAAATTATTGTTCTCAAGAAGAATAGGTTTTATGGAGATGCTGGCATCATTATTTTATTCTGATAGTTGTTTGTGCCATTGTGTACTGTTAATATGAGTAAGTGAAAACTCCTTCAGGAGCATCTCCATCTGTGCTGTGTCTGTTACCTGAAGAAATGGGTATGTGAACAAGCCACATTATCAAACTAGGAATCAATTTCATACTATTCCCACTTTTTCTCAACCAGTTTTGGTAACTTCAGTGATGTTTCTGATTTCTGCCATGTGCAGTAGCAGCAGCACTGGCAGCACAGGGAAATGCCAGGGGCCCCCATCACAATGTTCATGTCTTCAGACACGAGAAGGACCATTAAAGTTAAAACTGCTCCACACCTGCTTTAGATGTGTCACCTCCTTGAACTGCCTGGTATGGTGATTGCATGGGCAATTCAAAAATAGCTGCCTACCCTGCAACCCCATTTCCAGAGGAGCCATGTTTTCAGAACAGTTTCACTTACTCTCTGCAAATCTCTGCCTTGCTCTCTAATTTAAAAATATATTCTTTGTGTCTGCCACCTCCCTGCTAAATGTAGATTGTGTGTCAGGGGGCTGACACACAAAAGGCCTCAATCTCTTAAGAAGCTGCCACCAGAACACCTAATAGACTGTCAGTTTGAATGTTTAAATGAGACACAGCAAGGGAAGGAATAATGCTTTTAACAAAAGAGTGGTGGGTAGACTAGGAAAAAAAGCTCAGCTCCACTGACAAGGTGACTGGAAATGTAGTACTTGGAGTGGAAGGGAGATATTGATGAAAGTATCAGTAACAGGTGAAAAATGGTGCTCAGACTTGGGCTGCTAATAGGAAATAGAGCAAGCATTTATGGCTGTAGAGAGAAGCAGGTAAGGAGTCAGGTTAGGACTAGAAGATTGGCTCCTTTGTAGGATGCAGTGCTGTCATCTCCCCCTGTGACGAGCGCTACTTTTAAGCTACATCTCTGGATGTAATACAGATTTGGGCATGACTGAGCCCTGAAAATTAGTCTTTGTACATCCTGCTTGTTTTAAACCATTGCAGGTAGCTTCATCTCTGAAACTATCTGTGACATTATTTGGGGTAGGGATTCAGAACTGAATTCCTGCATGTCAGCAGCATCTCAAATCGCCTCGCTTACAAATGGAATGTGGAAGGATAGAAATTGCAGGAGTTTTGCTCTGTGTTGTGCAAGTGATGTGTTTGAACACTGCCAATATGAAAACACATTTCCTTTGGCACACACTAACCAAAGACTCTTCTGCTTTCTCCAAGAAAGGCAGAAAGAAGAGCTCTGTTCCCTCCTGTGACAGTAAAATAACTTCCTGGTGTTTGGATTTGTTCTGTGATGCTCTCCCACAGAAATGCGTCTGTCTTTTCAAAACCGAGTGATGCAAAAAAGAAGCCATTAGGTCAGTCAGTCTCTTTCTTCCTCCCTCGTCCTGACTGCTGGATCCACTCAAGCCTTTGGCTACCTGTTTTGCCAATAATTTTCCAGTTAACAGGTGGCAAGCCCCATGTTGCTGGATGTTATTAAATAAATGGTTTTCCAGATGGCCGTAATATTATATCTTTAAATAAAAGTACACAAGCTTAGTGTCAGCACCTTATTTATGGAATGCTTTTGGCTCCTGAACTGCTTGTTGAAATTGTTGTGAGCCATTTGGTCACTGAGAAGTAATTGTGTATTACTGTAGACAACAAGCTGTTTGCATTAATTAGCAATCAGAGCATATTGCCAAATGGGGAATAACATGTCTTTGACATCTCTGCAGATCCTGGTAACTGAAGCAGTGCAAACTCATGGATTGTCCTTTGCTGCATGTTTATAGTGTGAACTTCCAGTCCATCTGCCCATAAAGTCATCTGCAAAACCACCAGGGACACAGCTGGCAGAAATAAAAGCTAAGGTAGGAGAAACAACGTGTGAAGGAACGAGGAGTTTGTAAAATATCATTGGTTTTTGCAGCAAAAGTAACTTTTGTGATCATTTCATGTGGCTTCCAAACATGGGAAATGGTGAATGTTGTCTTGCTCACGTGTGCTGTTTTCACCAGCTGAGGAGGAGCTGTACTGAGTCAATCAGAGGTACCCTGAACCAGCCTTAGAGAAGCACAGTACAGCATGATAGAGGAAAAACCTTCTGAGTATAGCTCAGCAATCCAGCTTGGATGAGCAATGCACAGGCCAGATCTCATGAAATTAACCTCGGAAAGGATTCTAGCCATTCTCTGTCTGTGCCATTGCACTTTTGAATGCATAGGAGTTAGAGAGCAGTGCCTCCACAAACGTACATTTGGATGCAGAGGGTGCCCTTGGCTGAACAGCTAGATAGGATACACTTATATCCTCTTGTGTTGGGTTTTGGTGAGGGGAGGTGTTAAAAATAGTTGAAAGGTGGGGAAAACTGCAAGAGAGCAGGAACTTTGTTCCATGTGGAAAAAGAGGGGTGAAGATAGAATTGACACTAAAAGTAACGCTGGGGGGGTTTCCCTCTTGCCAGTCAACTTGCACCTTCTCTTGAAGAATAATATTATACAGTATCAGTATATAGTATACAGCAATTGTGATATGCACTAAGAGAACCTTGAGATTCATAGTGTTTTCTGTGTGGCACTGTTTTTCTTCCTCAAGGCTTTTTGAAAATGTTCTCCTTAGTGAGAAAGCTTCATGTGAAAAATCAGGAGTAAAGAAACCTGAGTAGTCTGGAGCCAGGGGCAGAAACATTCATAGGGAGTGGGAACTGTGGTTTTCAAATTTTAGAACCCTGGCTTTTCACATTCCTCCTTGTTTGGGAGTTCCAGCTTGATTTTTGAAGACCTCTGAAGTCTTTGTTGACAAAGGTGGTCAGGAAAACTCAATTTGTGAGGAAAAAAGAAATAATTTTTTTTAGGAAAAATTAACTGCATGCTGCACCCATTTGTCTTTTAGAATCAAATTAATTGTATAGGCATAAGTTGATTTTAAGAATTACCTTCCTGGACCTAAGCTAATAAATGCATGTGTCTCTGAAAACTCTTGTGCTGCTGTGGTGGATTGGGATAATTTTATCTGTGTGTTTTGTAGTGCAAGTAATAAAACCAGTTTTGAGTCCAGTGTGCAGATTTGTAGCCCCAAGCTAGGAAATGTGGGGGTTTGAAATCCAGCAGTGGATTTTGTGTTGCCTAGAGAGCAAAGGCACAATGGGAGAGAGGAAGGAAAAACACATTCAGGTGCAGCCCAGTGCTTTGCATTTTGACTTTTTTTGCAGGAATGCTTGTACTGGTAAATGCATTTATTCATTTATCCTGTGCTTAAGAATTAGAGATGTTTGCTACTAAAATGCCAGGTTCTCTGAATTATTAAGCACAGTATAATGAACCCTTTGCAGGAAATAACTAGAATGTGATCTATGTCTGCAGAGGAAGGAAAGGAGCAAAACACATTAAAAAATAAATTAATGTAATGCAAAATAACCTTAGTTCCACTGCACAGAAATTTATAATTGTGCTGATCTTCCAGAAGATGCTGCACATTCTGTGCAAAAGTACAGTGTGATGATGAGTGCCATTCAAAATTAGGATCTTTCATATTCAGAGTGTTTCACACACACATTTGGCATGTACAGGTAGAGACATTTCAGTGAAGCAAGAGATCATCTAGACAGGAACTCTTAACAAACAATTCCCACCAGGGGCTTAGGGGTGTAGTTTTCTAGTGCTTCTGGGTTTGGGCTTTTTTATTTCGTTTTTTTCTTCTCTAAGATGTATTGCTTTTTGTTTACTTTCAAAAGGCAGTGCACTGACATAATCTTTTAGGATCTCATTCATACCTCCAGGGTTACACTGGAGGTCAGGGCTGCATTCTCAGCTCCTGGTGACTTGATATGAATAAATTGATTTTGAAATAACGAAATAAATTTCTGTGGTAGGATAAGCAAAGATAAAGCATTTCCACCAAAGGCTTCAAAGCCAGCATAATTGGCCAATAAATAAATAAGAAAAATCTCTTTGCTGTCTTTCAGAGTAGCATTTCTTGCACAATGTTTTTCACAATTGCAGTTCACTGGCCTTAGCCACATATGACTTTAGTTACCCAGTTGAGACTTGTGACTCCTCCTTAGATTTTCCAGGGGAAACTGATGTCCTGTGTGCTCCCTAAGGAAGATGTAACTGTGAGCAGAGGAATAGTGGATGGTGATGGAGCCATTAAATAGGGATCATCTGAGGGGACTTGGTGCCAACAGTGCACACACTTGGAAGAAGATCATGGATTCAGGCAGCTCTCTTGCCTGTGCAAGCCTTGGAGTTAAACCAGAGGGGATGAGTGTGTGAGAGGCAGCTGAGCAGCTCCTGCTGCAGGAGCCGCAGAACTGGAGGGCACAGAGGGATCTCAGCTCTGCTGTGTTTGGGGGAGCTGCAGCAGTGGCAGCCTGGCCTTGGGAGGAGGCAGCCCCGGGACATTTGTGTGTGCCTTAGGAGGAGCCTGTGTGACTCCTGCCCTGCTGCTACTGACACTGCTCGTGGGAGCAGCCTGGACTGAGAGTGCCGTGGTGCCTGGGCAAGACATCCTCTGCCTGGGGCTTCACAACAACAGGGCTTTGGGGATTTGTTTGCTGTGTTAAAAAATCTCTGCCTTCTGTTTTGTAAAAGTCATTGGACATTTTCAGAATGACTTGATTTGATCTATTTCTTCTGTATTATGAACTGAATTAAAGGCAGGAGGGAGTGTAAAAATGTATTTTAAAAAGCTCCCATAGTAAGTAAACTGGACTTTTAATTTTTGGTCAAAGCAAAATTTTTAGGTTGTGTTTCACTAAATTTGACTGCACTCCTTTTTTCTAAAGCCATGTTTATTTGCATGGAGGCTGAGTTGTGAAAGGGGAAGGTGTGCCTGAGAATGAAATTGAGCAAAATGCTTTCAGCTTGCCTGGCTTTGATTACTTGTCAGGAGCAAGTGTTGCTCTGTTACTGAACCTGTTAGTGCTATGCAGTTCTGCTTTTCCTCAGAAAACTCCATCAGATGTATTTACATGGCCCCTTAGATGAAAGCCCCAGAGCTAGGCAGGGCTGCCCCTGCTACCTCTTGTACTGTGAAGTGGTTGCAATTTTGCTTTTGAACCTGGAATGATATTTTAGTCTTGTATCAGTGTAGTGTGTTAATCCCATATAAATCTTCTTGATATGGTTCCTCAGACATGAAGACTTAGCCTTAAAAAAATTCATTTAATAGTTATTTCATAAAACCAGTGCCTGCATACTTTTGTTCCCCTTTGTGTTTTTCTTGTCACACTTCATTGAGGTGAAAACAATTTATTTGCTTCTCTTGCCAGGATATGTGGATCTGACAGTGAAAATAAGATGTCATTTTCAGTGTCTCATCTGATCAACAACATAGACAGCCATCAACAAAATATTTACATTTTTCAGTGATGATTATGGATGAGAATGCATAAATCAAGGTTGTTTTACATTTTATAATCTAAATTGTCACATATGAATTGATTCTGAAGTTTCATTAGGACTAGAAAGTGCCAAAATGATTCAGTGAACTGTAAGCATGGCAATAACCATTGAAAACAGTAAAAATCAGGGCTATTCCTCATTATATTATTTTTTTCTACTAGTTTTCAGTTCATTTTTGCCAGTAGCTCCCATTGATAATAGGTGTAAAAAAAGGTAAAATGTTCTAGTTATCGTTTCTAACTTTTTTGCTTATAATCTAAATTTCTGCATTAAGCATATTACCAGAGAGTTGCTAAGAGGCAAAGTTAAATCTGCTTTAAGTTTTCTTTTTTTTTTTTTTTTAATGACTAGCCAATTTATATATTATCTACAATTTTGCATTTATCTGTAATTTCCAGTAAGCTAGGTCATGCTCTTAATTCTTTTATCTGGTAAGTTCTTGCCTCCTGAATACTCTGAAAACTTCGATTTGAGACGAAGTATTTTATTAGGATGTAAACTCTGCCAGATATTGAGTCACTAGACACGTGTGAGAACTTTGGTGATTGCAATGCTGTCAACTGCCTTTAAACTTTATGTATGCTTTTATAATTATCTCATGTGATCTCACAGGTGCTCTAAGAGCCTTGGGTCCTTTTTTAATGATCTATACAGACGTAATTGTAGAATAGTCAAAAAGAACATAATAAAAGCAAGTTTAATACCATATATATCTTAAAAATTCTTTAGGGCCTATTCAGTCACTGCAACCCCTTAGGTATAGAAACAAACAAGCTGCCTCATAAGCCAGCTCAGTTTTTCAATTGGAGGATGGAAGTTCTTTCCCACACTAGAAAAATCAGTTTTCAAGTACAGCTGCTGTGATGGGGATGTGGTGCAGCAAACACAGACAGTGAGGAGTGGCCATCCATCATTTGACACACTAATCTGTTGGTCTTGCAGGGCTTATAGAAAAGCAAACCAAGGTGGGGAAAAGTAATTATTTTATACATTAAAACTGCCAGTTGAAGTTTTACTGCTGCTGTTTGTTTTTTTACCCTCTGTTTTGATGCCTGAGCTGGAAGTGTTGTGTAAATAGCCAGCTAAGACAGAACAGCAGCTCCCTGTTTCTGCTGTGGGAAAGCCCAAGGGGTGCAGTTACACTTGTGCTGAACCTGTGAGCAATCCATGACATAGATGGGAGGTCTCACCCCAGTGTGACTTTGGTAATTCTACTCAAGTGCTGTCATCTGTGCTTTATATACCCAATGCAGTGGGCTGAGACTTCCATGGATTTGGAGCAGCTTCGTGGATGCAATGTCCATCTGCATACATGGATCCCAGCTTGGTTTCCTTAAATGCTTCTACTGTTTCTCAGAAAGGGCATAGCCTCTATGCTCCAAGATGCTCTAAAATGCTTTGAGTATTGTTTTAACACCTCTTCTGAACAGAGAACCTTTCCTATACTGGAAACTTAGAAAGAAAGTACAGGGGATCTGAATCTGGCATTCCCAGTATCCAAAAAAAATTGGTAACACACAGCGACCAGAAAAGTGCTAATTTCTGAAGGCAACAGGCTTGTATACAGCATGAAATGAAGTATTAAACATTTTTTCAAGCTGGTGACCTTTTACACTGGAGAGGGAGGATGTAAAACCTGACATTTTTTCACTGATCATCTTTCACAAGAATAAAAAAACCCTACCTTTAATCAGTGAGTGATAAATGCTCTTTTTTGGTTTTGAAATGTTCTACGACTGATTGCACACACTAACTTAGAAAAATTGCCACAGACTCATAATGACAGGATTTATCTGAAATTATGTAAAATTGGTTTCAGTATTTTTGAAAAAAATAAGAGGTTGTATAAAGGTTTCATTGTATTTAGGTAGGAGTGAGTTATTCCTCAGTGTGGGTAATTGTACCTGGTAGTCATTGTTAAGGAAAGAAAAAATGCCTCCAGTGTTCTTTGGTCCCAGTTCTCCCTTCCAATATTCCCCCTCACTGCTTCCTTTCTCAGCCAGAATTGTGTTTAGCATGGAAATACAGCCACAGTACCAGGATGCCCAACATGTGTCAGTTTTATAAAATGTAATTCATGAGCAATGCTGAAACCCAAGTTGTTGAAGGGCATAAACACAGAGAGCTAATATTCTTCAGGCAAATCCAAAGTTATTTTGATATCAGACAACTTCTGGCAGGTTACCTTCTGTCCTTCCTGCAGTAAAATAATGGCTTTTGTCACTTGTTTTTAATTTCAAACTGATGTGCTGGAAGTATCTATTTCAAAGATGAAGGAAAAGTAAGACAAAAAGAGATTGTTACTTTCCCCAAATCAGTTTGATTTCTGTCATTACAAAACAATACCTTTCCAGCAGATGTCTTTGAATGCCAGCCAGCAGTATGACAGATAACTTATAGCTGCTCTGATTATTCATGCAGATATCAGCAGGTTATTCCAAAAGGGCTTTATTTCATATTGTTAAAGCTATTCTCTAAAAGAAACAGTAATCTTTCTGATGAGCATGGGGAACAATTTCTTCAATACCAGTCCAATTTATTTGGACCCTCTGATTGGTGCTTTCAGCTAGATCTCTAAGCACAATATTAATTATTCATTAAGGTACTTGAAGGGAGAATATTTGCATAGCCATACTGCAAAATTGATGAGGCTTTGCATATGCACCGTAGGAATAGCTTTCAACTTAGTGCTAAAACTAGAGATGATACTAATAAAATTGTTTAAAAAAATTATCTAAAAAGCCAACGATAATTTGAACTTTCTCATAACCACAGAACATTTATTTTTATAGCACCCACATGTCCTATTGAGAGATCATGGAAATATTCTTTCTGCAGCTGGTCATATGAGTATAGAATAAAAAAAAATAATCCTCAAGAACCTTTGTATAAGAAAAGGTCATAATGGGGATAATAGATAGTAAAAAGAGAGAAATAGGTTTTCTGTGAGTGGGAGGAAAGAGTAAGCCTGACATTTAATGTACTTATCTTCACTTGGAGACGCACAGACTGGCTTTATGGAAAATTGTAGTGTTCTGTCCTTAAACAGGCAGAGGGTCATTGCTTACTAAAAGGTTGGGATACTCCTCTTTGTGTGTGCATGTTAAGGTGCAGTTACATCTAAAATGGTAAATTAAAAAAAAAATCAAAACCTTTAAATTCAAACTTTTTTAAAACAGTAAAAATTGAAAAAGATCTTGGTAATTGGGAAAGCTGCAAAGTGGCTGCACTGTGGGCTGGCTGCAGTTCCTACAGCTCTTTTGCAGATGAGGGAACCAGGCTGGAACGTGTTTGAGGTTTTAATCATCCTTTATTCCTTTCTCCCAGAAAAGTCCCACATAGAAAAATGGAGAGAAGCAGGGGCTTGTGCCTGAGTTTCAGCATTTTCATTGACTTTCTCAGTATCCAGCCCCATCTGTGAAACACAGACTGCTTCTTACTCCCTAATCTGGCATCCTTCTTAGCAGGGAAGGAGGGGATGTTCCAAGCTCTTGAACTTAGGGCAGCAGTGCCATCAGTTTTGGTAAACATTAAACTAGAATTGGTTGGTTTGTCAAAAAGCAGGCTTACAGCCCCTGAATTAGATAGCTAAAACTCTGATAGGAGAGGTTAATTTCCACTCACAAGGATGTAATAATGTTTGTGGGATTATCCTTCACAAGGTACTGAGGGACACACAGGAAAAAATTGACCATTTGCTGGAAATGTCAACAGGAAATCAAGAGCAATATAGTCCATTTTTCATTCATGACAAATTTGTTTTAATTCTAAGCTTCTTTCAACAACTTTGGAAAAATAGTAGATTTTTAATATTAAAACAGTTTGAGAACTAGAATGTGGTTCAGTTTCGGTACAATTCTGCTGAATCTAAAAGTGTTTGAATAGATCAGAAAACTTATTTTAGTGTAGGTTTATTGAGAAACCGTCACAATATAAACTGAAATATTGCCAAATCAAATGTCTTTTCATCATAAAAATTAAATAAATTAAACAGAAAATAATATGCTTAGGTAATTTTGTAATTCAGCACACCCAGAAATTCAAGTGATTCCTGTTTGAGTGTCAAAGGATTTTTTAACTGCCATTTGTTGTGTTTCATGAGCTGCAAAGAAAATATATTTGTTGATGCACTGATGATACAAAGTTTGGAAATGTTTTAGAATGTCAAGATACAAAAGATATTGTAGGTAATGAAGCAGGTCATCTTTAATTTCAAGTCTTTTTTTTGGTACACGAGTAAAATGTTTTTGGTCTCATAGAAGGAATTTGGATGTTCAATTTATATTGTAACTAAGGGTAATTCAGCATCCCAACCTCCTGAGAGTCTTTGAACATATGATAATCTTATCTAAAATCTCATTTGCTTTGTTTTTACCTTTAACAGTTCTATACACAACCTGGGCATTATTAAAATGCCCTTTAAAATGAGCCTGAAAATACCGGGATTCCATTTTGAAATGGGCTGAATATAATTGAAGGTATTAGGAGAGGGAAAGTCTGTAATGAGTGGCAGAAAAGGCAGATGTGCTAGTCCTGTGCTGGAATTGGAGGCACCTAACAATGGGATTGGAAAAATGCAGTCCTACATTATAAGAGAATATGAATTTCATCAGTATTCATAACATATGTTGATATTCCATCAGTGAAACGCTGCTGTAAGCATCAGCCCATTTGCATGCAGAACAGTGCTCTCTTAAATAAGAAAATAAATGAGTTAGTCCTGATATGGGGACTGTTTCAGACTATTTCCTTACATTGAAAATTCAGCAGCCTTGGTATGATTGCTGATTTCTAAATTTTTTAAGAGATAACCATGAGTTATAAGAAGTAATGCCAACTGAGATCAGAATAAATATTTCAAGGCAGCTTTGATAAGCATTTGATAAGTATGTGGGACTTCATCTGAATGTAGTGGTAGACCTCAAAGTTGTTTCACTTCGTGTCCTCTTTTGCCTTCCCCCACTCATTTCTCTCAATGTAGTCTCTGGAAAACATGCCCCACAAGATATAGCACAGTCCACAATATCCAAAATGTTTTGGATTGCCTCTGCTTGGGTTGGACAACTTAAGGTGAATTTCCCTCTCTGATTCACATGAATTAAAATGTACAAACCAGTTGTTTTTCTGCTGCTTGTACAGATAGTACTGCCTACACACCTGTGCTTCTCCCAAAAGAAACTTTTTTTTTTTTTTACATTTCTTCATACTTATTTTGGTTTTATGTGTTTTGGCTGGTTTTCTTTTTTGTGGCTAAACCATAGATAGGGCAGAGCCATCCTTAGCTCGTTCTCAGTTAAGATTGATGACCACTAGTTGAAGGCTGTGGTTGCTACACCTCCTAATAGTGTACTTTAAAATTTAGGCTGAGCTTAGCCTGCAGAGTTGGTTTCACCTACTGAACGAGCTCCAACCACTTCGACTGAAATTAAATCTGACATCAAGAGTCACCCAGACATCCATTAGCTAATGGGAAAGTGTGAACTGAGTTTACCACTGAGGAAAAGACACATGCCTACACACTGCTCTGTCCTTTAGGTTTAATAAGATGGAGTATCAGGACAAAATTCACCAGAGGTATCTAAAGGCATGGCTGTAATAGAGTGAGCAGCAATTTCAGTGTTCCCTTTTGACTGTGTAGTAGAAAAAGCCATAAAACTGGTGTAACTTAACTGAGAAAAGGAATCAATACACTTTTGCACATTGTTGTTCATTTCACTTAATATAGAGAACCTAATGGGCAGCAGATGAGCTGAGGACATGAATATTATCCTTTAGTGAGGCATTTTGTTGAAAAGAATTCAGCTTCTGTTAATATAGTGCCTATTTGCTTTAATATGCTTTTCGCTTGGGAATATTAAGTACGTAACTTTTTTTTTTTTTAACTGGTGAAGTTAATGACTGAGTGTATGGAATGAAAGAGTTCTAAATTCTGTTCTCAGTCCATGCAAAACAAGGATGATCTGACATGAGATCGGTTGGATGTTTCTGTACAATTCTGTACTGTATCTTCAAAGCCTACACTCAAAACTGAAGCTTCAGAAGAGGAAATCTCCACATTTATGGAAATAATGTGAATTTTGGAACATTCCCATATTTTGTAGTCATGATTGGGTGAAATGTCAGTGTCCAGAAGGGTAAAATTCTGGATTATAGAATCATTAAGACTGGAAAAACCCTCCATGACTGTAAAGTCCAACTTTTAACTGAAAACCATCATTTTCCCTAAACTGTGTTGGTTTAGTGGATATGGTGAACCCACAAGTGGGCATGAAGAAGCCACAAAGACTTGTCCTACCTGCCTGAGCAGGTTTGTCCTTCCATATTTCTTCTGAAATGTCTTTTCCAAAGACAGATCACTTCCCACCCTCCCTCTAATGACCCCCACATGAGGGTTCATGCAACCAAGCTTTAGAATATTGCTACTGCTTTAATTTATAAATAATTTTCAAAATTAACTGTAGTCCCAGATATGCTTCAAATCTAAATTTTTATTTAAATCTAACTTTCTCTGGATCTCTACTGCCTCCTTGACATCAAGTGTGGCTCAAATGTTTAATGTTTAAAGGTACTTTGATTTGAGGGAAAAAACATGTGAAACTTTAGGAGGAAATACCTGCACTGAACAGATTTCCTTTTTAAAACAAAAGATTTTCATTTAAATAAATCTGGAAGAAAATATGTCTGGGTAGACTGTACTCTGCTATTTCCCCTAAGGATATAGTGGTCATTATAATTAACAAATACTTAGTAAGCAAAGACAGAGGAGTTAACCTCTGGAAATAGTATGGTGTGTTTCCAGACAGATGCTTGGGAGTTGCTGGAAAAAATGAAATGTTAAAATAGTTGGGTCTGCAGCTCCAACAGTCAGTGTTTCCTTCCAGATAACCTACACTTTCAAAACTACCCTATTTTCCCTTTGTCTTAGCAGAAGCTGAAAAAAAACACATCTTATTTAACTGAACGTTCAAGAGAGCTTGGTTGTGATCTTTTAAATGTGTTTTTTCATCAAAAGAATCTGAGTTACATCCTGAAAGCATGTTCCCTTTATAACTGAGCAATGGTGCTGCTGTGATGGTCTCTGCTGATGGCTGAATCTATCTTGATGTTGTTCCCAAAGCCAGTGCTGCTTTGGGACTCTCAGATAACATTTCCATGGCCAATTGACTTTATGCCATGATGCAGTATCAAGTTAAATAGGCTAATTATTTTCTTCTTTTATTGTTATTGCTTTACAACAAGTACTTATCAGTATTTGAACAGAAGGGTATTAAAAGTCACAAATGCAGCTAGGAACCAAAATATAGGTGGGAAAATGATGATCTTCAGGAAGGGTTCTCTTGTTTTTCGTACTGACTGGTATTCCCTAATAGAGTTTATCTAAAAGCCATCCATCTTTAATGCTGCTGACTCAAAGACTGTCTATGTAGTTTGGTAGACATGCAGCATCAGGATGATGGTATTTCAAGAGACTTTCTCTGGTTCCCAAAAATGGTTAAGGCAGTGTCAGTGTTTTTATATTCTTCAATCCACACTCTCTTTGCAAGTTATCTGCTAGGTAATAATGGAGCCTTTCTCTGTCAAGGTCATTGTAAGCTCCACAATATTAGAGTTGTGTACTTTCCGAGGTAACAGGACTCAGATTTTATATAGATCTTGCAAGCCACTAATGCTGAAGTAGATTAATATTTTAGCTGCCATGGGTGATTATTCCCTATTCCTTAAATCTCTTTTATTCAAGCAAAATGACCATGATTATGATCTTACTCAGCTGCTGGAAATTAGAAAACATTATGAAGAAATAAACAGGAATTAGGAGCAGTTTATGAATTTTATAATATCAGTTTGCTTCTAAAATAGTAAACCCCAAATGGGAATTATGCATGCTGTGCCTTTTGCAGTAGATATGTATTTTCAAAATTTTATGTGAGTTGAAATTAATGAATTCTTTAAAAAAGAGATTTTTTTTAAAATACAAGTAGCAATTTGTCATTAAAATCTCTCTATAAAACACATTGAGATTTATCTATTCCAGTCTTTTCTGTTGAAGCTGTTCAATGTTCTATGAATAATAATCTCTGGAGTCATGTCTCTACTCACCTTCAGCACAGCTGAACTCCCAAAAAGTCTTCACTTTTCTCTGTGGTCCAATAAATGTCTTATTAATTTCATCCTCTCAGAGATGATGGATCTGAGTTTGCTCTTTGTCTTGAGCATCAGAAGAAAGGAAGCTTTGTTATGAAGAGTTTGGAAATAGGGAGGATACAGAAAGGGGGTTACAAAAGGCTTGCCTGCCTAATGGGTTTGGCCCTGCAGGGAAGCTGGATGGAGGATGACCTGACCATGAATACTGTTCTCATCCTTGGCACAGGACAAGCAATAGCCAGCTTAGCTCTGACAGCCTCAGGCTCTGTGTGCTTGTTCAGTGGCTGAGATGTAAAGGACTTTGTTGGCAGGCACTAAAGTGAAGCGAGTGTGTCCCCAGGCTGTAACCAGGGTGTCAGGGGACTGAGTTCTGCTCTTGCACCTGAGCACTGCAGGTGAGGGCACACAGTGTCTCTCCTGTGAAATAATGATTGGCTGCTGGGGGAAAATGTGTCCAGGTTGGTAATGCTTTGTCAGGGCTTGGTGGGCATTTTACTGTCTGGGGTGATTTTCTGCAACTTGTCCTACTGTACCACATCTGAATGTGGTGTTTGAAAGCACTGTTGTGGTGCCAGGAAGTTTTTTTTCCCCCAGATTCTGTGTGAACTTTTCTGGAAATATATTCTGCCAAACAATAATTAACACAGGGGCAGTCTACTGCACACATCAGTGAGTGTAGGAGTTGCTGCATTCATTTCCCTGGTTTAATGGTCTGCCCCAAACCCCTGCAGGAAGGTTGAAGTAGGTGCCTTTTGAGCCTGCCTCTTTGTATTAATCCCTAGTGGACTGACTGTGTTCAGTACAGCCTTCTCCTGGGTAAATTCAGGCTGAGGTAGAGGAAAGGCACATGGACAAACAGGAGACCTTATGTGTTATGCCATCAGCTGATTTGTCATGAACCACCTCCTCCCTTTTCAGACAAATCTTAGATGAGGGGTAAGCCCATTCTCTCTCTGTGTAGTTTTGTTTAATTTTGAAATTTTTTTTTGGTAGCATGAGAGCTTGTTCAGAAGTCTGAAGTAATAAATGGGTTTTACACCCATTATCAGATTAATATGGAGTTTCTTGTCCTATGTCCGCACCAGCAAGTGCATATTGATGACTGATGGTTTAAAAATTACTCAAGCAAAAGAAATCACATGGCATTTATAAATAGAACCATTTATTATAATAGAACCATTTCTAGAAACTGTATGTGATCTAAACTGGATACTGGAAACTTGGACACAAACCTAACCAAGAAGCAAAAGAGTTAAAGTGTAACACAAATGTCCTAGCCTGCTTCTGTTTAAAAGGAAAACATTTTATCTTCATTTTTGGGTCATTAGTGGCTTTACTAACATTCTTTTTCTGTATATAATTTAGTATATTTTCCTTGCCTAGAAAGGTGTTATGGCAGAATCTCTGATTGTTCATGAATTAGTGAAAAATACAGAGGCACAATGACACATTTTGGCATGAGCCACTTGCCTTAAAAGTTCCTTCTGTAATCCTGCATTAGACAATTTAGGACTGTGTGGCCAGTTAGAGGGACGTCCTGTCCTGTCCTGTCTGCACCATCCACCCCTGGCTGCAGATTCCTGCCCACTTCCTTTGCACTAGCTCAGTCTGTCAAACTGGCACTCTGGGAAGTCCAAAAGTCAAATAGGGAAAAACAATCTGTCAGTCAGCTATGATGCTACATCCTAAATGATCTGTATTTTGTCTTCATCCCATCTACAGGAAATCTGCAGTTGCTCACACCTCATTCTTAATCTAAAAGGCAGAGAAGCCTCCAGGTACTGGGAATCTGCCTTAGTCAGCATCTTTCTCCTTGCCTTGAAATCCTTCAGATGCAAAGCAGCATCAGCATCATAACCTCAGGTGTGATTTGAGCTGAGAAAAACTTTTGGTCTGATTGTTGTGAAAAAGCATTCTGAACACAATAAATGTATTTGACAGGATATGAGCCCTGAAATGCAACTGACATTGAATTTTTATCTTAAATATATATTGCTGAAATATCTAATGGCACATCACTGACTTGTGAGCCTGTGATGCAACTGAGACATGGCTGGATCTGTCTCTAAGTTGCTATGCTGAGTGTGCCAAATGCGTTTGGAATTAAGGGCTCTTTCATTTGTGGGCACTCCCAGTTTTGTTCTCAGCTTTGGTTGGGTTGGCAGAATAAATTTTTCACTGTTGCTCTCAAAGTAAATGAAAAATAAAATTTTAGTTTCTTACTAATCGAGGTGCACTGAAGAATGATCTGGGGAGTAACTAGCAGTGTATGAGAAGTTTGCACAACTTCTGATTCTGCACAGAAGGAAGCCCTGACTGTCCACAGAATTTTGAAAATGAGTTCCTTTGCTGTTAAACTGCAACTTTTCATAAATCTTTTCTTTCAAGAAAAATGTAAAAGTAAAAAAAAAAATTTAGATCAGTTCTTCCTTTATTAACTCAAAGGACACCATTGTAGCAGGTGATGCCAGTCTGAATGTAAAAGGGGCAGTCGTTAACTAAACTGGATATTAGTGGAGAAGTCAAATGTGCCAGAAATTATGTTGTTGGAATTCTGAAGAAAAATGTACATCAGAAGTTGAATGAATGAAACCCAGGAGTGGGACCTTGAGAACTAAGACAGTAATGAATGAAAATGTGTGAGGAAGATATAAAAACTAGGAAAGAGAGCATTATTATAGAACCCAATTGGCTAAAAAAATATGGAAACTTGGTGTGATCACAACAGCAGAGTCTTTGGAACAGAAAGGGACAGGACGGGTAAGAGTGTGAGAGAACACTCTCAGGGAAGCTTTTATAGGAATGTAGGAAGGATTGAGGTGAGTCTATTCTACATTTCATTCTTTTAACAAGGGTGACAAGATCTTGAAAACTCATATAGTGGGAGCTGAATGAGGAATAGAAGGAAAAATCTAACTTCATGGGAACACCAGGTTCCAGGTAGTGGAACATGTGCCCCATCAATTATCTGAGTGCTGATTAATTAGGGAACATCATAGTTGTCACTTTTACCTCTGTACTGTGTTCTGTTTGATAGATGAAAGAGTAAAGGACAACCTTTAGCCTTTATGCTAAGATGTTATAGGCTTTCTAAGCAGAATTTGATGAATGCCTCAGCATCCTGTCTCTTTGGAAACCAACAATCAGAGCTGTAAAATCTTTATTACCACCAAAGCACTGGAGCAAGTCGTCTGAAATGCCTGCATCTCCACAAGATACCCACGATCCTACTTCCTTTTCAGCTGAGCTCTTGGGCAGAATATGGGAAGCTGGAAGATGAAGTATTTATGTCTCCTTGTTCTTCAAAAAGACAAATTAGCTACAGCTATTTTGCTATCATGTGATAGACAGCCATGGATTCCTGCTGTCCTATCTCAGACATGTCAAGAAAATTTCTTTTCATTGTGTTGATTATGAGTCCTCATAATAGACACAGTCATTGCCAGGATATCTCAATGTTTAGTCTCTGAATTTTGTTTTATTTTTTTTTTTCTTTCTAAACCAGTAGGGATCTATTCTTGATTGGCCACAGATAAAATAATTAAACACTATGCAGTTTGATCTCTCTCTGTAGGATGCTCTGACTTCAAGAACAGTACTTTCTTCTCGAGTGCACTTCAGATTGAGCAATGCAGAAATATCCCTTCATCCTGCAGCTGTAGCTATGGCTTTTCATGGCTCTGTAAGACTCCATGTGGTGGGAAAATGTTGTCTAGCTGGTGGACTGCTCACACCTTTGGCCACCTGGATGTGGTCAACAAACAGAAACACAAACACTTTCTTAGCAAAGTGATCATGACTTTGAAGAACATTCTTTGCCATTAAGATTTACAAACCTAATGTTTCTCAGTGAAAAGCAAAGAAATAACTTTATATATATTTCTGTATAACCTTTCATGACAATATTTGCATACAGACACTATTTTATGATTAACATACAGGTAGGAAATATGGTATCTACATGAAATCTATATTTACAATAAATTTAATATGTTTATCTCTGAATATTTATTTCTGTGCATCAATTGGTATATTTTCTTCATGTATATTAGGGAGGTTTTTCAGTTGCATGATCAAAATTTGCTGAACTGTGGTTTATAGCAGACAATTAACAGCTGTTAAATAGGATTATTGCAGGCTGTTATCTTCACGTAGCATTGATTCAAATGCTAATTTCTCTCAATTTACTTCTCATAAGGCCACCCTACTGCCAGGTATGCTCTTCTTGTGATAAATGACAAAATATATCTGGAAATAGTGTAACCTGTTTCAGCAGATTTCACGTCCTAGTTTGCAGCTCCTTGAAACAGGTCAGACTTCACAAGTGGAATGTGATGCCTGAAGAAGTGACACAATCAGGCCTATCCCAAAAGAATTGTTAGAAAACAACATTTTCAAGGGGGTTTCTGCGATTATAAATACAATTTTGGTAATGAAAATGAATAATACTTTTCACCTTTTGATGGTTTCACCTCTTGAAGAATGCCATTCATGCTGGGGGGTGTGGTAGGAGGAATCACCTTTGGGTGATGTGTTGTCTCTAACTGGTGCACATCAGTTGAACTGTAGTTTAAAATTCAAAGTACACCTTTTTTCATGCAAAATCATTTCCTCCCATCAATTTTTCCTCCTTTCATCTTTTACATATAGCTTCACAGTAGATACTTCCCTCTTTCCAGGTTAACTTCAGGATGCAATAATTTTCTGAGCTTTGCTGTTGGGATGGTGGTGTCATGGGAAGACAATGTTCTCTTTCCTGCCCTTTGCCATCTATTTCCCAATAGTTATACATGTTGATCCAAGCAGACAGGAAAATGATGCCTTGGAAAGGCATTTCTGGTGAATTAGGTCCCTGCCTTGGGTCTCTGGGTAGCCACAACTCAGTCAACAAGAATGTGTGGTGGTTGGACACTGGGATTGCTGTTTGGAAGTGTAGGGGCTTAGGCTGCCCCTCAGACTCAGCTGGAAAGCTTCATCCTTAAGCTCTGATCTGTCTTTAAATCCTGTTCCATCTTTCCAGCTGGCCTGTGATCCCTTGGCACCCAGTTTGGCACTGGGTCTGTGAATGCTTCTGCACAGGAGACTCCTGGGTGTTTTAAAGGAGAGTTTGCTAATTCTGTGCAGAAACACCATACAGAAACACTTCTTATCCCTATCTCTAATGCCTATGAAAACAGCAAGATACTTTTAAAGGGATTTCTGCTAGGTTTGAATTCTCTGCCGTTGTCTCTGTTGTTTGGCAAATTTTTACATTTATGGGTTAGTTAATACTTTCAAATGTTGCATGAAGAGAATTTTAATTACTCTCTGATTAGGAGTGAAAGAAAGAAAAAGATTGTCTTATCCTTTCAGTTTTACTGTTGTCTCACAATGTCTTTCATATTTAAACAAAAAATTGTATAAAGTAATGTTTACTGCTACTGCAGTGAAAGGACATGTAATAAAATAGCATATATATTCCAATCAGTCTAATTTATCTGATCAGCAACTTTTAAGATATATTTTATATGCTTTACCTATTCTATAATTAAATTTGAGACTTTGCTTTCCAACTAAATCCTTGTCAATTGTGTTATATTAAGTGAAAATATTAAAAATAATTTAATTTTTCATAGTCCTGTATAGCCCAGAGATTAAAAAACATGCAGCAATAGTCTCATGTAATGTTTCCCATATTCTTCCTAAATTTTATTTAAGTGGGTTACAACAGGAGAGATTAAGAGCCTATGCTGATAAAATAATAATACAATTGGAATGAAGTATCACTGTAAAGTGTCAGTCATCTCCAGTTTAAATAAACATAATCAATCACTTCAGTATGACATTTTCTTCATCAAGTAGGCAGCAATGTGTTGTTCTTAATTACATCCAGACTTGTAATGTAGGAAAACTAATGATTGAGGGTTTAGAATTGCTATTAATGCTTAGAAGGACTTATTAGGATAAAGGGTTTAAAACCTTCTTGTTTTCATATGGGTCGATATTTGTGGTCTTCTGCCAGCGTCTTACACTTGCATTACAAATGTTACAGTGTTCATCCATTTTCAGGACAATGATGAAGTAGAACATGCATTGTTTTGTGGGCTTTCAACAGTTAAGAACTGAAACATAAAGCAGGATGATGAATGTATGGCTGTCTGACTATTAACTACTATAAAAGGCATAAACTAGATGAAGAATTTTGCAGAAATAAATTTTATTTCTCACTTGCTCACTTGCAGCATAACAAACAATTACGTTAAGTAAAAATTAATCTTAAGTAATCACTAGTTTAGAATACAAAAATAATATGTTTTAGGATTGTGCCACTTGTTGGCCATAAGGGGTAGGTAAATCATTATTAAACTGTCAATTTTCTGATAAATTAAGCCTGTTTTCTATTCACGAAATATCCAAGCAGACTTAGAACGTTCATAATTATTTGAAAACAGCTTCCTTCCCTCTGTATTGATTGTAAGTATTTGCTTTATTTAGAAACTATGTTTTGCTCATAACACATTATGATAAGAGTTATGGTAAAACTCACTTATTTTCCTCTGCTGGCAGAAGACTGAAACCTTTTACACTAATGAGGAATAAAATTATTGCTACAGACAACCATATTCCTCTCAAAGTTCCCCATTCCTTTCTGAAATACAAAATGAAAAATACCTACTCCCCAATATATTTGGAGCCAAAACTGACATCTGCACTCCTGGCAAAACAAATATGTCAAACTTCAGGTACAAAAACGTTTCAGAACTGACCAGAAGACTTGCAGATAATTCATCAGTCTTGCTGCTAGCTCCATAGGGCTTATTAAAGTATCCACTGAGGTAATCTAAACTTTACTTTCCGAGAAATCTTTGCAAACAGAGCCTCTGGAGCAGCTCGTGGCCTGATCAAGGGTGTCTTGGAGATGGCCAAAGTGCTGCAGAGATCTTTGGCAAAGGCTGTGTTTGGAGCAGCAGCATGTGGCACTTATCCCATCGTGACACATGCAAAAATGGCTGGTTTGGAATAGTTTGTCCTTGTGCCTTTTTGAGTGAAATCTTGCCCACAGTTGCTTTTGGAGCTCAGCGCAAAATTCTAATGAAAAATTGAGAGTCTGGAGCCTGCCTTTAAATATTTGTGCATCTGTCCCCTTGACTTAGTAGCCTTTGAAACTCTATCCTTTCTTGAAATGCAAAGCAGACTTTATTACTGAGATAAGCAGATAAATTCTCGCAGCAAAGACTTGCAGAGAAAATACTGTGTGTTTTAGCATTACCAAAAGCTCTAAAAGATTTCCGAACCAATGGAGAAGTTAATAAATACAGCTCCACAAAGTTATAGCTGCCTCTTCAATCTGCAAACTGACACCTTTCACTCAGAGCAGTAGTGGAGATGCAGTGTAAATAAGTTTATGCTCAGTCCTGCATTCCATGGTGGCTGAGAGCTGGAGCTGTGCCTCAGACAAAACAGGTGGGGGGTGAGGGAGTCAGCTTTTGATCTGCACGAAGCAGAAGAGCAGCAATAGCAATCTGTCAGCGTTAATTGTAAGTGTCATTAGAAACATTGCATCCTGTGTCTGCATTAGGTGGGGAATGGCCCGGTGTGGAAATACCAACTGGAAATGTGGTGAGACTATTGAGACACGGGGGAGGAACAATGCTGGCAGCGAGGGCATCAGAAAAGCTACTTGAAATCTGGATTAATCTTATTTTCTGACCCAACTAATTAAAAAAAAAAATAAAGTAAAATCCAGGGTTTTAATATGTAATTAATGGGAATGATTAATGTTTTCAGAATAGTGATTGTTTCTATTACATGTTCATACAGATCTGGAAAAAGTCAGGGTCATGTTACTGTAATATCAAAATGAGAAGTCATTCTTTGTTAGAGATTCTAAACAGAATCCTTGAAGGGAGGCATATTGCATGTTGCAGGGATAGCTGGCAGAGCAGAGATTAAGGAGGAAATTCCAACTCAGCTGACTTTATTGTCAAAGCTCTCAGTGATTTCAAGGTGGCCGAGATTTCAGCCTGTGTATTTCAGTGTCCTGAGGAACACCTCAGACTGTTATCACGAAATTGATGGTGGTGTTCTTATGTCCTGTTGGGGAGGGAAGGCTACAGACATAATTGATTTTATTTGTGTTTATGTGATAAGTGTGTATTGTATAGATGAGTAATTACTAAGACTAAGCAATTTTTCTTTGTTTCTTACACGAATGTTTATTTTTCTGTGCATGAGTGGGAGTGCAGAATTCAAAGCAGAAGTGAAATTAAATAAAAAAAGGACATGATTTGACTGCAATCATAGTAAAAACACATTGTCATTTATAAGCAAAGCATCTCTGGGCCATTTGTATTGATATTCATTACTAAAGTGGAGTTGATATGGTAGTATAACAATATATAACAATATATAACAATATATACACTCAAGCTCGTGCTTATTTTGAAAACAGCCAATAAAAAATAATGGAGCAGTAAAAAAGTATTTTTCTTGGTTAAAGAATTTTATAATAACAGTACTTGTAAGTGGGTTTGTCTGGTTTTGTGGTGTTTGGGAATGTTGGATAATGTGGAGGCATTTTATTTAGGAAAACTTCCCTCTTTACCAGAAATAATTCTAAAAGCTACAAACAGACACCTGCCTGCAACACATCCAGAAAATCTTATCAATATTCTTTATTTATCGTACCTAGGGCTCTTGTATGTGTTGTGCATGAGTTTAGAGTGAGAACTGCAGCGTTCCTCCCCAGGCCTGGAGGCTGCAGGGGCCAGGCAGTGCCTGCTGTGGTGTCTGCTGGAGCTGGGCTCACTCCAGGGGTTTTGCTTGTCAGCACAGGAAGGTATCACCACAGAACACAGACCTCCAAAATTCTCTTTCCTCAGGTGTTTTTCAGAAACTACTTAATGTAAATCAACAAGGCTTTAAATCACTATAACTTTTAAAAATTACTCACAGAGGTGTCTGACCTCTGGCCAGCCCCTTGACTGGCATTTGAGAGATAATGCAGAAGCCAGGTTGGAATTTGAACTCTGAGCTATCATCTCATCGTAGTTTGGTATTGCTACGATAGCACAGAAAAAGGAAATAATGTTAGAAAAACAGGAATTGGAAATCAGAATGCACTGAAACATGTGAAGCATAATTTGTAAGTAGTATTGTGGGTTTTTCTCTCCCTTCTGGCTGTATTCACACCCGATAAAGCAAATGCCATATGGGAGGATCAGCAGTGACTCACACGCATTGTACAGAGCTGGTTTGCCAGTGCCAGATGATGTATTTGCTATTTATGTAGTCAACAGACAGTTCTAGGAAGCTTCTAAAGTGGTTCAGAGACAAAGAATGATTTGTCACTGACAATCAGTGTCTTATGTAGCAGCTTCAGAGCTGGGGCAAATGGACTAATCTCGTTAATTCCTTTCTGAGTCTTAATAGTTTGTCTGGAAAGTATAAACTATTCTTACACATTAAGACCCTGGAAAAAATAAACCAAACACTAGAATTAGTTTTTTTGTGTTAAAAGCATACAAAAAATGATCATTAGGAGAGGCTGGCAATTCAGATGTCAGCACAAAAATTCAAGCTTCAAATTAATTAAAAATTTACAAAAATTTGTATTCAAATATTATTATTTGAACCCACCTTCCACCACCTGCATAATTGCTCAGATAACCAAGAACAGTCTAGAACTTAATACCTGTTAAAATCATGTACAGAACCACAAAAATAAATCAACAAAAAGCCAAAAACAAACCGGGCAAAACCAAAATATATATTTATATTGTTTCCATGAAGTAGAGATACTTATTTATGATGTCTATAGATTTTTGAAACTTAAACTTTCAATGGTTTTATGAATTTAAAATGTTCACATTTTCAATCACTACAGTTGGTAGTTTTTTCTATTGTGTCTAATTTGCATCTTTAATGCTTGAACGATAATTCACTGCTTTTAGAGAAAGTTCATAATTTCTCTGCCTGTCATTCTCACTTTTCAGACATGGTGTTTTCAAAAATTGCACAGTAAGGAAAAATGTGGGAAAAAAGAGTAAGTTTTAATTTTTGGTGTGTTCACAGAAACCTTTTGGACAGATCTGGTCAGATTGTTAATCTTCACTGGTTATTGCTTTTAAGTACTAGAAAAATGAAGCTTGTCCCTGTGTCTTGGAGAAAAATCACCCTCAAATCTTTTTGGCTGTCACTCTTGTTCTGCTAGGTGAAACAGCTTTTTTTTGCTTTTCACATGCTTGTATTTCAGTCTTCTCAGAGGGGTTTATGAGAAGCCAGAATGTGTGATGAGTAGTTGGCTGGTAAAAGAGAAGAAAGAAAAACTCTAAGTCTTGCTTTAAATCTTGAGAACTTAGAAGTTTTCTGTCTCAGAATAGTCAATGCCAAACCAACATTTTACTTTGCAAGTAGTGTGCTTACGGACCTCTTCTGAAATGAAAAACTTTATCTGAGGAAGATCAGTGTAGTAACTGGGGGAAAAAAAGTACCCAAAACCTAAAGATTCAGGTTTCAATTCAGCTTATTAAAAAATAAATTAGTAGAGATTGGAATGTCCTCTTTTCTAAATGTAATGGTTGATTTTGGAAATCTTGAAACATTACAACTTTTGTGAAAGACTTAAAAATCCTATAGCAGTCAGTGGGACTGACCTAAATTTGTTCAAGTGTCAACTCTGGTAGGTAAAAAAAAAACCAACTGTTTTTATTGTCTTATACCTCTTCAGAAATTCCTCCCTAAATAAGATACCCTAACAGCTGACTGGTCAACCTGAAACTGTTTTTCTTATAAAAACCTGCAAGTTTCTTTGCTTCTTCAGAGTGATCTGATTTTTCTAGTTGTATGTGTTGAAGGTGAGGATTCAAGATGAGGATTCACCCTGAAACAGAAACCTCATAACTGTGAAGTTCTCCCCTTTGTGTGCCCTTGCCCTTGTTAGGCACTTGATACATATATCTGAGTGCCACAGGTGAGTTCCTCAAGAGCAACTGAGAACTTTCAGTGTTGTTTTTTTCTTTTGAGAAATCAATTATCAAAGCTTCTTGGGATGCTGCCCTGTTCTGTCCAACTGGGAAAACTAATTTCCACAGCAAACTATGTGTCTGCTGATCTTCATTACATATTGGAAAGAGACTGCAAGAGATGCTGCTTTTTAGGTGGATTGAACTTGTCTTTAATTTCTTGGGTTTTCTTCTTTTGTTGCTGTGTAATGATAGACCTTGCCTAAAATGATGAAATGCTGGTTCCTGGCCAAAAATTTAAAGCGACAAGTGTATTTTCCACTAAGGAAGTTGATATTAGCTCATTACCATTTCACAGCTGAAATAACACAGTGAAGCCAATGTGAATCAAGTGTTCCCAGGGGGCTAATTTCCTTCCAGTGATTGGAGAGTGATGAAAACAAAGGGTAAGAGGTCAGACTGCACCTAATTTCACAAAGTGCCCTATTGGTGGGGAGAGTATCTGAGATCAAAAGACCATCATCAAAATGTAATCTATACAGACTTTGTCTGTGATAAACAGTGAAATCAGCCATTATAGCAATATTACCATTCATTATTTTAATGCAGCTAATGATTTTCCCCCCATGACCTTTTTTTGCCCTCTACCCAAAATCCATACTTGTATTGTTACATTTCTATTGATATTTGAATTGATGAGCAGTTGCTTTGCAGCTGAACTGACAACATGCACTGTCACCAGAGTCAGCACCACTGGGGTGTCTGGCTGATAAACACTGGGATTGTCTTCACATTTCGGCTTCCCCAATAAAGCTCTTCCTCCTAAAGCCTAGGCCCTCTCTGTCATACAGCATTTTTGGTACATTTCCGCAGCTGCTCAAATGCCTCTGATATCAGAGGAAAAAAAAATAATTAAAGCCTAAAATTCAGCACAACAGATGCACAAATGAATGTTGGGATGAATATAGCACGGGCTCAGAAGTTAACTGTCATCACTCCCCATTGCATTTTCTCTCCTCCATGTGCTGTGCACCTGTGGCTTGCAGACAATGGCTTTGATTGCACTATAGAAAACTGGCAAGCAAGTTAAAGCTGCTGCTGCCTGTTGCTGTGTCTTTGTTCTCTCCTGTGAGCTCCTTGTAAGATTCTCTCCTGATTTTTTTATTACTATCATTTTTATATTACCTCTGTGTGGTCTTTTAATTATTATATTCATGCCCATTGCTGCCACTTTTAAGGTACTCTAAATGTAGTGAAGAGGAAAAACAAGGTTAAATGAAGGCAATGTGGATTTTAGGCAGAAGAAAACATGTATTCAGCAATCTGTGAAGTACACAAATACAGGACCAGTGTTGTACTGACTTGAGTCCACCAGGCAGCAGAAATAAATTAATGGCAGACTATCCCCTCCTCCAGATCCTATCATCCAAATTAAGTGAACACCTGCACTAAATAAAATTGAACTGAACTGGTGTGAATATCTGATTCTGGGCTTGATTTACTGCTCCAATACTCCAGTTTTATGCTGGCATAAATTCCCTTTAAACTAATAGAGTTACATGGTTATGAATTGGGAGTAATGTGGTTGTGAATTAAGTAGTTCAGGTTCTTTCCTCTGATGTCAAGGCTTGTTTGCTTTGGAGGCTCAATACAAATTCCACTTTACATCCTTTCTGATAGAACACAGAGTTGGAGAAATACAGGTGACTGGCAGACTGCATAAATTAGGAGAAAAGTTTTTAGTGAAATTTTCCATTGCTTTGTTTCTCTAGATTCTTGCACCCATAGCAGGTTTGGGTTAGGAGGGGCTTTAAAGATGCTCTCATCGCAACGCCCCTAGCAAGGACAGGAACACAATGCTTTGTGTCACAAGATTTTTCAGGTTTGTAGTGGGGTTTAATGTCTAGGGGAAGCTCAGTTCCTCTAACAGCTCTTCACCAAAGGACTCTGTGGATCCCCTGCACCAGAAAACAGCACAGTTGTGATGTGATGGTTCCAGTGGAAGGGCTGGCTGGGGCCTCTTGTGTCCTCATGCAGCCATTTGTACACAGCCCTTTTTGTGGACCTGATGCCTGGGGTTTTAGCTTTTATATTTTTCATAAAATATATGAATATATGCTGTTTAGTGTATAACTCTGAAACTTCATATTAGTTGTTAGTAAGGTCTCTTCACATGATAGTTAGGCAAAACAATTCCTTTCTAGATAGAGAATCAAGGACAACTGGTACTCAAAAAGCAGAAACAATGGCAAGGCAAAGGGGGCCAGCCAAGGGGCTGAGACTTCACAGCCTGGGGATGTGGTTGGATAATTGACCCCAATGTGTAGATGAACCAAAACTTCTAAAAGTGTAAAAACTCGTGCCCAGCATCCATCTTGGATTTGATTTGGGTGTAGCCCTGTCCAGGCTCTTGCAGTGCCCAAGGTGTATCCTTTCAATAAATACCTGTTTTATTCCTTTTCCTCTATCTAGTCTCTGTTCCAGGTCAGCCTTTCCAGGCAACAGACCATGATCCCAGATTACAAAGGGATTTGCACAGACTTCAGTACAAAATTAAAGCCATAGAGCATGGAGAGTGTTTGCAGCACTGCACCCATAGCTCCCACACTCTTCCTCAGCTTGCCTGGGTTTGATGTGCTGGAGAGCCCAGGACACTCTGTGGGAGAGAAAAGCCCATCTTGGACTCATTAGCTCTAAGATGTTAAGAGAGCTTGGGGTAATTCTTTTATAAGAACTCTTTTGTCCATCCTAATGATGAATTGTGTAATTTTCATTGTTGTCATATCCAGCCTAGCCACTTGATCTATAGTAGTTATACTATTTTCCTATATTTTCTTCCCTATAATAAAGCTAAGTGTGTTTTAAAGAGACAAGGTTTAAAAATAGGGCAGTGTGAAAGATGCAAGCAGATACAGAAAGAGGCATGCAGCTGCAAGTAAAAATGCCACCAAATAAATAAGCTGAGACCCTGCCCCCAGTCCCTTGTCTCCTAGGGCTTAGCCTCAGACCTTTTGAGGACTTCCATGGACAGGCATTGGGTTAAGCCCTTAATTCTTTATTTTAAACTTGAACTGACCCAGAGGGTTGTTTAGTTTTTCAGGAAATCTGTGTGGTTTTTCATTTTCCTTTTTCCTTCCAGATGCTGGGTAAATAATTTCTTCTTTTCTGGATTATCAAGACTACCTTATCCTCTCATTGAGTCATATGTTTATCGATGATTTCTCTATTTATTATAAGTTGCACACTATCCTCAACAATTTGTAGAAAGATAATACTTAGTTCTGAAAAAACCAAAAAAACTCTCATTTCATTTCGTATTTCACTGTTCTGCTATAGTTTCCACTCCAATTTACTTTTTTTTAAGCTACCTGCTCTATTATTAATTTAAAAGTTCTCCAGCAAATTCTTGCTGTACTAGTGTAGGGAAAATTTTACTAAACCATCC
Source organism: Sturnus vulgaris (assembly GCF_052056855.1). NCBI lineage: Eukaryota > Metazoa > Chordata > Aves > Passeriformes > Sturnidae > Sturnus > Sturnus vulgaris. Next base: position 9,453,507 of record NC_142255.1, read on the forward strand.
TGTCAGTAGCATTGAGCTTTTATTGATATTTCAGATGCTGGTAGACAGAATGCTGCAATAATCCGTCTGCCATGTCTCAGTGATCTTCTATTCAGAATTCCTCTTTTCCACACATATTTCTGCTCTATGTGCAGGTTTCTGTCAGTGCCTGTCCAATCAGACACAATGAATTTGTAGGGTGAAAGATACTTTTCCTACAAATGTTATCTTTGTCCCTACATCCCCAAATTTGTGTCCCATATTTGAAAGGCTTTAGAATTCTTCCTTTGAAATATAAAAAGTGTCTTGGTAAGATACATGTAAAAGGGCTTGAAGTTTTTAATGTGGAAAATTAAATGTGAGATTGGGAAAAGTCAATTGAAAATTCAAACTTGAAGTAGAAATAGCATCAGCTGAATAGAATATATAATAAAGTAATAAAAATTATTTGACTTTCAGTTTTTAATACTTTGAAAGAAATTAAGATTTTGCTTGAAACAGATTTCATTTTTAATAAAAAATATATTAAAATAAAGAGTTATATTTTTTACTTTATTGTGTGCACACACAAATTTTAAGCATTCCAAAACTTAAAAAAAATATTTAGACTTGCTTTTGAGCTTTTCAAACAGATTCTCTAAAAATAGTAGATCACCCTTAGCTATTCATGCTATTGATGAAGCTGGTATTAAAGGAATAAAGAATACAAGTATTGCACCCAGATTTGTGCAAAGGAGTGGTCAGAAGCATGGCAGAGTCATTGACCATGGTGTTAAGTCAGAAGATTTTTAAAATACCAACATGTTACCAAAGTGCTAAATGTGAGCAGCAAATATTATGAAGGCCATCTGACCTCTAATGAATGAGTTTAATGGGGTAAATAAATAATTGCACAAGGTTTTGCTAGTCAGTCAGAGATGTTGGGAGCTGTAGAGACTGCACACTTTCAAAGACAGCTTTCATTTGTTCTCGGGTTCACCAGTTGTTTGTTCCAGTTGCTGTGCGTATTTTTTCTTAAATTGTCTTCTTCCATTTACTTCTGCATTTGCTTTTCATCCTCCAGCTGTTACAGTCCTTGCTTTAGTCCTCTTCAAGGAGTCTTAAGTTAGGCAGTGACAGCTGCTCCCTCCTCGTTGGAGCTGTTTGGGATCAGGGAAAGGTTCCTTTTGCTGTCTGGGCAGCTCTGGCTTTCCTGCCAGGCACTTTGGCCTCTTTCAGCCTCTTTGGCTCTTATGGCTGTACTAGGGAGGAGCAAAGGGAATATGATTTCCAGAGCCAAGCTGGGAACTGTAGCAGGAAAATGTGTGCCTGTGTGCACAGACATGCCAGTGTAAGATGGCTCTGACTTTGTATCCAGGCATTTTATTTGTCTGTGAGACTGAGTTTTATAAGTCAGTCTCAATATTGGGCTGTATTGGCTGTATAATTTTAATAACTAAGCAAAGCATACAGAGTATAAAGCTCATAATCAAACTTCTGTTCTTGCCAACATCAGAGTTTTTCTGAGTGCAGAATAGTAGGAAGTAGTTATAGAGCTCCTTTATTCATTAACAGAAATAATTGGGGTCATCTGTGTATCAGCAGTATTCTTTCATCTAGTGAATAATTATGTACAAGTGAATTTGAAATGACCTAATTCTTTAACACATACTTCTCACATAGATGGTTATGTGTGCTGGCTCGGGAACTCAGGTAGCTGCAGCAATCTGCCATGGAGATGGGCATTTGGGCTTGAAATGTTACCAAAATCAAGGTGTGATCTGTGAGCAGTGGCTGAAGGCTGGAATGGTGTCCCTTGTGGGATTTTAGTAGTGCACATGTAATGGAGCAGCTTTTTTTGCTACTCTTCGTATGTTCTTTCTTGTCCATAACTAAAGGACCTTACTGCTGAGAACTGTCAGTCCTGGACTTGCTAAGCACCAGTTTACAGATAAACTTTTTTTTTTCTCCTAAAGAAAGAGAAGTAGTGACCATAATGGAAATTTCATCATTGTGTAGCAAGTATTTAGAGTTTTAATTTCAAGATACTGATTTAATGAAAATTGGCTCCTGCTGCTGGGAACTTGTTAAGAGGCCCTCCTTCTTGACTGCAGGTGGGTTTTAACTTGCTGGTTTCAAAGCAGGCACTAATACAGACTGTCAATTTCTACTTAAAAGGAGATTGTTATCAGCCCCCTTGATACTTTCTGCCTGACAGCTAAACTTCTTCCTCAAAGAGGTTAGATATACATAACTAAGCAGTAAATACCCCAATGACACATCACAGTGCTTTACAAAAAATGGCAAAGAGAAGGAAAGGCTTAATCACTATACACTGAAAATTTTTTCCTTGAGCTGCATATTTTTGTTCCAGACAGAATGTCCAGGGAAGTGAACCAAGGAAATGTCACATAAGTTGCAATCTGCAGAAGACAATGCCTTGGTTTGACGTAGCTGAAAAAAATGCAGCTCTCAGCCTTGAAGATGTTGCTTTTGCCTGACTAACACATCAGCAAAGTTGGAAGATGGGCTCCTGTTGTGATTTAACCCCAACTAAGCCCCATACTCCTTTCTTCCCTCCCATGCAATGGGGTAGAGAATTGGAAGGGTAAGAATAAAAAACCTTGTGGGTTGAGATAAAACCAGTTTTTATAGGTAAAGGAATGGCCACTCCCAGATGCAAAGGAAAACAAGAAATTCGCTCACCACTTCCCATGGGCAGTCAAGTGTTCAGCATCCCTGAGAGAGCAGGGCCCCATCACACCTGAGGGTGGCACAGAAACACAAAAACCATCACTGAGCATCCCTCTTCCTCCTCCTCCCCAGCTTTACACACCAGGCACGGCACCACAGGGTTTGGGACATCCCCTGGGGCAGCTGGGATCTGCTGTCCTGCCTGGTCCCCTCCCAGCTTCTTGTGCACCCCCAGCCTCCTCAGAGCTGGGCTGAGGAGCAGGAAAGGCCTTGGCTCTGGGCAAGCTCTGCTCAACAGGAACTAAAACATCCCTGTGTCCTCAGCACTGTTCCCAGCACAAATAGCACAGCCCTTTATTGGCTACTGGGGTGAAAAAAACCTCTACACCAGCCAAAACCAGCACAGCCTCCATCGACAAAACTGGTTTCTTTATTCCTATTTTAAAAATGTGAACAGGTTTCTGTGAACAATATGACACTATTAGAAGGCAAATTAATCAGGAAAAGACTAGATTCATTTATAGGAAATTCCAGCTTTGTTTTCCAGCACTTTGAAAATGTAGGTGGATGACTTGAGGCAGTGTGCTAATCCAGTCACAGTGCAGATGGGAAAGATATCCTGTGCTGCTTTAGACCTTGAAGTTATTTGATTTAGGCTCCTTCTATTGTCAGTGGAAAGGCATAGGCTTCTCACATATTTCTTCTCTTCTAGTAGTAGGATAATACTGGTAAGATTTTTTCACCCACCCTTTGCTAATTATAATGATAGACTTTGTTAAATGTTGCTTCCTTGCCCTATGGAACTTTAATGTTTGCTGTGATTTTTAGATGATACCATAATACCAGAAATGAAAATGGTCTTTGGCTGGTAGAGTTTTTATGGTATTTTAATAGTTCTGTAGTGTCAGTGGTGTCAGACCAGAGATTTCTCTCAAGGTTCACATGTTGGCACATTTTCACTGGGGGTGTTGGTCATGCCCAGTTCTGTACTTACCTGTGTTCTACATACCATGATCTGCAGAGGCACAGCAAGAAAACATCCCAGCTTTTCTTGCTTAAGATACCAGCATGAGCTGAATCTTGCTGTTCACATGGTGAGCCTTCTGCCCTCCTCCCCGCTCAGTTTCAATTTATAGTAAATTCATGAAATTTAAGACCACATAGAGCCTTTGAAGAATGACTTTTAACCTGCTTATTAAGTTAGAATCTAATTTTGTCTAAAATGGCATTTCACAATCTCATAGTGTTCCTGAGAGACTCACATCTCAGTCTAATGTTTTACATTAATACCTATGTTTTTCATAATTGTAGAACACCATTCTGTGCACTTCTGGTGAAATATCATAATTATATGGACATCCTCAATGAACATAATTTTTTTTCAAAGCCATGTGAGCCATCCTCATTGTCATCTATGTGGGATGGCTCCCTATGAGGTTCACATGGCCCCTTCACTTCCCAGTTTTGAAACAATACAGCAAAGATTCATTTGTTGCTCACACACTGTCTAATCCTTTCCCAACTGGCAGGAAAAATAATGATTCTTTATTCCTTTTGAACCTTTTCTAATTCTGTAAGCTTTAACTTAATTTCAAAATGTGTAGATGGCTTTAAAATATTGCAAAGTCATGTTCATCTAATCCCAGAACAAACAAGTTTAAAAAATTCATATGCCTGCACTAGTAGAATATAATCCTTACAATATAAGTGTTGCTCTGCTTAGAAAATAGAGTGGGCATGTAACATCTCTAAACTAAGTTAGCTATTCAGGAAAAGGCAACCTTTGCAATCTTGTAAGCTGTATGAAAATGAGAAATGCCGAACCAAGAGGCAATCTATGTTCACACATCATGTTGTTCTTAATCACATTTTTCTTAAATATGCATAGATATCTTTTGTATTTAAAGCTGCTACTTTTGTTTATTCATGCCAGATTCATATGACATTAGGCAATAATTTGCTGAAGCACTGGCATATATTTTATTGCAAAACTGCAATCATGCTTGTCAATTATAAAACTGATTGCATTATATGTCCAAGTTACTTTTGCTTCATATAATTTGAAAGAAAAAGAGGGTCCCTAAATCTTTCTGCAGCAGAATAGCTGAAAAAAATATTTCAATTATTCATTAGTCACACTAAGATTAATAGCACCTGGTCATTGACAAAACTCTGTCCTGTAACAACGTGCAATTGTTCATTACTGAAAAGGATGCAATTCTGAGAAACCCATCACTTGATTAATAAAACTTTGTGTGTCTTGAATCCAAGTTAGCAAGTTTCTTCTTGGTTCCTTAAAACCCTCACAATGTGATAAAAATATTTTACTGTGTATGTTGGGAATGATGCAATCACTCCAAAGAGAGGATCATTGTCCAGGTCATTCCAAATGACTAATGTACATGTTCTGTCATGTGCTTTCTGCTGTGCTAGAGAGAAAAATCCTGTTTATAATTTTTTTCTGGATATTTTCAGTTAATTTATTTGAGAAGATTTACCTATTGTTCTTATTCCTTCAGTCTTACTATACAAGGCTCACAGCAGTGAACATTGAAACTTTGAGCTTTGTAATGTGAATTCTCCAGAGCAGCGTGAACATTCCCAGTAAAAACCTGGGAATGTTTATTCTGTGAGACTGAATTCCCCAGAAGGCACTGTCAAGGTTTGCTACAAGGCATCAGAGTTCTGGGCTCAGGATTGAATGTTGTTTGTGCCAGGTCTCAGGCTATGGCTTTTTGGTTAGGCAGCGAGTGGAATGAGGCAGATTCTGCTAATGGAGGCAGCAGATGGGAAGGGGAGAAGAAAACACTCCTGAGGAAAGCCAGCAGCAAAAATAGTCCCTACTTAAATTTGCTGTACTTATGCAGTAGATTAGTGGGCAAAGTTCAGAGTACAACACAGAGGAAAGATTTGCAATGCAGAACACCCAGGTAACATATGTCAGAAGTGTCTCTAAAGTTGTATGGCTCTAGAATAGTCTTGTGAAAAACTGAAGCTTAAATTACTAGGAAAACCCTTGTTGTTCCATTCTGATCTGTACCAGACCTAGAAAAGCAGCTGGAAGTGAATCAGATGTTGCCTTTCTTGGGCTCACCTATAGGTAACTTAGAATATATGAACTGTATTTTAAATTGCAGTTTTGTCTCTCAGAGAAGAGGCAGAGGATAATGGGAGGGATATCTGAAACTTTCTTGAAGACTTACTGAGGAAAATATTTGAAGAGATGGATGTTAATATGTTGAACTCATACCCCATGTCATTAATTCCTCCGTAGTGTTTAGCATTACCCAATCCTGTAGAAAGGGAAAACAGGCACTGGTAGGGATTTGGAACTGGAACTGGGATAGATCCTACTGGTTTGAGAAAATATAATTGTTTATGGCAGTGGTTTCTGTATTGTAACTAGCTGTTCCTTCCCAACCTCACATGGGGTTTTTCAGAAATGATGGGTTTTGTATTAACCAGCAGGAGAACACCTGAGATGGCTTGTACTAAATGTGTTCCTTTTCTCAGGAGATCGATCCACAAGATAAAGAATAAAAAGGGAAACAAAAAACTCGCAGCTGTACATTTTTTGATGTGAAAGTTTCACAGAGAAACTTGAGGAGAGGACTCTTGCTCTGTATCTTGGGTCAGCTGCAGATGAGTACTTGGCTACATCTTCCTAGAGACTGAAAAAGGAAGAGACAGTTCTGAGTGGTTATTATACACATGTTTACACAATGTGTGGAAATTATTCTTGCAGTCTCATCTTTCCTACTGCTACCTTGCTGTTGGCAAAGCAGATGTTTCTCACAGGGTATTGCTTGGCTGTTTGCAAACAGCTTCTCCCAGAGACATTCCCAGGAGCACGTAGGTTGCTTGAACAGTGGTGTCCCTCTCCAGAAGTCCTTGGCTCCTTTTGTGACCCTAATTCTTTCACATCTGATTTGAAAGTGTCATTTATCCTGAGTGCCTGTCTGGCTTAATGATGATAATTAGCTCTTCAACATGAGTTTCTTTATTTAAAAGTATTTAAAATTATTTATTTAATTTCTATTATTTCTACAGAGATATCTATAGCAGTAATGTCTAGTAACTGGCAACATGAGCTTCACTGCAACATGAGCTTCACTACATCATCAACAGAAAAATATTCACTATATATTAGGAGGAAGCTTCTTTTGTGGACCTAAAGTGATAGAAAACTGAGGGCATGTTATATCATTATACCAAGATAGTACTATTAAAAGAGGGAAGTTAAAATTTAAATACTATTTCATGAAATGTATTAAAATTCTTAGGCTTTGGGGAAGTAGGACAGGATTTATCATTATTATCTAGATGAAAAATAATTTGAACTTTCTCTGTGTACTGGGAATTTCAGGTTTTAGCTGGCCTTTTAGCAGGAGATCTGGATTCTTTTCAAGTTTCATCACTTTTACAACATCCTGTTTAATGTCCTGCTTTCCCTCTGTCCAAGATCAGGATAATATCTCATTGTCTTGCTGGCACAGTGAGACATTTACTAGGATGGTGAGATATTTTACTAAGATAGTGAGCAATTAGGTGTGACAAATTAAGCTCTGCAAGTACCTCGAGTTTCTCATGTGAAAGCTCCTATTGAAATATGGGCATTGTTTTTTCTGAACAGGTGGGATAGAAGACTGCTTGAATTTTGAAGCTCTTTAGGAAGAAAAAACAATTCTTAACAGCACCTTTTCTATCAGCTACTTGTTAGAAAGCCTGGAACAATAGCCATATTATGGATTTTCTGTAGGACTCCTGACTTTAAGGCTGTATCATGCGATTTCAACCTTCTGTTCTTGCTGTGTTCAGTCTCAGAAATAATGGCCTCTGTACTGTTTCCCTAAAGTCTGTATTAGAACAAAGTGTAATAACATCAGTGCTCAATTCAGAAGGTGGTAAGGCATCAGTGCCTGCAGCATTATTCACAGTATGAGCACTATATCTGGTGCTGACTGGCTGCTACTATATCACAAAGTGACAGCAAACTTGCTCGACTATGGTTGATCTAAAAAAGCTCTCTTGAGCAGAGTCCTACAAGAAAGCACAGAAAATTGTGGTTTGTGACTTGTATTAACCCAGTTTTGCTTGATGATCTACATAACTAAATACTGTATCAGTTACTTTTAGGAGACAAAATATTTATTGTTAAAATTTTCTCACCTATTCTGAAGAAGTATCAGGAGATGGGGTTACAGAATCTTTTCAAGACATCTTAGTTCCCAAAAGAGCTCATGGAATAGGACTCCACTTACCAACTGCTCTTTTGCATATATGGCATAATGCAAAGATCAGACACACAATCAAGGCTGCACTGAGATCCTTAGCCAGATACAAAGCTGAGACCTACTACAGTTGACACAAATACATATTTATGACAAGCCCATTCTTGATCGTTCAGAGTTTGTCCTTTTAAAGTATCACAAGGCTTCCCCAGGTATCTCCCATGAAATCAGTAGAGTCTGACATTGATTTTCACAGGATCAGAGCAGGCACACATTATAAAGACTGTTTCATTCTGGTTCTGAAGGAGTTGTTCTAAAGTAGAGTGCATTTATCTTCCCCTGTATGACTCTGCAGCCTCAAAGCCTCTCCATTTTTTAGACTTGTGTGTGGAAGAGGAATTGGAGACAAGGTTTAGCAGACCTCAGGAAAGTTCCTGGTGATTACTGTAAATTTTGGGCTTTATTCAGGATGATACATTCTTAGCATTACTGTGAGAACTGTCTCTGTGCTTTAGAGCAATGCAGTCTGCTTAAGATTGTGTCTGGTTCCTCAACATTGTTCCAGCATCCATCAAAACTCCTTTTGATTCTATATATTTACATTGAATTTGGCCCATGAACAAATCTACTGTTTTCTAAAACATATTTAAGGGTTTATGTTCCAAGGTGGCAAGGAGATAAGCCCTGATTCCTGATTTAATTCATTAGCTGGAGGGTGCCTTCAGCCACACTGATAAACAAATATCAGACCATGTAGAACTGGATCCCTTTCTGCCTTGTTTTTTTCATTGGGACTATGGTAGAATCAAATCTAAATGATCCAGTGCAAATCAATTCATAACTGAAGTCCATCAAAATTACTTGAAACCTTGGACCTGGAGTACAAGAGGTGGGATGTGGTTTGGCATGGCTGAGGAATGAGGGAGCTGTTAAGGAGAACTAAGAAGCAGCTGGAGGAGCTATAGGAATGTTTTCTGTCTTACACAAGTTAATTGAACAAGTTTATAGAAACCTTTTTCTTCAGTAGGAAAAAAACCTCAAATACTCTAAAAAATGACATTTCTAATTTCTTTCAGTAAGAAACAATTGCTTCTGTGTGTGTTCATGTCCCAGTAGTCCCAAAGTCTCTATAGACAGCCAGAAGATTTATATTTGAGTGAAAGCCAGTGCATCACACACAGGAGCTTGCAAAAGTACAGTAAACATCCTTCAAACAAATTCTCATGTGCCCTGACTACAAAGTAAATGAAAAGCAATACACAGGGTTGGAAAGAAACCACATTTCTAGGTTGGTTTCAATAGACTCTTAGTTTTCCCAGTGTATTAGTACTCACTCCGAGTCTCCTGCATCCTGCTTTCTCCCCCACAACACAGCTGAGCTGCACTTTGTCTACCACTGTGACATTTTATGGAAAACCAGCATATCAAGGTTTATCTTTAAAACAGAAAAAATAAGAACTGTTGGTACTTGTGTGAGGTCTGGTTAATTTAATATCTTAAAATGTAGTCAATAGAGACATAAAAATAACATTTTCTTGCCATGCTGAAGAAGCAGGAAAGAAAGTAGACTAAAGCAGAGTCCAGGGTGAGTTTAAATATGCTGAGCTCTATCGTGGCATTGATTTTTGAACAGAAATCTCCATCGAGTTCAGTGGGAATTTCTGCTTAAAAATCAATGGTGCAAAATAACACCCTCAGATTAAGATAAAAAGATGGAGGATGATACTTAATTGGTGCCTTCTTGTCAGGATGGGTTTCCCCTATAGATGGAGTTGCTGCTCTTTCCATTAAACAATAGTAAAATCTGAAGGAACTTCTGTGCAAGATGATTGTTATTCTATACTTATTCTTACTGCAAATCTTAGCATATATTAGATTTCATTAGTTTAATTAAAACAAACACAGAGACATATTAAAATACTAATTTTTATTTTTTGTTTCAGATTTGGGGTAATGTCACAAATCTCTTTTGGGAGCTAGAGTGTCCTGCCTGGGCAGAGTGGGGCATAAGAGCATAGCCCATGCAGAAACACTCTAAACACCTGATTGACTGAGGAAAAAGCTCAGACTTTTTCTGTGGTGTTTTCTGCAATTAGAGTCACTTGATACCCTTTAGTGACTATATATTGGGATCTGTAGGAAGGCAGCCCAGATGGGGAGATAAAGCACGGTGTCACTGCCTCACTGTGTCCTTTCAGGAAAGGGATGGCAGTGGCTGAAAACTCTGTCCCCTTCTCCTGAGACAAGGTCTGCTGCCTTCTCCTTGGAGGAATGCAGGGCTGCTTCTTAGGAGGGCACCTTTCATGTAAAGAAGAAAGATGGCCACAGCATACATTTTAAGAAAGCTAATTGCAGCTATTGTTGTTAAGGAGTAGATTAGATGATGAAAGGTCTTTCTAAAAATTCTACAGTCAAAGAGGGAAAATAGGTCATATTTGAAGAAAAAAGTTCCTGTAAATGACTGACAAGAAATGAGATACGAGCCAACAGTAGAGTTATGACTTTTTGCCTATTCTTATCTGCTTGTGATTAAGAAAGCAGTGGTGTTTTGAATTAGAGCTGTAATTCATCTTATTGGTCCACAGGCCAAACAAGAAGTTTGGTGACATATTGCCATTACAAGAAGCAGTTCTGGGCATTGCTCAGAAACAAATATATTGTGGTAATGAGAACTTACAGATTCTGAGAAAAAATTTGACTGGAGGTAAAAAAAAGTTCTGGTACTACTGTATAATCTAGTGTAATCTAACTACTCTTGACTTTAAAAAAACACAGCAAAATACTGTTTTCCTGAAAAGAAATTACAACAAATTTGGTAGAAGTCATGCAGTTGTTATCATCCAGTGATGGACATTTTGAGACAAATTCACTGATTCTTGCATAGCCTAGTCCAATCTACTCAGGGTTTATTTCCATTAGAAATATCAATATTTTTTCCTGAAAAGAAAACATATCACATAAAAATGTATCTTTCTGTCTCTGATTTCTGTTACTTGAATTTAAAAATTCAAATTTTTTATTTCTTGAAAAGATAGGGGGAAGAAATCACTGTTTACGTAAAACTTAAGAAAAATTAAGCATAGGTAAAAATAAAGGTTTTCTATTTTTTCTTTCAGTCTTATCTGTACTTTCATGCTTGAAAGCACATGTAGGGTGAATATATAATTTAATTTATTGATACCAAGAAATGCAGATACTTTTTTGCTCTGTATGTACTGCAGGGACAAGTTGTTCTAGTCTTTGGCTCTGTGGTTTAGTTTACATTGTGTGCCATGTTTTCTGTGATTTGTTTCTAACTGGTAATTGAAAAGGAACTCATTTGATGGGAAAAAAATGACTTCTTAACTATGCTTTTGACATGGGCTCTGATGCATCCCAGTTTAGCCTGTGAGGTGACTATTATTTGGCAGGTCTGCATATTGCTCAGCAGTGGCTGATGCAGCTGTGCCCATTTGGCACACAGGTTTTTAATTTTATAATTGGTAGCTGGCCAATAACCACCAGTTCTGTACGTTTTTCTTGCAAACTGGTGGGGAAGGAGTGACCCAGGGCTTGTGTATATGCAAAGAACATGCAACAGTGCTGGGACTGTGTTCATCCCAGTGATGCCTTCAGGATTACAGTGGGGGAGCAGATATGCAGTCAGGGAATAGGCAGCTGTAAGGGTTGGAACACTCGCCTGAGTTCTCTGTGTCCTCCTGTAAAGGATTGCAGTGTTTGGCTTCTAGCAGCTGACTGCAATTTCTTCCAGTTGAAGAAAATGCAAGATACAATAGCACATATGTGGGGTTTTAGTTTTTCTCAAGGTCCTTTGACAAACCAGATGTTTTCCAAATAGTTTCCTTGTGAAATTGCACAAAATTTCAAGAACAGAGGATTTGTGTACTTTTGGAAGTATAGTAGAAGAAACTGAATAGGGCCAAGGCTATATTGTGATATTATCCAAAAAATGTGTTCTAGATCTGGTGTTTAGGACTTTGTCAGTCAGTGCTGGAGATTGCCAACTTCTGTCCATAACAGGTCCTTAGAATGTGGTATAGACATTACTGAGTTTTTTCTGTGCTTCTGTAGACAAAAAAAAATTCTCATATCCTCTGAATAGAGACATCTTTTCATCTTGGTGAATATCTCAGCAGGGCATCATTACTGACAGGAGCATGCATTGGACATCAGGAGACATTTCTGCATGGAAAGGGTTGTTAAACATGAGAATGTGGTGGACTCACTGTCTCTGGAGGTTTTCAGGAAAAGACTAGATATGGCACTCAGTGCTGTGGTCCAGTTGACAGTGCTGGTGATCAGTTAGTCAGAGGTTGGACTTGATGATCTCAGAGGTCTTTTCCAACTTAAATGATTCTGTGAGTATGAAAAAGAGAAAAAAGTTACTTATGCAAGGCAGTTTGTTGCTCTCAGATGAGATGTGATGACTTGAAGTGTGTCTGAGACTGCCTTACTCCAAAAGTGAGGGTAGGCAGTCCCTGTGTGCCAGAAGAAGGAACACAACTGTGTTGTGGCACAAAATCTTCATCAAAAGATTTGATGAGTTGTCAGTAAGAGGCAAAGAGTCAAAATCTAGAGATCTGGCTACCCCATCTGTCTGCTGCAGTTTGTGTGTTAGACAAAGATATATATCCTTTATGTTTCTAAGGTTGAGTGCTGATTATCTTGTGATTGTTATTTATTGCTATTGTCAGGGTGGATTAATGTCTGAGGGTGCAGCATCTTTTATAAACCTTTGTTTTATTGGAAGGAAAAGTTCCTCTAGTGACTTTGCTCGTTCATGTTCTTTTCTTAGACTTGCTGATGCTCATAAAAAGACCTGAAGCTGTGAAAATGCTCTTTTTAAAGTTAATTCCATTCTGAGCCACCATGTCTTTTCAAGGCTCCTCAACACTGGAGCCCCAGGTCACAGTGCAGTGATAAAAAATATGTATGTTCATAATTAGCTTATAAATAATGCAGTTTTCTCATTCAGGCTTCATCCTTTCTACATGCCCATGGATTATTGCTCTCCCTGCAGTTTAAATTTCTCAGCACTCTGTGGCCCAATTTTCTACTGTTTGGTGGGTTAATTCTCTGTTACAATGTGCTCAAAGCCCAGAGCAGTGGGGAGGAGTCTGGGCAGGCTTTGGAGTTAGGTTTTCATTTGTTTTTCTATCATGAATGTAACAGATAAATGATATGGCTCTTGTCTTCAGGTATGAGCCTGTGTAGCTGGAGTCTGAACTGCTGATGCAGTTTGACTCATGATTCACTTCTCTAATCTCAAAGGTTTTATATTATAGATAGAACTAGATTGAGGTTGTTTGAGGCTGAGATGCTCTAATAGGTAGTTTAATAGAATAAAGAGTGTGAAAGGAGTCCAGAGTTCACATGAAATATTTGTACATAAAAATGAAAGCACCCTTCGGTTTCTTGGCAAACAACCTCCAGTGCCTCTTAAAAACCCTGACAGGTTAGCCCATTTGAGAGGAAAATAATAAAACCCAACCCAAACTTAACAACATTTATTAAAGAGATACCTTTTCTTTGACAGAAGTTTGCTGGTCAGCTTTAACAAGCCAGAATTCTCAATGGCTGCTGGTAACTTGCACAGAGAAAGAGAAAATACATGGCAAAATTCACCCTAATTAACACTCTGCATATATTTTTGTTGAATGGGTGCTATTGTTGCTCACTGAACATGGACCATGCTGTCATTTTCAATGGAGATTTCTGTAGCAAAAGGGGAGAGGGACAGAAAAACTCCTTGATGAAATGCCTGGAGTTTTTTATTATGCATCCTTCCAAAGTCAAAGCAATCAGAGAGACGGAGGAAAATAGAAGAAATGTCCTCTCAAAAGCACCGACTTGTAGTTTCTGTCTGCCTCCACTCCTCAACACCTTCCACAAAACTGCAGTGCCCTGTACCCCTGGAACTCAGTATCACAGGATCCAAAACCATTCTATAAATACAGGAGCCCTCCTCGTGCTCTGGTGTGTTTACAGAACTGGTGAATACCATTGCTAGTTTGGATCTGCTTTCAACACTCAAATGCCTTTGTTTTCCTTTTGTGGGGCTAGAAAGGTGTAAGATCTAGGCTAGAGCAGGAATGCTGCTGCAGACTCAGGCCATTACTTGACTTTGAAGGGTTACAGAGCACGAGTTTGGAACCAGAAGACTGAAAAAGATGAAATGTAAAACCTCTCATGAAAATAAAAGGGGCAGACAGGGAAAGGAGGCCATAAGCAATGTTCTATTCCTGTTATATAAGTATCTGAAGTAGAAAAATTGTTGGAAAACTGTTTGGATAAGATAACCACAGCATAGTTAACAAAGAAAAGCTCTTGGTCAAAATTAAGGAGGTATTGGTCAAAATCCCATCTCATGCTGCCTTGCTTTGGTTTTATGCAGTAAACCTAATGAAAAATGATGTGATGAAAGACCTGAGTGATGGAGCAAGGACTAAGATTGAGATTTTTTGGGAAGAAACATTGGTATGGGAGGAATGGCCAAGAGTTTGCAGGACAATTAAAATTCAAAATTGTCTTAGTTGAATAAAGTGTGTTCTGAAAAGGCAGGATGAAATTTAACAGAAATAAATAGTGCTGTGTTATCCCATTTACACAGAAGTAATCTTTCAATTTTACATTTACAGAAGTAATCAACACAAGTGTAACAGGAGAAGCTGCTAATTTTGGTGAATTTGTTGGTTTGGTTGGGGTTTTTTTTGTTATTTCTTTTAGAAAAGAGTGATGGGATTATGATGTTTCATAAATTTTCAAGAATCAGAGGTCTTGTACTTTTGTAAAAAGATGGAGCACAATTCTGAAATGAAAAGAGTATTTCTAAACCAAACATTTCACAAGCCATGAAAGAAGAGGCTATAGCTATGCTAGACACTACAAGCCTTCTGCTGTTGTCCATCTTAGAGACAAAAAAAAATTTAAAAATCTGCAAAGTCATCCAAGGAAGATATGATATTTATGTACATGAGGATTAGTGCAAAATGAAAAGGTTTATGTAGGAATAATAAGCAATAGACTTAGAGCAAGATTCTTTAGGGAATGCTTCCTAAAGCACAGGTAATGCACTCCTTGGGGAGTTTTGAAGTTTCAGCTATTGGAGTTCTCTAGGAAAGGATGGGAAAGTGTTTCAGAAATGATGGCAGTCTAATCGATCCTGCCTTGGGCAGCACAGCCATCAGTGCTCCCCAGGCCCCCTGAAGCTCTCTGCTGCTATGGTTTTATGCAGTGGTGTGGTGAAAAGAAGTGTTTTGGTCAGAGCAGCTCGTGCTTTTCTCTAAGACAATCTGCATTGTTCAGAAAGCATGCAAGGGTCCCTTATTCCAGCACTGGAATTACTAGCCAAGGGTTCATTGTGCTGTTCAGCATAATCATCATTGGTTTTGAGAAAACATTTCATCCCAGAGTTCCTTTGAATTTATTATTATATGATGAAAGATCAGTTTGTGGCTTAATTCACAGATTAGACAGCACTCCATAATGGAGTTCCTTCAATGTGTGAGTGACACTAATGTGTTTGCTGTGCTGGTGTAAATATTCATAGGGAGATTTTTTTGCATTATCAAGTCTGTGCACAGAGTATATTGTGGTCTTGCAGAGATTTCATAGGGATAAACAGAGACTGAATGCTTCAGCAGTAGCAAGTGATGGTGAATAAGAAATGAAAATATTCCACTTTCTTTGGCTTGATAAAAAATACGTTAAAAATTTTTCTCCATTGTTTTGAATGATTTGAGGGTCTTTGTTAAAGTTCATTTAATATTTAATTAAATGACCAACTGCAAATATAAGACAAAAGCTTTCCATTTTTTCACAGGGAAAATTAATTCATTAATAAAATGGACAAAATAGATTAAAGTCAATGTAAATATTAAGTTGTTGACTTATATAGGGAGGCAGAGTGACATGGAACTCCTAGGGTATGGCCACTATATACTGTAAGAAACTACTTCAGATTGCAGTGTGGACAGTTTAGACCTTTCAGTGATTTGCTGTTTATGTGCAGGAGAAACACAGAATCATCGTGCCTGTATTTGAATTGAGGTTAAGGATTTGTGTGTTCCCAGGAAGTCCCTATTTTGGTTAAATATGATCTTAAACAGTGAAAATCAAAACTTCTCATCTGTGTAATCTCTGATTTAAACCTTTCATGTTTAGATGCATCAGATGATCAGGGTGTTTTGGGGGACATTGTGTAGTTAGCTTTTGGGCTTTTTTTTCCTTTTGTTTTCTTGCTGCTTATATGGGGAAAAAACATTATTGTGCTCCATATCGTCACTTGACAAATGTCAAATGCTGAAGTCCCCCTGGCAGAGACAGACAGGTCATTTCACAGGATGCTTCATTTGGGTGCAGTTCAGAACAGTGATATTGGGGGCAGGGGGGGAACCCAATAACAAAGCCAAGCTGGCTAGCCTCTGTGAACAGCAAACGTGCAGTAATTCTGTCTATAAGATGATATTTTACTGTTGAGTTCTTTGATCTGTCTTGGTTTTTTAATTCCACTTTTTTTATTTCTAAAAGGGCTTTAACAGTCAGAAACCTCCATAGGAAGTTTATTTTTTTTGGCCATCCTCAAAGGCTCTTTTGTCAATTTATTATCACAATAGCAAGATATGCACATGCAGTAAATCAATGTAGGTTAACTTTTTAATAAGAAAGGCATTCTACGTTTTTTGGCATCAGTCTGTATCTTTTTTTCAATTATAAAGTCTCTCACTGGGCTAAGCATTTGTCTGGTAGGTGTGTGTATCAGCGACAACTTAATATTCAAAGGTCAGACTGCAAAGATCTGGCCAGTGTGATGGCATCTTTGCTCTTTAATAATCAGATGGGATGTCTGTGATCTCTTGAAGTGCTTCTTCTAGGTGGCAGTGTACCACTGCAGCAGTTAATTGCCTGTTAGCTTCTTGGATCAATGTAAAAGAGAGATGTGAAGATTTTTCTAAAGTCTCTTTTCTTTTTTTCCCTCCCAACATAGCTCTATTTGAACACTTTCCTCTGATTTATCCAAGAATAACCTGACTATGTGAGAGGAAACTTCAATACTCAATTTAAGCAGCTGCCTAGGAGTATTTTTTCCTGGAGGTTGGTGAAAGAAAAGGGGGAATTTTACCTGCTCTGCACTGGAGGTTGATGGTTATTCATTACATAGGGTTACTGAGAAGTGGTTTGGCATTTTCTCAGCTTCCCCCATGTGCCTTGGTATTGTGCTCCAGTGGGGTCAGTGGTGCTACATAATTTTGAAGCTTTTTCCTATCGGGAGCTGAATTAGCTACTAATGTATTCTGCAAATATTTTGGAGTCAATGGAACCCATATAGGTGTGTTTCCCTGTCCACTCCTTACTGCTTTTTTTTTTATTCCTGTCTCTTTTCTGTCACACATCGAACGGTTCCATGTGCAGCTGCATTTGTTACCAGCTGAGACAAGCAAGCTTATTTGCTGGAATTTTAGAACAGGCTTTACTAAACCAGCCCTGACCTTAATGGCTATTAAAGAAGTTATGTTTTAATGCTCAGACATATCCTATAGGAATAATTTGTATAGATGAAAATTTCTGCCACTCTGGGTACAGCATGAGCTGCCCACAATTTATATCTGGGCCATTGCACTCATTTTAGGTAGATATTGTAGAATCATGGAATAGCTTGGGTTGGAAGAGACCTTTAAAGGTCAACTTGTCCAATGCCTCTGCTATAGGCAGGGCTGTCTTCAACTAGACCAGGTTACTCAGATCCCCATCCAAGCTGACTTTGAATGTTTCTAGGGAAGGGGTCAAATCAAATCCATGTCACATCCAGAGAGAAAACACAGAAAACACTTCTATATCTTGTCTTGTCCCCTGATGCAGTCACTCCATCATAGAAGGACACTGGGTTGGTCAGGCAGGACTTGCCTTTGGTGAAGCTGTGCTGGCAGTCCCAAATCACCTCCTCCTTGTGCCTCAGCATAGCTCCAAGAGGATCTCATCCATGATGTTCCTGGGCACAGAGGTCAGGATCACAGGTCAGAGGTTCCCAGAGTCATTCTTTCTACCTTTTTTAAAAATAGGTGCAATGTTTCCCTTTTTCCATCATCAGGGACTTCACCTGACAGCTGTGATTTTTCGGATATGGAGAGTGGCTTGGCAACTACATCAGCCAATTCCCTCAGAGCTCTGGGATGCAGTTCAGGTCTCACAGATTTATGTTCAGTTTCTCCAGGTGTCAGAAATCTGGACTAGTGTATGTAGCTTATCTAGCAGAGTTATAGCTCCCTGGAAAATCTAAGACCTGTGGGATCCCAACATTTCTACATGTCTCATCTCTTTAAGTTCTTCCCTTGATATGAACTTGAATCTTGAAATAAAAAGACATTTTAAAATGAATGAAAGCAGTAAAAAATGTATCCTGGCCTCTCTCTCTCTGAAGATTTTCTTCTGTCATGGTCACAATTCTCAGGAGGCTGAAAACAATAATACTTCAGACATCAACTTTCACCCTGTTGGGGTTTTTTTGGCCACAGTCATATCATAACATGCAGTGTAAATGTTAAAGTTGGTTTGGGAGAGCCCCAGTAGCTCACAGCTGTTCTATCCCCTGCAGAAGGAAGAGTTCTGAAACACTAGAAACTAAACACTGTGATTTGCTAATTTGGGGATCTATTTTATCACTTCATTATGAGGAAAAAAGTAATCGTGTGCTTGCAGTTTTTCATATTCCCCTCTTCACAAGCTGACAGAAGGCTATGACACACCTAATAATGGTCAGTATTGTAATAGAAGTTTTACCAGGATGCCTTTGAATGCCTTTCCATCCTAGGTGACCATATATTTCCAAATAAATATGACTCAGGGGCGAAGGAAGAATTTAAAGTTAACCCACTGTATGTGTAAGGATATGCTATGCTTATAAAAATAAAGTAACTTTTGGTTATCTTATCACTGTGAAACTGATCAAGTGCTTTCAGCAAAAGACTCCAGACACATCAATGTACCTACGTGAAAGCTTTTGAAAAATTAAGGCTGATGTGTTGACAGCTGTAATACCACTAGCTTTTAATCCTTGGTTTCTTTTTTCATTATTAGGGATTCCAGAACATGGGTAGAGGAAGATTAGGTTTATCCACTAACAAAATAAAATCCTGTAATCCCTTGAAAGTTTAAAATCTTCCTTGGGCTGAAAAAGGAACACTTTATCAATATGTACAGCTATGGCCTCTTTAAAGGATAAAAACCACATCTCCTAGCTTAAGGAAAGAAGAATAATTTTATATTGGCCTAAGGAATTTCAGTTTTGAACCTGTACTTCAATTCATGAGAAAGGCTTGAGTGAATCTGCTATTATTAGAGTGTTATTTTGATCCAGGGAAATGCCTACTTTTTGACTCCTATTTTGCTTCCCACCTGTAGCTTCCTAAGAGCTTTGCAAGGGCCAGTAAATACCATGAAACTCTTCTGCCAGGTGTTGACTGGCTGTCATGGGAACCTCTGGAGTCCTTACTAAATAATAACCCACAAAGGCACAGGCACCATCCAGAAACCTGGGAAGTTGAATTTAATGGTCTCAATAATGGTTTCTCACTTGTGAGAGTTAATCAAAGGCACTTAAGCACAAGGAACTTCTTTTGGAGTGCTGGAGCCATGAGAACATGCCGTGAAGAGTTGCCACAAGACAAACACCAAAGCCCAAACAGCCACATAAGGCAGCTGTCAGCTGGTTGCTCTCTTTTCTTCTGCAGTGATGGCACACTCACTCAGCTTGGCTGAGGCACAGGGAAAAAGCTTTTCTCTTACCTTCTCTCAGAGAGAGTCCTCTCCTCTGACATTTGGGGTGATGTCCCACTTTATTTCCTAAACTGAAAGCCTTTTTTGTCTGCCTGCACTGCAGCAAACTCTCTGAGGACCCTTATGGGTCTCTAGCAAAGGCATCTTTATTTAGGTCCTCTCAGTTTTGGCCATTTCTGCTTTTGCAGGTACATTCTTACCACATTTACTGTATTCCTTGTCCCTTCATCACCTGACCTGCTGTGTGCCCTAGAAGATCTCAAGGCAGTTCTCCACGCTGGTGTTCTCTCTGGGAAGTTGGGGTACATCCTTCCTCTCCCTGTCCTTTCCAAAGGGACAGCAGTCAGTTGCAGGTGACCAAGCAGCCTTCCTCTTGGTGACCAGACATCTGACTTTAATAGACTGTGCAATACTGAAAGACTATACAGCAAAACCCAAGTAAAAGGCACAGCAAGAGGCTTCTCCAGACTTCCTAATCCTGCTATTTGTCATTAGCCACTGTCCCTTGCTGCCTCTCCTCACTGTTCCCATCAGGCTGCCCCAGATGAGTTTGTTGCTGTCTGCTCCCACTGACTGCTCTCATTGCTGGCTTCCCCCACTGCTTCCCCATCAGCTGCTTCCATCCATCCTGCTCTCACAGGGCTCTGTCAGTCACCCTGAGGGCAGGGAATCTGCCTTCCCACTGCTCCTCTCCTGATCCACAGCCCCAGAATATGCTTCTGCAGGAAAAGTCCACACTTCTCATTGCAAAACAGAGGTTTCAAGATGGAAACTTTCTGATAAATCCTGGCACCTTTGCCACAGTTTATTTGTCACAAAGTTGCAAGATGCAGCATTAAATCCAACTGACTCCTTCCCCCGAAGCTCATCTGGCATCATTGAGGTTTTATGCCTTGCACAATATGATTACAAATGAAATAATTCCTTCAAATTCTCAGGTTAGACATTTCTATCATGAAAGTCTCAAAATATGGTATATCAGTAGGAAAGTACAATGCTCCTGTTAGTATTGTTTTCTTTTGTTTCTGCTAAAGGCCCAAAATTTGTCCTATCCACACCCTCCACCCTTTGGACTTGCTTTTCTTGCTAACATATTTGTTTTGCTCTAAGAGAATTAGAAGTCATTTGTCCAGTGAACATAGTTAACGGCCAAATACACAAGAGATACCAAATCTTAGGACTCTTCAGCATCTCTTTTTAGCTGAAATACTTGGTGGCAGATCTCGGAAGCATCCATCAGTTTAATCCATAGAGTGGGAAGGTGTGACTAGCAGCCAGTGCTGCTGGGACCCCAGTGCCAGGCTGGATAAAGCAGGAACAGGGAGCCATCAGCAGCAATCTGAGAGCCAAATGCATCCCTTGCTGCAGCACAGCACCACAGCCCCTGTGCCCAAAGCTGGCTGAGCCCTCTGAGCTGCCTGCTCCTCTTGAAATGACCTTTACTCTTTATGGAATCCTATTTGTCAGGTCTATGTTCTGAAAATGCTCTGATAACCTAATTTGTATATATTTTGCTATCTGTTAGCTTTATTAAAGTTATCCCTCATGCTTTATAACCAAGAGCTGACCTTCTTTATGCAATGTAGAATGCTAACAGAATGGGGGAATCCATGTTTAATGCAGTTTTCCAGTGAGGAAGAAAAGGTGTACACAGTCTGATTAGTGAAGAAATGAACTTAATAATTATTTTCTTTTTTAAATGTGGTTTCATTTTTAAAATGCAACTTTATGTATCAGTTTCCAAAATGAGTTTTCATGTTTAAATGATCAAGCTCGAAACATAGCTGTATGTTTTCTTAGCTTTGCCCATTTCCTATTAGGAAAACAGTCTTTGGGGCAGGAGAGCCAAGGACATGTAATTCCCTCCATGGAACAATTTCTCTCTTGATTACCTATGAAGTTTAAACTGAAATTTTAAAGATAAGCAAGTCAGTCCTAATGCCTAGAATAGGCTTCTAGAACAGGAGAATTAAAGTATGTACCTCAAACCTAGACTCACTGCAGCAATAAATTTATGTGCACATCAAAACATAATTCTCTTTTTCTCATGGATAAACATGGTTATTTTGCTAAAATAATGCTCGTGCCCTGAAATTGTTACTGCTTTGTGTGAGTTTAAATGTTTTTTTCCCTGTAATTGCTGAGAAATTCAGGCTTTGGAGAGAAAGAAACCTTCTACAATTCTTTATAACTGGGCTCTTACAAATAGAGGTGACGTGTTTATACTTCTCTGCCTAAGGAGACTCTAGAAGCCTCATAGATTCCATTGTATTTTTTGTGTTTGTATTTATCTTCAAAGGAGCAATAGCTACAGACTGAGGTGCCAGAGAAAATATAATGTCAGCTTACAAAGAAGTGTTAGAATTTGTTTGGTAATCTGGACATTTTAATTTGCGTCAGTATTCATTATATTCATAAACAAAACAATAGGGGGGTTTTCATGTTAGAGAAAACAATTATTTAATGGATTATAATTTAAGTAGAAAAGTTTTCTTGTGCCCTAACACAAATTGTTGAATCTTTCTTTAGAAGTCAGTTATTTATTTTTATTTTGAAACCTGTATAATTTTTGAGACACTTAGACATATGATGCCAATAAATATCTCTTGGACTCTGTGGAGTATTTCCAATCACTCCAGTGGGCAGTGAAACAATTTCATTTAAATCTCTCTGCTTTCCAGCCCATTACTTCTTTTTTCAATATAGTGAATGAACCATCTCAGTTTCTCAGTAATAATGAGCCAAGCCTGCAAATACTTATTTGCAAATGTACCTTCAGCCATGGGAAAGCTCTGCTGAGCTCTGGGAGCTGGGAATGCACCGACATTCCTGAGGGATTGGGACCAGAGATATGGAAGTGGATCAGGAAAAAGTTCTTTAGCAATTGCATTGCTTAGTTTGCTTCTCTGAAATACAGTCCTAATGGCCAGTTCAGAAGAAAATTTCTGAGATAGTAACTAGAGAGAAAGGGAAACCACACTGCACATCTAAATAAAGTTGAGCAGTAGAACTGTTCCAAGAATCCTCTTAATGTGTCTGGATCAAACTTGAAGTTTCAGTATGAACGTCCTGAATTGTTTCCCTGTAAGGCTCTGCCATTTACATTTTTAAAGCTTTGTAAATTTTCTCTGTTTCTGCCCTGTTTGGAAAAAAGAAACCACGTAGGTAGATTATAATTGCCTTGAAATAGCACACTGTGAATTAAAAAATAGAAGGATATCTATTCCTTCAGCTTTTTACAATCCTCAGACGTTAGGAGTCTGGGTAAGACTGCAACCCGTACTTTGTCTTTGTTTCCTGGGTATGGATACAATAAAATTTATTTGTATGTCTTTCCTTCAGAGAGAAAATCATCACCAGAAGAATGGCTTCAGGACTGTGCTATTGTAGATATTTCTAAATGTACTGTCCTCTGAAAATCAGTATTTTCTCCAGTTCTACCTCTCTGGAAATAATTGGGTTTTTTCACTGATTCTGACTCTAAAATAAAAACCTGAATTAAAAAAAAATTGCAATTTCTATGGAATGATGTCTTTATCTTTGTGACTGTGATTCTATAAATGACGCTGCCAAAAATATTAGGCCTTACGTGCTGTTTAAAGCTCAGGCAAACAGATAATTCCTGGTTTTCAGCTGGAAAGGAAACCCTCACTTATTTTCCTAATTTCTTGTTGCTCAACTTGGCAGGCATGATATTATTTTGCTATAGCTAGGATGTGGTATATGTATGCATGTGTATAAATACACACATGCAAATGTGTATGTGTGCACAGCCCTTGTATATCCAGTTGTCTCTGACAGTGTCACTCTTCCTTTCAGATTTCCTGTGGTTTGAAACCCACTTTTCCTGTGGCACTCCCATGCAGGGAAACACACTTGTTATTTCTCTGCACACTGGTGTGCTGGGTGGGTGCTGCCAGCAATAGACCCTTAGGGCTGTAACCCACACACACTTCTGTGCCAGCTGACAACCTCACCACGTTCAGAAATCAGCAATCAGGTCCCAGGAAAAAAATGAGAATGGCTTAAATATTACTGCCCTTCAGAGAAATCATGCATTTGTGGATCTCTTTCATTGCCTCTCTGTTGCATTATTCAGTTTCATGTTTTTGTAGCTTCTTCTTGCAACCAAGAGGCTGAGGAACACCCTTCCCCCAGTCATTATCAGCGCTGGTTGGTGTTTTTGTGCTGGTTCCCAGCAGTGGAACTGAGATGCAGGCACTGCCTGGGAGCTGAGAGCACTGCCTGCCTTCCCTCCCGAGCCTGCCTTGTGACGTCCAGCTGAGCACACAAACTCGTGCTTTGTTTTGTTGCAGCTCAGTTTAGGTGTTCTCTCCTCCAAGCAGCTCCTGCTGCCAGTGGAAGCCTTGGTGGTAGTTTGGTAGCATACACAGTTTCTGGGCATTTTCCAAACGCAGGTGAAAAGGCTCTGGATGGTCTTCAAGCATTTAAGTCATAAGGGCATGATTCACAGTTTCCATGTCAAGAAATATTCCTGTCTTAGCTCAGTAGGAAGGCAGAGATATATATTTTAATTATCTTGCTTTTTTTGTGGTTTATTCTAAGCAAATGTTTGAGCATCTGAGACATTTCTATTTTTGGTGAGTAATAATGTCAGTCTTTTTTGCTTCATTTGCTTTTCATGTGAGATTCTTGCCAGGCAAGAATAAAATATTCAGGTCTCATTTACATTGAAAATTACTCTCTCATGGTTTAGGGGAAAAGATAGAGTTATTTTTTTTTCTGACAGGTGTTCTTTTGTTGATGACGGTACATGGAGCCATAAAGTGATGTTCTATGAGGCTTTAATGCTTTTCATAAGTGCACTGCTCGTCTTTAAAGACTGTAAATGTTAAAGGCCTCTTCTCCAGAAGAGGAAAAAATGAGTGTCTGTCTTTGGGGAGAAAATGACCTATGATAGCAGAGTACTTTGATTGTGCAAGTTCAAATCCTTGACAGATTCAATCATATGAGAAATATAAGAACAGCTATAGGTGAATTTTGTAATCTTTTCAGGATGAGCATCTAAAAATTCAGATTATTATGTGCTACTTCTTGACCTGTGAGTTTCATAAGAGAAAACTTTACTGGTATCACTTCAGGTAGTAATGCAAGAGAATTAGGGTTTCAAGTATTTTTGAAGAGATTTCAGTGACTGATTGTGGCCAAAATAATTGAATGTTTTGTAACAGTATTTTAAATTTTGAACTATTTCAGATCTTGGTGATGTTTGGTTTGACTGGCTCAAATTTGGAGTTTGCCACGTTTATCTGTTCTTTCAGAATGACAGATGTTTGCATAATTTTTTTTAATTTATTTTTAAGACACTAGCCTGCCATGTAGAATTCTTTTTCTTCAACAGAATTTCCAAGAGTGAAAACTTTACAGAACAAACATAGGGAAATCTTCAGTGATAGGAATGCATTCAAGTATCTTTTAGGTGATTTTCCAGACAATCACTACAGCATGTTTCACAGCTTCTGGAGTCCCTCAAGTGTGTAGTTTTCTGGTTGTCAGATCTTGGTACCAAGAGCCAGCAAGTGGGAGAACAGAAATGGTAAAATAAGTTGAAGGAGAGTTTCAATGCACAGAGCTCTTCAGGAAGTTCACAAGCTCTGGAGAACTTTGATTGGCATATGGATTGATTTTATGGGTAGGAAAGGTTTGATACTGAGTAACGAAGAAAATGCCAAGAAGATCTTTGACAAATGCAAATCCTTTGGGACTGGAACGCAGGAGAGGAGGTAGATCATGAAGTACTATCTGTATTTGTACTTTAAAACTCTGAACTTTAGTCACTACCTATTGATTGCAGTGTTTTCAGTTCCCCTGTTGTGCTGCCATCAGCTGCTCACATCTTCCTGTATTATCCTGCTTGTCACATAAATTGTTTGATCTCTTCTTGTACTTTTGTCACAAAAGCTACTCTGAGCTGGACTGAACATGTGCAGTGATCTTGCCAAGCTGTGTGTGGATGACAAGGCTGAGTGACAAGCTCACTTGATTTGGTCCCTGTGCAACACTACAGGAGTTTGGTCTGGAGAAATTGATTGGATCTTAAAATGCTTGAACAGAGATAATAAGCAGACCATTGTATCTGGATCCATAAGCCATAAACAAACAAGTTTTATTGGGTTCATAAAACTATTACCATTTCCTGTTGAAGAAGTGATGCTGGAATGTGGTACTGAAATTAAGAATGGATAATGATGATGATGACAAAATTACAGACCCGCCCAAAGCCTGAAGCTTTGTTGTGATGTGAATTGCTTTGTTCTTTCGTATGAAGGAAAGTCTTATACCATAAATTACAGCCTTTTCTATGACCTTGTGTAAAACATACTATTTTTAAAAGAGAATTCATGTTCAAATGGGTCTTATCAGCTACCACCAGGCTCTACTAATTTCCTTTATCTCTGTTCAAAAAACAAAACAGTAAAAGCTGAATTGACTTAGAAGCAAAAGAGGCTTCTCACCTCTAAATCACCTAAAGGGTGGGAGATGGGCAGCACTTCCAGTGACTTGTAACACTACTCCTATTTCAGCTATAAATGTCATGTCCTGCAGGAGTTCTGCTGTCAGTGCTCTTCAGTGCAGAAGCAAAGGACACATATGGGGTATGAAATCAGATTGCCCACAGTGCTGTGGAACCATAGGATTTGTTTTACTTAACCAGTACCTATTGTTTCACTCATGGTCTGTAATGTCTCTTAACTCACTGACTGGGTCTGTGTTTCTATTCCTAGACAGCATTTAAGGTCACTGCATATTTGTATTTTCAGGTTTTTTCTGTGTATTGTTAGAAACATTTCCATGGTCTGTTGCTACCTAGTGTATCTAGAAATTATTAGTGATCAGCTAGCTGTGGCAAACTGCTGGGTTTTATGCATTATGTTCCAACTTATCAATGGATTTTATGACTGTTCTATGACATTCCCTCTCCAGCTCCTCCTGTTGGGGAAAGGGATGCACCCACTGCACTAAGGCCTGGGTAGCTGCAAAATGGAGTGGCACCTGTGATGCTCAGACAGTTTTTTCTATGCATGGGTGACAGGCACTTCACAGATAAAGGGTCTTTAGATAAAATCCTAGAATGAGCACTGATAGCCAACACAGACCGTGCTCAGGCAATAAAAAGGACCTGGGTGAATCTCACTCTTGGTTTCCAGTATTATTGCAACAGACCACAAAGCAAAAGTTGTCTGTGAGGGGATTTTACCTGTGTAAATGCCTTTTTCCACAATTTCTTTCCATTTTAGTGTCCTGTTTAGAAGGATGAAGTGACCTCTCTTAAGGATCTGATTTCAGTATGAACCAGACTCTTAACATTGATACTTCTGTGTCTGCCTGCCTGTGCTGGACTATTATTCTGAGACCTAACTGTTGGCCCTTGAGACACTGATATATTTAATTGGATTGTGAAACATGACAGAAACTCATTTTTCAGACTTTAATCTTGGGGAGTTTCCAATGTGTATGCAGAAAGAGTTGTAATTCTCAGTAGTTCCAGAGGCCTAACAGATTCTAAGATCATTAACATTATGTTCTTTATGGCAGAGGGTGTGACTATAAATTATGTTGGTATGAGCTTGAATAGAACTTTATGAGCTGAATTCTGCTGAGGCCCTCAAACCTTGTGCTGTTACAGTTGTAAGCAAGGATGCAGGAACTAATAAAAAGGAGAAATTTCAACACTAGTGCAATTTGTCAATAGTATCTGGTAGTTCCAGTAGTGGAATTAAAGGTCCCTGAAATTAATTACTTTTTGTTTTAATTCTGTTCAATGGCAGTTTAACTTTTTTTAAAATTGTGGTTTTATTTATGCTAATTTTTTTTTGCCCCTGAAATGTTTGTAAGTCACATGACTTTCTGGTGACACTATGCACAAATAGAAATATTTATGCTGCTAATTGCTCTTTGAAAAATAGCTCTTTTCTATTCATATGTAGTATAAATATAATTTCCCTCTTCAGGATAGAGTCTGACTTCAGATTGTGTTTTCATGGAGGGTAAAGATTAGTGCCTCCTTATTGGTGTTGCTCATATCCCTGCTCTGTATATTTTATTGTAACTGCTAGAAGATACTTCTCAAAGACTGATTTCTGGAATTGTAAAATCAAGTTTCCATAAGCTGAGGGAAACCAAAATGCCACTTCTACATGGAATCTTAGCAGTTAGACTGTGCATTTGCATTTGCCTTGACCCAGACCACTCATTGTGATGCCTAGTTTAGAAACTTTCAAAATCAGTTTAAAAATCTTTTATTTATAGGCTTCATATCCTTCAATCTCTTTTTTAAAAATTATTATCACTGAATTGCCATGACGAGAGGACCATTTGTGAAAGAAATCTCTTTGTTAGCTGCAGTGATGGCTGTTCTTCCTCGCTCTGCTGTGCCAGCACCAAGCGGGCTGCAGAACTTCACCAGGTGCATTAGGCTGCTGTCTGTCAGACAGCTCCTCACATCCATGAACTCACACCACTCTGCAGGGCCAAATTAGATTTGTGTGAAATGGCAGCTGAGCCAGCAGCACTGGGTAACTCCAAGTGACTACGTTAATTAGGAACCAAACCATAAAGAGTAGCATCTCTGCAAGGAGAATGCTGGCATGCTAACTACATCTGTGGCAAATTGAATTAAGAGAAATCCCATTATCTTGCTTGGAATTCTGCTTTCTACTGACAACATGTGTCAGTGTTACTGCAGGTCAGTTACTGCAGAGATATTTCATTACTGTAAAAGGTTCTTTTAGAACAATGCATAGAGACATAAAAACTAAACACAACTCCTGTGAATGATAGTAAAAATATTATTTAAAATTGAACTAAAGAAGTGGTTTACCTCTTTTCTTCTCTGTATGGCTCAGGTGAGGTGAGGTGACAGAGTCATCAAAGCACATGGAATTTCATAATTTTGATGCTGTATCTAACACCTTTGCTGACATGCTGTTGTCAAACTAATACCAGTGAGCTCTTTCAGAGACAAGTATTTGTCTTAGTACTTATAACTTTGTCTTGCTCTGGGGCTTGTTTTTAGCAGTTTATAAATATGTTCATATGAACCAAGTATATTCAGCTGTATATGTATCTCTTCTTTTATAATCTTTCATAATTTTCTGCAAAGAATACAGAAGCCATTAAATTTTCAGTTCCATAAGTGAGCTAAAAGAGAGAGAAGGACAGGCACACAAATAGAAGAACATGGAAAAGTTCCTTATGTACAATGATCCTGGGGTTGGGAGTAAACAGAAGCAAACAGAAACATGGAGTTATCCCTTTGTACCTCTGCTAAATTGGAATCATTGTTCCAGTTTGGTGGCAAAATAGGATGATAGACTTGCATTTTTAGCTAGGCTTTGGCACTGACATTTTCCTATATGGAATAAGAGAATGATTAGATTTTAAGTGTGTAGTGTTGATGTTTAAAACATTAAAAATAATGTACTTTTAAAAACATTAAACACATTAGAACAAAAATATCCTAATAGGGACATAAGCTTGGATATCAACTACTTTGTCTCACTGAATTTTAAGTAGGAATTTTCCCTAAAGCTTTACCAATGAAAAAGGTCCTGATATATCATTTGCATTTTTGCATAAAAATAACTAAGGGGTCTGGTAAACCAGTCATACTATTTCAGATATTCTAACTTTTCAGACTGCTTCTTCCACAGAACATCTTCCACTGTATACCTTCTGCCACAGAACTTCAATTGAGTTAATGTCATAAACTTTAGCAGTTACCTTCTGTTCTGATCCACATCTTAAATTCTATTCAAATGTGCTCTGGTGTTTTTTACTTCTTTCACTTTTGATTTAAAGGAGAAGAATTATCATAATTTTAGAAGGGGAATGTATTAATCCATGATAAATCAAACCCTTTCCACCCTCCTGGTATGGCTGCCTACTGAATCAGTGTAGTATGGTCTCCATTTCTTTCTGTCACTTCAACCCCAGCACAGAGTCACAGCTTGGACAAACCTATCATTGAGATTCTCCAGCCATCATAAGTGTCATTATATTTATTTCCCTTTATTTACAGGGAATATTTCATTTTCACAAAAATACCAGATTGAGAGCACAAAGCCCCACAACACCAGAACAAAGCCTCTCCTTTTAAGTCTGATTCTGAGGGATTAAGTGTTAAGAACAAGATGTAATAGCCAGGGGTGTTTGCCAGTTGCTGTTATGCAGCAAACTCTTGGGTGCATTGCTATGCTGAGTACTGCACTGCATGTGCCATTCCACAGTGTGATGCATAACACCCATGGAGCTCTTTTCTTGTCTTGACTGGGGTTTTTTGGTTCCTGTGTCCATTTGATATTTGACTTTTGCTTAGACTGCTAATGAGAAATGAAAATTGCTGCTGCCAACTGTTCTGATTGTAGCAATTTACCATCACCATTCTAAAAGTGAGAAAGTGACCAGCACCTGCTGCACTTCTCCAGGTGCACAGAACAAGTGTGTTCTGCCCCCCTGCATTCATTCTGCAGTGGTGTGGGAAGGTCCCACTCTCAGGGCAGATGTGCAGTGCAGCCAAGAGAATCAGAGATACCAGGTGAGAAGGGGATGTCAGGGATCATCTGCTTCAACCTTTCCTGACAAAACCATGGTCTGGACAAGATAACCCAGCACCCTCTTCAGCTAGGTCTTAAAAGTATCCAGTGTTGGGAATCTATCCCTTCCCCAGGGAAATTATTCCAGTAGGTAATTGTCCTAATTATAAAAAATGTTCCTTTCAGGCCAGCTGTAACGTCCCTAGTAACCTGTACCCATTTTCCCTATTGCTTTGATAAGAGAGAGCCCAGCAAAGCACTTTTGTGTCCCAGCATGTGGAGCCCGGTGTTTGCAGCAGCAGGAGGACAGGGTTTGGCTGGGGGCAGTAACCACACGCTGCAGAGTCATTCTCTTAGGTGCTTTTGGGCTTTTAGGTGAATATCCTCTGATCCTGGAAAGTTTTGTTTCCATATGCATTTACATAAGGTTTTTACTTTTTCGGATTAATTTTCTTTTACTTCTAATAATGCCCCTTACTCAGCTATTAAAATCTGTTAGCTTAGTTTGGTAGTCCTTTTTAGCAGCAGATATAAATTTACTCTGAGAATCTAATATCATGCCTTTAAACGATTCTGTGCAGTTTGCAAGAATTTTGCTTTCAGCTGTTCTCTGTAATAAGCCTTCTCTCCTTTAAAAAACTTTTAAAAAGATGATTTGTCACCGATAAAGATTTTTTTTTTCTTTCTTTTGGCTTTTCCATCTGCAATGATGCTGAATATGATGCCATTTAGTTGTCATTATAGTGCTAATTTTCGTATTTAGCTTGTGAGACATGTTTTTTTCCGTGATTGGGATGAAACAAAAAACTATTTCTTCAAGACCTTCCCCTAATGGATCAGATTCTTCTTGTCATCAGTATCCCAGGTCCTCTAGACAGATGATGTCTTCTCTGAACCTTGTTTTCTCTATATGTAATATTTTAAAAAATAAAATTAAAAAAAAAAGTAAGATCCATCTTCTTTCAAATATTTGGTTGGGATATTTCAAAAGAACATTCTCAGTCTGTGTATACTGAAGGTTGACTAAGATCTATCCTCACCTGAAAAGCCCTAAATACATCTAAAAATACATCTAAGCACAACATTCTTGTTTCAGCTGCTGGACTATTATTAGTGTCCCGAGTGATCTTGCACCAGCCAAGACTCCAGTACCATGGGCACCCTGGAGCAGTGGCAGGACCTCAGGCACTCAGAGGGCAGCAGGGTCCTGCACCCTGCCCTGGGGCTGGGAGAGCAGCTCCCTGCAGAGCCTGGGGGAGGCTCTCGTGGGGGATAATCCCTGTGTTTGCACCCCCAGGGCTCTGCCTTCCCCACAAGGTCTTGGTGAGGAGCATTCATCAACCACACAGACCCCTGGACTGGGGCACACGAGCATCCTCCTCAAAGTGCCAAGGGAAGAAGGAGAGGGGAGCCCTGTAAGGAAATGTATTTCAAATAGCTCTGTAATGCTTGCTTACATCAGCTAATGATCATCTCATGGAGTGCTGCTCTAAGAACTAGAAATTATATTGGACATGATGTATGTGTGTATATGTGCAGGTTCACAATAATCACCCTGGTACCTACAGGAAACCCAATTTCCCAAGACCAGCCAGGAGTACTTCGTAAGTGGCAGGTGTCATAACCTTTGCACATCTGAACTATGTAAAGGTTAATTGTATTCCTCTCCACTGCAACTATGGTTACATTCATGGGACTCCGTGCTTAATGCTGCTTTTTAGCTGAAGTGTTACTGTAGAGATGAATTATATGAATGCAAAACTAAAATTATTCACATCAATTAAAACAAGTTATTATACTTAAAAAGTAGAGATAGGAAGTATATTTGTTATAAATTATTCTGAATAGAGTACTTTCTGGTTTGCAAGTATCTCAGTAAATTATATTTATTTTCTTATAGTGCATTTTTTATTTTTTAATATCTTCTTGCTTGTCTGGACAACTGATTTTCAGCCTATGGATTGTGATCAGTTAATTTTGATTGTTTCTTACAGTCTAAATAGGTCCATGTCCTTCTTATGTGGTGACACCAGAGCTGGGTGTAGCATTGCAGGTGGGGTCTCACCAGAGCAGAGGAGCAGAATCTCCCCCTCACCTGCAGCTCACAGTGCTCTGAGTGCAGCCCAGGCTGCAGGTCATGTTGAGCTTCTGGTCAACCAACACCCCCAAGTCCTTCTCCTCAGGCCTGCTCTTAATCCATTCTCTGCTCAGCATGTATTTGTGCTTTTTGTTTATACCTTCTTTTATTGTAGCAACAGTCTCAAAAACCTCCCTGTTTGAGAATGTGTTTTAGTGGTACACTATGGAAAATCATGAAGGCAAAAGAGCAGCTACCTGTGGAGATAATAACCATGATCAAAAGGAGCTGTACTTAGAGCAAAGACAGGTGCTATTGTTAGGTGTACATGTGGCTCTGCCTTCCAGAATCTCTGTATGTGCTTTTCCCTAAGGAAAGATTGTCTTTTGTCTTAGTCACTGCATTGATAATTACCAGTCATCCAGTTATGTGATGTGAATATCAGAGCTCACCCCTGAGATCATGCTGTGACTACACATTCACTTGGACACCTAAATTACCACTGGCTGGGTCATGACTACTGTAAGATTTTGTATATTAGGGAGAATATATACAAGGACATGGAATGAGCAGAACTGGCTGGCAGCAGTGAGAGGCCTTGGAGCATCCTTACAGGGAGCAGCTGTTTGTGGCTCTGTTCATTTACAGTTCTGCTCCCAAAATTCCCCTCTCTCTTTCTGTTGCTGATTGGAAAGAGTTATTGTTGCTAAGGTCATTACAGAATCATTGTGAGCGGAATGGGAGCCAGGTCCAAGCCATCTAATTGTGTGTTAGTGCTGAAGAGATGAGCCCTGAGGCCCTGCTGAATCTGTACTTAGTTACCAAACAGCTGCTGGTATTCCCCTAGCTCGGTGTGAAACCCTGCACCAGCCACGGAGCTTAGGGGAGCCGTGGCTCTCAGGATGCAGGGAGCACCCTGGTACTGACACTGCAGTGGGATCTAAACTGAAATCTAAACTAAAACAGGAAATCAGGCTTTTTCCTGCCAAAGAGCAGACTAATTTCACAGCTTAGGGACCAGCTTAAACTTGGAACTTTCCCTCATTCTGTGGTTGAATTTGTTACATTTCTTGAAGGATGCTGGTGGCTGCTCCACTGCAAGCCATGCCTCCAAACTTTATGGAGTTTGCCCCTCAGCTTTCTTCATAGGCTTGTGTACTACTCATGAACACAGAATTTGTTAGAAAGAGCAATGTTCCCTTGTCAGAAAGCTACAATGTCAACAAATATTAAATCTTTCAAGTGTTGCTTTTCAAGGACACACCAGAGAGAATGAGGAGTGTGTAACAGAACCAAACAAGTTGTCAAACTGATACGAATCTTGAGAATTAAAGTTCCTGCCTTGAAATGGTGCATAGACTCTGCCAGGTGTTGCCTGCCCTGGTTTTGCTACCTACACAGTCTAATTATGAAGGAATCTGAACTCAGAGCTAACGCCACAGCATGAGACTCGGAATCATCCTTCATCCTACAACTCTGAGGGAACAGCTTTGACGTCAGTTTGCTTAGTCCCACATCCCAGATGCAGGAATATGTTCTTGCAGGATACCTTATGGCAAAAGAGTGTGGAGTTTGCCATCGTGCTGGAAACATACATTCCTGCTGATCTTCCAGAAGCGTTATAAATTATGCAGTCACTATAATGCAGTATTGTCATCTGCCATGTCCTGTATGGGAAGCAGCATGGATGCCTTGAAACATTGCAGGTTTGCAATGGAGTGAGTGTAGACCCATAATGTGTTTAATTAGGTGATCTAAATCCCCAGTTCCCCTAAGTTTTCATAAATGAATTCACATCCTTTCTATAGTAGATCAAAACTCATTCCCTTTTGTTTTGATTACACTCCTCTCAGTCTAGGAGCAATGAAGTAGATTTTTGCAGAGATGAGAAAAGGCTTGAATGCAGTGAGTTGCTTCCGATTTCAGTAAAATGCTAAACTGGCTAATCTCCAAAAGATCAAATTCTGACCTCAGCTGCTGTGCACTGCAACTCGTGCACCACCATTGACTCTCCTGGATTTACTCCTGCCTTCCCCTGGCTGCATGAGAGCAGCTAAAGGTTTTCTGTGTTCGATGTGGCTCTGTTGGGGTGATTTGTGCAATTTAAAATGGCTGATGGCTGCTGGCTCACCATTCATTTTCTGTATCAGGCAATCCAGGATTCTGTGGCATTCTAGTCACGACATGTAACAGAACCCCAAAGACAGATTATGCAGTCACACCGATGAAAATTGATTACTAAGCACTCAATGAGTCATCTGCCTCAGGAAGTAACTACTTCAATCTATTATTGTCGATGTCCTGATGGGTCAACCAGGACGTGAAAAGGAATTTGCATTAAATTGATTTGAGTGTTTTTTCTAGAAATAACATCACTCAATCAAAGGAAACATTCAGACAGAGCTAGGGAGAACTGACTGAATTTGATTTGGGAAGGCAAAGCAGCAAGGGATGAGCAGGCTGATTCAGATAAAAATATAAATGGGATTTAGAGCACCATAAATCTCACATTTCAGAATGGAGAGTTGGAACAATTCTTAACAATTTCTGCAATGCGGATTGTGCTGCACATTTTGGAAATCCTTTATTTGCTTATTGATCTGTGTGTGTACATATCTATATACACACATCACCCTGTTATGTGAGCAGTGTGTTTATGCAAATAGTGTGCTTAAATATGCACTCACCATAACCAGCTGCCAGCAGGTAACAGACCAACATGGCCAGGTTCCAATTCTCCCAGGTGACTTTGCTGTCCTGAGCTCATATGAAAACTGGAGAGTGGAATATTGCTCTTCAAATATTTTTTCCTTCTCAGAGCTGAAGACTTTCCGAGTGAGCAGCACACCACTCAATAGAATTCAAGGGATGAATCATAGGGAAATGTCACTTTCTTCTCATCAGTCTTAGTCTTAAAGTGATTCATCCTCCCTCCCCCATGCTCGTAGTATGGGGTAGATGTTCTGGCACCTGAAATTGTAGTGAGTTTCTGCTATCATGTTATTCCCAATAGCTTTGTATCTTCTTCCAAGATTACTGCTCATCATTTGAGGGTCCAATTAAAACTACACACTTTAAAAAACTTGCTCCTTACTGGATACATGATTTGTGAATTTGTCTCTTATTGATTTTTATACAGTCAGTCTTTATATCAATTCCAATAAGTTCTATCTGAGTAATGATTTTTTGATTTGGCCTAAGAAATTACAGGAAGATCTTTTTAAAAAATGACTATTGACTCGATTTGTTTCAGTTTTTGGCTTTCCTGAGGCATTTATAAGGTTGTGATAACTGAGTACAAATATAATTATTGTTTCAGGGAGTCGGGGCTCTTGGAAGTGTCTCAGTCTGGAGCCCCCAAAACTCTGGGATTCACAATCACTGTCATAGCTGAAACTGGCTTTAATAAATGAGGCTTAACCCTGAAGCAAGGAGGAAAAGGACAGGGAAGGATGTTGGAAAGGCATATGCTAATCCACTATTGAAACTGCACAAGAACCAGCTCAGTGTGTTGGATACAGGATGAGCAAAATCTCTCAGAGAATAGAGGAAGGACCACAATCACAGTTTCCTCTGAATAATCTGTAAATGTCATCTCCTTCTTTAGTGGATTTATGCTTATCCTTCCTCTGTCACAGGTCAAAAAAAAGCAGAGAAACTGCCCAGTAAGAGAGGGGATTAGAGAGCTGCCCACTCTTTCAATTCACTATTATTTGCTCAAAAGACCAAATTATATCACATTTCTCATTAAGAACCTGAAGAGGTTTTGAAAAGGATTGTACCCTCTGTGTATGTTACATAACTAAATAGCAAGGTATTCCTCTCTGAGCCCTGATATATATATATTGAATATACAGAAATATGCACTTTATTAAACAAAACCCATATTACTTTAGCAGTCAGGAGCCTTGGAGGTAGCAAAAAGTGATCGTGCTCTTGCCAGATAAATCCTCCAGCAGTAATATTCACATTTTTCTGACAAAACCAAAACATACCAATTGGAAAAGTTGATGACGTGATGGCATATATTGCAATTCAGTAAGGAAGAAAAAGGAAAGTGTAAATTTAAAAGTGTTTCTTCTTTTCTAGCTTTATTTCACTCATCATTTGTTCTGGTAATAGAATAAATATGCTCCTCTCTCCCCCTTTCTGACTGCAGGTGCTTATGTTTCTCCTTCAGGCAGTTAATTGGTTGATATTGATGAAGATGCAGCAGTAATAGAATCTTTATATTTTCTTCTAATTTACACATCTGTGAGACTGAGATTCAGTCCCGGGCATGTGCATGGGGAATTGGAGTTATGTGTTTTGACAACACTGTGAACATGTCCAACAGTAATTAAGTATTTGGGGATAAGTGAAAAGTCAGTGTCAAGCTGATCAAAATGTATGGTGAGCCAGAGATTACTGGGTAGCTCTGCAAAGATTAACATTGCTGCTATGAACTGCCATGTCTGCTTGACTTCATTTCCCCTAAACTATGACATGTTACATGAGCTGAAGTTCCTCTCTCTAATGTTGTAGCCAAACAGCCAGTTCTGCAGTATCTATTAGTTATAAATAGCAGACATTGAAGGAAAATCCTAGAGAAAGCCTTGTAATTCCATTTTGTGCTAAGTGTTTTACCAATTTGTAACTGGAGAGTCTCTCTGGCATTGCCTTATGTATGTTAAAAACAGCTTGTGAGCCTAAGACCCCAATCATTATATGAAGTTAACAGGATAATAATCACTTCTGAAACCTTCCCCTACATGGAATAAATTTGGGAAAACAGGAAAAGGAAATAGTAATGGTTCTTCCCTACACCAGTGAGCTCAAAAGTGCATCTGCATTAATGTTTCAGTTTGGCTCAGAAGAGGAATCTCCTGAGCATCCCTGTTTACAGTGCTTAGGTTTGCCTTTGAGGATGGCCTTGGAGTGAACTCTGATTTCATTCCAATGAAACTGGACTGAAAATGTGACCTAGAAACGTACCTTATTCACTCCAAATGCTGATTAAATGCATTAAATCCATGGGACCAGCATAATTTATCCATATTAAATCTCTGAAACCCATAGTGCAATGTTGAATCCCAGGAGCTGTTCCACTCCACTCCACAGCAGCACTTCTGCTGGCCTGCAGAACCTGCTCATGGAGGGATATCATGGGCTTCACAGACACTTATGTCCCAGTTCAGCAAAATCATTGAGTACACGTCTACTGTTAAGATTTTTTGATGTACAGTGGTTGCTGGTTTAGGTTCCTGGCAAGAATTAGAATGTACAAGAGGCAAAATGAAAAATGCTTAAATTTTACCAGAGAATGATAAGGGATCAAGGCAGACAGTAATCTAAGACTGAGCACAAGCTCCAAGATGGAAAATAGGCATTGATCTGTTCCTATAAATAACATGGATGAGAGGCCTGAAGTACCTTGAACATAACAGTGAAACTTTTAAATTATATCCCTGGTCTCAAAAAAGAAAAAAAAAGAAAAAGAAAAAAAAAGGTCGATGAAGCTCCTTAATCCAAGAGGTAACATGATCAAAATGAATTTCAGGACAGCTAAGTCAGGTCAGAACAGTACAAACTGCTTGAGTCTGACAGACTGAAACACAAGTAGGTCAGGCAGGAGGACAGAGATACAGGGAGAGGAGAGTCTTCACTGAGATTTGGACTTGGAATTTTGATTTTCCTGTATTTTCTGAGTTTAAAAAGCTGATAATCAAGATAAAGTTTGGTTTGTGGAAGAATTTACAGCAAGTCGAATATCTCTGTAAAAGCATTGTCTTGCCACCTTTACTCAAGAGTTTTGGTACACCACAGGATCCTGTAAGAACTATGAAAGTGCACAGGGAAGGGTGGGCAGCTCTCTGCCCTCCTCAGCCAGAGAGGGAAAATGAGAAAAGTCAAGGAGGTTCATCTCTGCCACTGCAGTCTATGTGAGAAGCAAAGTGCCTTAAGTGCATGTGCTTCAGGTCAGTCACCATCTGAAAATTCTGCTCTTGAGTCCAGGGACAGCATGAGGGCAGCCAGAACTTCCCCAAAACAGTATTTTTTAAAAAAATCAGACTCTTGTAACTCATTGACTCTGAAATTCCTTCAAGATTTTGTCCAGCTTGTGCTTATGGGAGCATAACTTCAATCACACCCTTCTGCCTGCACACTGTTGTTGTGGCTGGCACATCCCTAAATGCAATAGACTTCCTTAATGAAGAGAGCATGAAACTTGCACAATAACATCCATCATGAAAGAATTGATACTTTAAAATTATGGTCACTTGCATTTACAAGAATGAAGTTGTGCATGGATAAGTGACGATTGCTAGCTGAAGATTGGCTGATAAATCACAAGAATTAATATTTTTGTTATAATTATTTTTAAAATAAGTAGGTGGTTGGGAAAGTTGTCTGGCTCCAAGAAGGCAATTCTTCATTAAAAAATGGACTACAAGTGGTTTTATGGCATACTCTTTGTGGAAAGTTTTATTTCCCAGTTATCTAGACTGAAACACAACCCAATCAGAATAATCTCATGCACCATATTTGCAGATCCTGTCCCACTGAAGGGTCATAATTCTATTAGCAGATCTATTAGCATCAGAGTCAAAGAAATTGAAAAAAAGAGAAGCTTGGTCAATATCTAAAGTGTTAGGACTAAATGTATACAAATTGATGCAGTTAGTTTTGATAAGAAGAGTTTGATAATGTTTGAACAATAAATTACTCAAAACAAATGAATTTATTGTTCCCTTATATAAGCAATGTAATTAGAAGAGCATAACCATGACTTTGTAATTGCTAGAGTATGAGCTGGGAGAGGAATGCTGATGAATTTTAAATTATGTAATTTGAAGCCAGCAAGCAGGGGTATGACTTTACATGATTCCTGAAATAAAACATTATTTAGATTCTGTCATTAAGTATGCACAGGTTCTGTCCAGTCAAGTTAATAAAATCATCAGTACCTGATGTCAGTAAGTGCATTGCATTTGTAAGCAGAAATTAAAAAAAGAAAGCAGACTGGAGATATAAAATAGGATGACACAAACTATGCTAAATTTGCTCATCCTGTGGCTTATATAAAAGTATGGTCAATCTTCATGTAGCCCCATATACAGTCCAGGACTTCCTGCACCCCCTGGAAGACTGCCAGCAGGGGCAGGGGAGCAGAACAGAGCTGCCAGATCCTTAGGGAGATTTTCCAGAGTGCCAGAGCCCTCGATCCACAGGGGTAAGGAATTGGGCAAGGAAGGCAAGTGGCCAGCACGGCTGAGCTGAGACTGCTGGGCACACTGAAGGGAAAGGAGGAGGTGCACAGGCAGTGGGAGCCAGGACACAGATCCTGGGAAAGAGCATGGGATGGACAGGAACTTCACTAGGAAAATAAAGAGCAACAGGAGGGGCTTCTGCAGGTGTGTTGGGCTGTGGGAAGATGGTTTGTGAGGATAGTGAATTTCCCCAGTGAATTCCAGCTGTACTGATTGCCCAGGAGTGGAAACAGCCTCACCTGTCCAGCGAGGATGGGGGTTAGAAAAGAGTGGGGTAGCTGGGCATCAGTTATTTGGAACTGGGGTCTGCTGCAGTTTGGGATGGAGGCTGCTGGCTGTGCTGTGAGGAGGAAGGGACATGGAGTCGTGCAAGGCACAGCCAAGGTGAGAAGATGCTGTGTGACAGACAGGCAGGGTGAGGTGGCCGGGTAAGGGACAGGTTGGGGTTAGCCAGTCATGCAGTAGGAAGAAGGAAACTTTCAGGGAGAAGGATGGAGGGAGCCAGTGCTGTGTGGAGCTGCTGGTGAGGAAAGGAATCAGAGTTGCCTGAGAGAAGGCATGAAAAGTTTTAATAAAGTCCTGGTGATGCAGTCGTGCCCGCCTTGACATAATTGCAACATTGGGCAGAAAGGGAATGTCAGGGAAAGCACATGGCCCATCCCCTGCCCTGTGACAATGATTGCTCCTGTCCTGGCAAACAGCGAGCAATGGATGGAGACAGGTCTGAGCTATTCGGTTCCTGTGCCTTCACTGACAGCCTTTCCTGAACTTCTTGAGTGGATGGGAGGAGTCCTTCCCACTGTGCGTGAGGA
This sequence comes from Sturnus vulgaris, assembly GCF_052056855.1. Classification (NCBI taxonomy): domain Eukaryota; kingdom Metazoa; phylum Chordata; class Aves; order Passeriformes; family Sturnidae; genus Sturnus; species Sturnus vulgaris. The sequence continues at coordinate 9,493,857 of NC_142255.1, forward strand.
TCAGGCTCACGACCTCCTGAGGAACCTGGGCACACCTAAATGTGTGAGACTGGCACCTGGGGAGACACAGCTCACCTTGCTGTGCGAATTGACTCATGGAGGCCACTCTCCAGGATGTTTGAAAAGTCACGGGGGGCAGCTGAAGTCTCTGGTGACTGGGAAAAGGGAAATATTGCACCTCTTTGAAATGGGTAGAAAGGGCTGCTGAGCTCTGTGCCTGGGAAGAGCATGGAGCAGATCTTTCTAGAAGCTGTGCTAGGGCATAGATTACTTCTCTTGGCAGGAGGATTTAGAAGCCTAAGAAATAATATAAATTAAATGCAAATAAAGCAAATACCTCAGACCAAATGCTCATTTACTATTTTTTTTTCATTAGGACGCTATCAGCTCAAAAACTAATGCAAACTGTTATGAAATTGTTCACACATTACCTTGGTTCTAAATAGCCGAAGTTTTTCTTATCAGTTTATATAATGCCTTTTCACAGATTAAAGTTTTTTTGAGATTTTTTGCTATTATCAACCAAGTGACTGTCATTTTGTGCTTTTGGGTTTGTTTTTTTTTTCCACCCTCACCTTAATGCTGAATTATCAAGTTCAATATTGTCTTCCATGTTCAATTTTTCTGTTTCGGTAGCTCACAGATTTATATATTTTTTCCTCTTTCTCAAGGAGGGGCAATTCTGAAGTTCAAGGCAAGCTGGTTTTGCAGTTTTGTTCCCTAAAGTATGAGGAGCTTTAGCCAATACCTCATTGTTATATTACAGAATTATATTTTTTTTAACGATTAACCTGAGGCTGATAACAGGTAACAATTTTCAAGCTACATGAAAGGAGACAGTTTAATCTATTGGTGAGACCATTCCAAATTCAACAGGTCACAGTAATTTGCTGTTTGTTGTTTCACAGAAAAACTATGAAAAATATCTTGCTACTAAAGAATAGGTCTACAAAGTCACTTTGTACTTTAGCAAGGAGGATAAATAATGATAAATTATAAGTCTTATTAGAAGGAATACAGCAGTGCTTGGGACTGTCTAGATTTTAGCAGATGTTTTTCCTATTAAAATCTAGAATATATTGCTCCAGTAAACATATGGAAGTAGTTAATTTACTTTTTTCATACAGAAAGAAATCTGTGATTAAGTCTCTAATGCATTCACTGCTTTGTTTTAGAACAATCCCACAACTTTTTGGGAATACAGCTATTCTAGTAAGTAAATATTTACAGTAAATAAACATATAGTATATTCCAGTAAATAAATAATACGGGAATAATGGTCTTAATAATGCCACAATGATGGAAGCAAAGGGAATATTAATTTAAGCTTTCATAAGAATTTTCTGAAATTGTACATAAACCTTTCTTACATTAAGTTTTCCCTAAAAATAGTCTTTTGTGCTAAGTGTCCTCTGAAATGTGCTTTTTGCAGGTCCCTTCAGTAATATTCTGTTCTGGCAATCATAGTTTGAAAATAATGCTTTGCTAACAGAGTTACTGAAGCAAGGAGCAGAAAGTGACCAGAGGGCTTGGCCATGTCAAACTCCCCAAATAGCAAATAGATTCAATAATTTTTAATTAAATTATTTGAATCTTCCTTTGATTGCCTATAAAAAGAAAAAGTGTCACAAAGTTCCTTAACTGAAACGTTTCTGTGGAATATTCATTCCACTGCAGTTATAAATAGATTGCCCTGTGGGTTTCAGAGCATACAGATGTCACTAGGTAGAAGAGCTGCAAGAGCTCTGGAACATAGGAAGAAATGAGATATTTGTAACACTCTTGAGACTCATGGATACAAAAAAGAAGACTCATATAGGCTAAAAAAAAAAAAAAGAGAGACTAAGCCAAACCTTTTTAATAGTGTAGGCATCTGTTTGAAATAATAAATTTGCCTTAATGTGAAATAATGGACATTTTAATGTGGCCTTATAATTTAAGGCTTTCTTATATAGTGCCTGTCTGCCTTGCCATGTCTTCATGAGAAAAGCTCAAAGGAAGCAAGGCAAAACACAAGATTGTCAGGGGAAGGGCTGGCATAGAGAAGCTAAGCTGGAGGAGTGGTGGTGATACTGTCACCACCCCTGAATACTGGAAGAGATGAAAGCAGAGGTAAAGTCCCTGTGCTGTACTATTATCTTAACCATCTCAGTAAAAATGGTTTACCTGCTAGTTATGAGCTTGCAGGGCTACTTCTTGCAGTGATTAATGGTAAGCAGCTGATTCCCTTTCCCTTCCAACCACTCATTAAGCATCTGAGGCAGATGAGAGTAAGTTTCTGCAAAGACATGGCTGTTAATAACCTCGCAGCTTTCAGCCCTTCAGGCTTAGAAAGATTGTCTATGAGATTATGAGGCCATCTTAAAATTTAAGTATTGGTGTATGAGGTTTTGTTTTTATGAGGCTTCTGGCTGTACATCCAGCTTCCTTTCTCTGATTATGCAGGTTCAGAATTTTGTTCTGACTCGATGGAGTTACTAATGTTTTACTTTTGAACAGAGACACTTGTAGTGGTCTCTAGGTAGTTAATGAAAAGTCAATAATGCATATGAATATCAAGAGTTCAGAAGCTGGCTGTCAACATCTGTGTGGAGGTAACTGATATTGAAAATAAAACATGGATATTATTTTCTCCTGTGATGTTGCTCTTAAAGGAATGATTTTTCTATTTACCGGGCAGGTCTGAATTTGTCCAAATTTTGAAAGGAGCGATTTGTGCTGGCAAAATATCAGGGTGAAGTTAGTTTTGATGGGTAAATGAAAATCCTTTGAAGGCTCTACTTTTGCTAAATGATCTTAGTATTAATAAGGTGCTATGGCAGGTAATGTGACTTAATTAAGATAGGAAGCAAATTGTTCTTTTCTGGCTGATTTCTTAAATATGCTTTCATCTCCTTGATACTTCAGGTCAGGTAGTTTATATCTATATAGAATTCAGGGGGATGCTTTCCATCCTGGTGAAAAAGGTGTTTTCTTGCAATCAGAAGAGGCAGTGGGAAATGGAAATGTACCAGTGTAGTTAATCTGTCTCAGCAGATTTGTTCAGGTAACATAGGAGATTGTCAAATCTGCTGTCATCCTTTGGGCTAAAACACTTAATAGTTGAGTCCAGACCTATTAAGGTGATGAGGGAGCTCTGGATTTCACAGTGTGGTGGTAGGAATCCTGAGGGGAGGGAATATTTCCAGAGATGCCCAGAGGATATGTGGAACAAAGGAGATGAATAAAGATATCAATATGTTGTTATCAAGGCAAAGTCCCTTTGCTTGTGTGTTCATTGAAACTTCACAGAAAAATCTCCTTTAGAGAAGCTCGTGTTGACATTGCCTCCCTTGGTAAAGGCAGAGCATCTCCATAACCTGCAGCCCTGTGGGGCTGTGAGAGAGAAGTGGCACCAACACTTTGCCCCCTCTTGGTGGCTGTGCAGGCACTGGGTTTTTATCCAGCTTTGGCAGAATCCATTGATCACCTCTAGCAGCAAGGTAATTTTGCTAAAATGAAATTCAGAGACAAACACTGCAAATCATTTGATTTTACTGTTTGTGGTGTGGCTCTGATGAAACAAGAATGATTCACACTTCATCTGCACCCTTGCATTTTAATACAGCCTTTTATTGTAGATCTCACTGACTGAGTTTTCAGTAGCCAGCTGAAATTGAGACAGAATATTTTTAGTTCTAGTGTGAGTGAAGAGGAAGAAATAGATGAGGACAAAAACTTGAAAGTGGATGAGTTACCACATGTTCCTGAGGTTTCTCTTCTGTTAGCAGTAACAAATATTTTATCAAGAGATATGCCTCTTTAGCAAGTCCTGTCAAAAAGTTCTTAGTTTAATTTCTGTCTGAATAAGATTAAGGATTATATGCAGTGGCATTATTAATATATATGCCACAGGTTAAAAAGACTCCAGGTTATGTTGGTGTGTTTATGCATAAAGTGGACTGGGAAAATTGTGAGTCTTCTCCATTTATTTATTGCATATTTATTATAAGAAGAGAAAAGATAAATACTTTGAAAATCAGTTATTAAGTTGCTGTATATTCCTGGCAAAACTTTAAAAAACCTATGGCTTCAAGGTTGTTGTGGCATTACTTTGAAAATAAACCTTTTTTTTTTTTTTTTAAATAGAAGAGAGATCCTCTCATTCAAGTTTTCATGTCTGGAAGGCCTTTGAAACACATTGCAAAATTGATTAAGTACAATGTGATTTAAGTTCTCTGCTGTGGTATTCCTTCTGCAAGAAAAGCTTCAGATAAATGAAACATTGGAAAAGCATTGTTGAGAAAGGAAAGCTGGAGCTATCTCTCTACTCTGGAATTCACAAAATGTGATCTATTTCTTCTGAATTATTTGAAAATCCCTATGAAAGAGGATAATAGCATCTTTCACAGCTCTATATTTTTGTCTTTTACTTTTAATCTATTCCTGTTCTTCCAGAGCCTTTCAATATCTTATTTTCTTGTGGGATATGAGATAACCCTGGACTACAGTGGTGTCCAGGGTGGGATTCATGTGGCCAAAAGCAGCTGTCCAGATTCCATTTATAGTCAAGAGGGGTCATTAGAGGCGTGAGTTTGCCTCACTTGGGAGAGGACATGCAAAACGTGTGAGATTAACTGATCCTTTAAAAAAAGCATCTATGTCCATGTTGAGCTGTGAAGAGCCCCTGTTCTCATTAGCCGAGCTGTCCATGCCTGCACAGCTCATGTCTGATGCTAAGTGAAACAAATCTTCCCCTGCTCAAGTGACAGCTCTGTTATCTTATCTGGGAAGCTCTCTGACAATGAATGAACTCCAGCCTAACGTGGGTGGCCAGAGAGGCTTTCTAGGGTGCATTGAAGGGCAGGGATTCATTTCTGCTCTTTTCCTACAATATGAATTTCACTCCATCTTCTGGAGTTTGCTACACCTGGAAAAGGTTAATCCATATAGTTGAAGGTTATGTTGACTTTAAGAGTTTATTTTCAATCTTTGCAAAGAAATGAGAAATATGGTGCTATATTAATTTAGCAATGCATTCTTGTTATCAAAAAAGGAGGAGGTACTCTATTTCATTTTGTATTCTGTCTTGCATAGATCCACAATTCTAATCCTCTCCATGAAAAATCAGATCTCTTAGGAAAAGTGATTATTTAATTTGTGCCTTTCCTTCATTGTGCTGCCATCCCCTTTAAAATGCTAAAGATTTTTAATGGCATAAATTACTTAACTGGCATTGTATAAGAAGAATAGGAAAAATATCAAGTTGCAGTGAGATTTGGAGTTTTTCTTTTTCAAGAACTGATTATAGATAATCCAAAAGTATGGTTGAACAGTCTTCATTAGAGTCTCTCAGCAATCTGAACCAAGGCAACAGACTGATTCTTAAATTGTTTTCATCAGTTTAGGACTGTTAGATGTTTTTAGCTCTTTTCTTTTGGCATCCATCTGTCAGTAACATTCTCCTTCTGGCTAGCCACAGCAAAGCACCATTATAATTTCATTATATGCTAGGACAGAGGGGAAAATTGTGTCTGTGGTACTCATTTTTAAGATATCCTTCAAAACCCTGGTGCTTCTGATAGCCCTTATGTCATATGTCAAACATATTTCTGTCTTGGGTACTGTAATGGAAGGATTATGGAAGGGGAGGCATTGAAGTTTTAACATTTATCATAATAGTAACATAAACATTGATTGTTCAGGAGGAAAGATGTTTTATCATGTATATCAAAGAGGAGATACTAGAAAATGAGGCAAGGAAATGAACTACAGAGGATAAATGGAAATGCTGGTTGTTTATGGATAGTTAGAACACCCTGCTCTGATGAGCAGGATGTAGCAAGAGAGAGATACAGAGACTTCCATTAGGTGTCCTAGTGTCTTACAGTTCAGATGATGTAAAGTAGAGTAGCCAAAGGTGCTGGCAATGCTGTTGTGCAGCCACGAGGTTCATGAGCTCCCTCCCTACCTGCTGGAAAGGAATGCTGATGGCTCAATAGCCTCTTGAAACATTTTGCAGTCAGTTTTCAGAATTTCAGGAATAAAGAGTCAAAGGGAGGCTTGTGGATTGCATTTTGGTGGTTAAAGGTGAAATTGCAAAAGTAAAAGGTGAGGTTCATGAGAAAAGTTCTGAAATATGGACGTTTCTCATACAGAAAAGACTGAGAGAGATAAGAACAAATTTAAAATACTGGACTTAATAAAGGAACACTTAATAGCCTCGGTTACTGATATGGATACTGTGTGAGAGTGAGAGAAAAGACTTTCAAGAACTGGCAGATCCTGAGAGGCTTTGTAGCAAGGCCACAGACACTGGCTGTCCTTATGAGAAGGTCAGCTAAATCATGAACTCTTCAAGGACTCAAGCCACAAGTAGGAATTGCATAGAAAGTGGAAAGTAGGTCAAATGGCTAAAAATCACTGTCAATGGATGCAAAAACTAAGTAAGGAAAATATGAGAAGTTAAGAAGAGCCAATGACCCAGGAGCATAAAGCAGTAGAGAAAAACACACTGCATGTCAATAACAAGCAATCAGTTATTTTTTCTCTTGGCAGGGAAGGCAGGAGACACTGCCCAGAAGGTTGAAATCTACTTTTTGCCTTTGTTTTCAGCAAAATGTTTTTTAAACACGTGATCAAAGCTAATATAAAACAGGTCATGATACTAACCTGATCTGCATGGCTTCTATCTAGTGGATATTTTAAAGATCCTTAAGCTGGCAGACATCTCTAGGGCATTTACAGCACTGGCTAGAAAATTTTGGAGCTGCTTGTAGTTGTGTGTGGAAACTTGGAGAGAGTGACTGATGTTCCAGAAGCCACAAGTAAAGTTCTAGAGCAGCTTTATGGACAGATGAAGGATCTTTTTCACACTATTGATGAGGATCTGCTTGGCTGCAGGTGTGGGTGTTTATTCCACCTGCAGAAATTAGTGGTTTTATTCCCCTTCCCCCTGCTCCATCCTTTCTGTGCTGGGCAGGATGATAAATAGCAATGATTTTTGGAGAAACTTCTTGTGAGGTCCCCTGTCCGAAAAGCTCATATAATTACAGATTAGCATCAGCCAGAACAGGGCGTGTTGAGAGCGTGTTTGGTATTGCTGGTGTTGGTAACCTACTGTCTCAAAGTTGTTTTTCCTAACACCTCCTGTCTCAGCCTTTTAAGTCAGTAACAAAAATAATTTCATTTATAGATTAAATTGTGCTTTTAAGGAGAGAATGTGGAGACAAGAGCAAATATGTAGGGGAAATGATGAATTTTACCCTATTCATGAAAATAGAGAGAACTGGAGGTACTCAGATCATTCAACACCTTGGGACTCTACTATCTCTGACTGTTGGATTTTTTTCAAGGAGTCTTTTAGCAATTGAATGCTGCCAATTTACATCAGCAGGCAGTCCATCCTTTTGTTCATGTGAATGCAAAGATGGCTGTATGGATATAAGAGATAGGTGTTGATGTGTGAAAGCTTCTATTCCTTTCAAAAACAAAACCCAGACTCATCCCCAAAACTGTCACATTTCATGTATGTTTGGTTCTTTAGAATATTTTCATTATAAAATTCCCCCGAACTATTCTGTTATCAAAATTAAATTGTATTTGATTGTCATCAGGTTAAGTCCTGAGGGAGAAACACCAATTCAAAAGTACCCTGTTAAAGCACTGTAATGGGTCTCTAACGTAGATCCTGCTGATTTTACCTACAATAACTCAAATTACTTCTTTTATTGCTCTATCTAGCAAATGTTTTATGTAAAAAATGTTGCCTTTATATTGCTTTTTAAATTTAATTTGTTTTTATCTCTTAACCCTTAAGAGCTCCTGCCCCAGGAAGCATATCTTGCTCACAATCCCTTGACTGGCAGAGTGGCAAATGCAAATGTTTTTCCATCGAAGCCAGACCAACTTACACTTGTATTTAGCTATTGTCCATGTTTTCTCAGTGGTGTAGCTGAAATACAAATAGTGAATAAAACATTTTTTCTATATGAATGTTAGTGAAGACTTCAGAATTAAAATAGCATTCTTGGCAACTGTCTTTTCCAGAAAACTATTTTGAGAATGAGTTACGGAGTGATAATTAGATATTGAAATGTGCCCAGTTTCACATTTCAGTGCTCCTTTCCAATTAGAATGGCATTAGAGTGAAAGTGTAGCTATATAATTGTATGAAGAATAGATCCAATTTTCTCAATGTCACTGCAATATCACCTTTCAGTAGTAATGGTACTGAATGATTACACATATCATTTAGTAATAGTATTTTATCCATTTCACAGAGGGATCTTTTTTTATTATTTTTTTTAGGTGGACATGCAATCAGATTGTAAATGAGCATATAGAGAGGAGGCCATGCTATGTACAAATGTGTCAGTGCAAATGGTGCTGCATTCTGAGCTGCTGGCACTGACATGACACTGTGTCTGCTAACATGCAGCATCTGCAGGCAGAGTGTGCCTTAACTGGCTTTTTAATGGTCAAAAAAAGCAATTGCAAAAACCTCTTAGCCCACAAGTTAAGAGAGAGATCTTTACAATGTCTTTTTGGTCTGCTGTTGCATGTAACTTCAAAATTAGTTCTGATATAGGTTTAGGAATAAATAGTGCCATTAGCCTTGCTGGTTAGCAGGCATTTTGTATTCATCCTTCCCTCCTGGCCTCTATCGTTCCATCTTCCTGTGGAGCAAAGCAGGCTGCAAAATGGATAATCCCTGTGAGAAGGCAGTGCTACAGAACTCAAATCAATCACGCCAAATGCTACTAGAGATATTTCTTATAGGTCATGATTGGAAATTTATCCGGCAATTTCCATTTCAATGGCAGCTGCTAGAAGCAGACTGTATAGAAATGTCGTGTTTAGGCTTTGAGGTACATCCCTTAGGACTCTGGAAAACACGGGCTCTTTAGTTTAACTCCATAAATATTAGTCCAGCAGTGTATTGCACAGTTGAAGATACATTATCAGATTAATCAGGGCCACCTGAGCAGGTTAAATTTGATGCAATGTTTGTTTGGTGGTACTTCCAAGATCTGGACAGCCAGGGATCTTTTGCTTTAACAACATATTGAGATTTAACTTTGTGCCTAAGCTGTTAGATAAGAGTTTTTCACATTTCTGTGGTATACATTTCTCTCTGGTCTCATCTACTTCTCATGCCTTCTTCTTAAAAGCTCAGATTTACTTGAGGCAGAAACAGTCTCTAAGTATGTATGTGCTTGTTTCTGGAACTGCCATGATCCTTCTGAATATATTCTATCTCAGTGTTAATTCTTATTCTTCTGTTGGATCTCAAATGCCACTGAAATAAGCCAGGTGTGAAGGCTGCCCTGGCTATACCCCAAATTTCTAAAATAATCCTTTGGCTAGTCCTGCATATGCTTCATTCATTTAAAAGTTCCCTGAGGTCATACCCTGTGTTATCAGTACAAAACAAATGGACCATTTCTGGTAGCATTTTGATAAACCAAATTTTAAATTAAAAAAAGGTCATGTTACATTTTTAAGAGAGGACTTCAAAAAGTGGTTTTTGCCTGTGTCTGGTGGATTGTTTGAATGGCCTAAGCGTGCCTGATGGGTCTTCTGGTGGTTCAATTCTAAAGATATCTGTAAACGATATGTCATTATTTTCTCTAATTATGAATGTAATAAACTAAGAGGATTCTGAAGGATGTTTTGAGAAAATAATGGTCCTTAGTTTTTGAGAAGCTGAAATAATTAAAAGAAGATAATTCTTAGCTCTAGGGTGTAATGAACAACAAAATTAGGCGGAAAAAAAGAATGCTAATTTTTTTTTTAAATTACATTTTAAAAATCCAAGGAATTAAAATTAACACTCCATGCAGCTGCTGTTGAGGCTTTACACAACAGCAGATTGAGAGCAAAAGATGTATTGTCTGCATGACAATACCTGCATTAATTTTCTACCTTTTCTATTGTGACTAGTGACTTGCTTTATCTATCTTTTTGGTTTGGGTTTTCTTTGTTTTAATTGTGATCATTACAAAGAAAAATGTAATCTGTCCAATTGGAAATATCAGCAGGGTTCTGACATCATTAATGTTTTATTTGCTTATGATATTGAGAAACAAAACATTTTCAAAGAAGACTGTACTCAGACTGTTGTAAACTACAAAACAAAATATTTTAATCATGGAAGTTTTCCGCCTTGGTGTCTAACTGAAACCTGGTGTATGATTGTGCCAAATTAATATTAAATACCACAGAGTACATACATCAATTTTTGTTATTCTAGTCACTGAAAAATTCTAATGGAGACCTCCTAGAGATTCCTTTTATTTACGGAAATAAATTTGCCATTTGTTTCAGTCAGGGCAAACTTGGTACTTCTTTGGCTCTCTGGAAATGCTGTGTCAGAAGCAAAGAATGTCAAAGTGTGTCATTGTGCTGCTGCCAGAAGTCATTCTTGTACTTATCATTGTAGACATCCTTGAACTCAGCAGCAAAAAGGACAGATGGCCAGTGAAGGGGACTGACTGACTTGGACAAATTGAAACCTCTCAAGACTCTGTTGATTTGGTTTTTATAGTTATGGTCATATTTTCTGTCATTTGTGATGGAAATGAGGAGCACAAACCAGCCAGAATATAGTGATGTGTCATGGGCCACCAGAGTGATGGAGTTTACAGTACATAAATTGTCCTTCGTGTAACAAGGGATTTTCCCAGATAAAGAATAGGTGTGGGTGTGTTATCAGGCTCTGCACACTGCTTTTGTTGTTTGCCAGAGTTAATACAGGCTTGGAAATTCAATTCATCAGCATTTCCCCCCAGTGGAGCCTGTCCAATATGCTTTACCTTAATGTATTCCAAACATCTGCATTCAAATAATTTATTCATAGGCTGAAATCTCTAATCCCAGTCTGAGGTGCAGAAATGTTTACTTGGTCACTCTCCCTGCGTTAATCTGGGGCAGTGACGGGAGGTCACACAGCGCCGTCCTTGCGCTGCAGCTTGGGGAACAATGACTTGTTAGTCATTTTCTCAAAGAGCAGGTAGAGGCAGCACTCTGTGTGGATGTATTGAGAATCAGCTAATGGACAGAAAGTACCTGCTCCGACACATTAATTCCCTTCCCTGTCAGGCTGCATCATTGTGGAGTGTGCATGATGGGAAGCAAGGTCCCATCGCACTCTGGCACCTGCTGCTTTTCCATCTGCCGAGCGCAATAGCTCCTTTGATTGCCCATTTTTCAGCCTAATGACTTTATTCCTTTTTCTTTTTGCAAAGTTTTTACATTTTTATTGTTATTTTGATAGGCATGGTTTGTAGGATTTTTTTTAATTTCCTCTTCTCCAGTGGGCACTTGGAACGTTGTTAAAAGAATAACTAACAAAATAATATTCCAAACCTGTGCCCACATTCTGTGTGCCCCAAGTGTTGTGTTTCATAATTTATTCTGATAAAGTTGTCATGGTGATAATGTCTCTTGAGAATGAAAGTGCCATGTGCCTGGCTGATTACAGGAAACAGCTCAGATGGTACATAAACTGGTAAATATTGAACCCATGGGCAATAACATTAGCTGTATTTTGTCCATTTATTTATTTATTCAATGTAGCTCTGGTCAGCTTGATTATGGAAAGAGTGTGACAATTCATATTTTACTTTCTGTACACTTAGATTTATGAGGATGGGAGACGGGCTTCTGCTGTGTTTTTGGTTTTCTTTTTTTTTTTTTTAATTCCAGTGACATAAATGTTGGCGGAGATCCCTGAAATAGCCTTTGAATTCTGTCTAAAGCTGTTGATTTGGCTGGATTAGTCAAAGCACCAGATCATTAATACACATCGAACATCTGTCAAAAATAGAACTTCCAATTAACAGATGTATCATCTGTAAATTGTGACTTCAGATTTTGTGTGAGAGAAATGCCTTTAGAATTCCTGATAAATGCTGATTTTATTAAATTCAAAGATGAAGATAAAAGATACATTTTTAAATATGATTCTCTTCCTCCAAGAAGAAAACAGAATAATGTGTTTTTCATTAAAAACATTGATAATGATATTATCAAAACATACTAGGATACTTCTCCAAGTAGTTCTAGGAAAAATCTTTCAATGCTGAGTTTTAAAATTACACACTCCAACAGAGAAAGGTTAGATTATTATGTAAATTTTTTGTGCATTTGTTGTGCAGTGTAGTCTTAAATCCGAATTTGAGAAATGCCAGGGAATAGCCTGCAATCTTTAAACAAATGTGAACTATAAGTTACTGAAATATTGCAGTTCTTTGTGTGTTTTTCCATGATAATTTTTTGTTTCTGTTAACTGGTTTAGTAAGGCATCAAATACATTTAAGTTTACAGACTGTGGGCAGGGGTCTCTGCACCTGACTTCCAGTGGATTTTTTTAAAACTATTTCTCTCTTCTAATTGTAGAGAGAGAATTTTTGAATTAGTCCTAGAGCACTTAGTGACTGAGCTTTTCATAGTGCCCTTTAAAAACCTTGGGAAGAACCTCTCTCTCCCTACAGACAGAAATGTGAGGCCTGACACATTTGAATGATGTATGTAAATGTTCTGATGAGCATTTTACACAAGGTCCATCACTTACCCATATCAAAATGGGATCATGCAGGGACATGGTTGGAGATGGCCCTGAGCAGATGGGAAGTGGTGTTAGAGTCGTGTTTTAACCCGTGCTGTGTGCAGGAGCCAGAGAGAGCTGCTGGCCAAAAGCAGAGGAGCTGGTGGCCTTGCTTGGTGGGGAGCAGCCTGGTCATGGCAGGGCTGTGCCAGGAACCTGGGTCACTCAGGGACACAGCTGATGTGGGACCAGGCCTACACCTGCTTTTTGTGTGTGTTCAGCAAAGCACACAGGACAACAGGTTTTCCAGGTAATTGCTGTCCAGCAGGGCAGCACAGGGATGCCACAGATGTGGCACTGGAGTCTTTGTAGGGCACGTCAGTATGAACACAAACTGCAGTGTTGTGTGATGCACATCCCAGAGGCAGCCACTCCCTGTTTCTAGTACATCCTGAATTTCTAGGAAAGGTCTAGATTGCGAACTTTCTGCAACTTTCATTGATAATGACCCCTCTCCTAGTAAGCAATAACTTACCTGTTAATACAAGATTTGTACCAGTGGCCCTGTCCCAGTCGTGGTTGGAACCTGTGTCTGTTCAGTGTGGCTTCTTGCCAAGAGGGGTCTGGAATGCACAAATCCAGCTGATCACTATGATTTGCATCTCTGTGCACAGTTCTGGGTACGGAGACTGGATGTCCTGGGCTCTCCCCACTGCTTCTGTGTGGCCGAGTGACTGAGATGTCACAGCAATCACAGCACTAAGGTGTTCAGCAGTGCCTGCAGGATCACAAAACTGATGCAGAGCAGGAGGTGTGTGCCCTTGGACAGAAGCAGCCCTACTGTGCTCAGGGCTCAGAGAGCTCAGAGCTGGAGCAGACACATTTGCAGTGACACAACAGGTGGTGCCAGGCAGGCACATGCTCCTCATCCAGCACCGTATCCTCGAGTGCTCTCACTCAGCTGCTGCACCATTCCCATAAATCCTGAGAGGAGCCAGCTCCCCACTACTGTTACCATAGCTCTGAAACCCTGTTCTGGGGAGGGCTGTATCACACAGATGTATCACACAACTAGCACAGAGTGCCTTATGTATGACTACACAGTTCAAATGCAAATTCTTTGGATCACTGTGGCAGGATTATATTGCAGAATTATATGAAAAGATAATGAAAAAGAGAGGAGGGGCAAGGAACTGAACTTAGGAAATAGAAGGCTTCTACAGTAAATGTGAAATGTGACTTCATAATAGGAATGTGAGGCTTGACCTTAAAAACTCTCTCTGTGTTTTCCCTTGTTTTGAACACAGGTCTGAGAGGGTTCACTTCCTGACCACCAGCTCTGGCAGTGGAACACTTGGAACTTGGAACAGGCAATTGTTCCCCTTTACTGTGCAGAGCCAGGCTTTAGAGACCCCTCACATCCTCCAGTGTTGTCTCTTTCCCATGTCTCATTCCATGCTGAGTCAGGAGACTCACCTGACTACAGGTTTCTAATGCAAATTTCCAATTCCACATCTAAAGAAAAAAACCCTTCAATTTGGTGCATCATCATAGGAGGACCTGGGTATCATGACTGCAGGCTACATCTCTGTCATGGAATGCAGAGCTTCCCACCTCTGCTGTGGCAGCCTGAAGAGCTGGCAGACCCTCAGGCCTCTTGTTATTCCCCAGACTTTCCTGCTATAAAGCCATGGGAATCTGGGAGGCTCAGTTTTACAATCTCTTAATTCCCTTGCAAAAATTCACCATCACTCTGCAAGGACCGAGGGTGAAAGGCAGTTGTTCAGGATCCTGATTACAAATTTGTTTGTTTTCTTTAAATTAATAAATTTCTCCTTTTAAAGCCAAAATATTGGCTTCTAATGGATAATTCACTTCTTGATCTAGGACATAACTGCCAATTTCTCCCTAAAAACTTGGCATTTCTATTTTGAAGATACCAAATTTTCAACAGTCCTTTCCTATCATTGGTCAGGTCGGTAAACCTTTCATGAATGGCAAGGTTTTTCATACATTTGGAATTTAAACAAATCCTCTCATATTTTCATGTTCAAGGGAAGTCACATCTTTTGCCCTCCCAAGATGTCAGTCACAAACTCTCAGTGGAGTGGGATTTTTCAACAGGGCTATTATTTCACTTATGTCTGTGCAAGAACAAATTGATTCACAACCCTGAGCTAATGTACAAGAGGGGAAAATTAACTGCTTCTGCAAGTCATGAAATTGTTATAAAAAAAACCCCCAAAACGGAAACTTATTATAAAGTCAGTGTGAAAAGATTCAGTCCCTGACACTTCTCTGTTTCTTGTGAGAACTTGCAGTATATTTAGCTCTTTGACAAGGTTATACATTACACCTAAAAAGAAAGGGGAAGGAAACACTCCACACTGCAGACAAAGCCTGGAATTATCTTTAATAGGTGAAAGATGGCTGTGACCCCGGCTCAGTGCTGTGATGGAGAGCTGCTGGTGTGACAGCTCTTTTCTGCACTCTCACATACAATGAGACAGATGGAAGCAGCGTGTCATTCTCCTTCCCATTCTGCAGGAATCAGAGACAGATTCAAACTTGGTAAAAGCAGAGTGAGATGCTTTCAATGTACTTTCAACTTGCAGCATTTGAAAGGCTCGAATTTCTGTGTTATCTGAACACCATTGACAGGAAAACGAGAAAAGGGGGAAAAGCTGATACATTTCTTCCTACAAATGATCCAAAATGCTGGAGTTCACATATTTTTATTTTTTGTGCTCAGCTGAAAGTTTGAGGATAGCTCTGTACACAGTTTTTTCCAGAGAGAAAAGGAGGAAGGAGAATATTCACTGAAGATCCAGAAGACGTATGAAGTAAAAAAATACCAAATCCAGAAATCTCTGTCAGCATTTTTTTCTAGGAAGGGTCTGCCCTCCAATGCAACCCCTTCCCATCCTTGCCAACTTTTAAATGCATTCTGCTGAAAGTCCTAACCAAGAACTATGATCAGTAGAATAGAGATGCCAAAGAGGCTGGTCAAGCAAACAGCCCAGCTGCCAAAACACACCATCTGGATTTTTAAAGACCTGTGGCAATGTTAACAGTTGTAAGAGCTCTGGTAACGTGCTAATTAAAAAGCCATGAAATCAGTTTGGAACCAGTTATTATTAAAGGATCTGTATATGTTAAAATCGGTGAAAGTTTGATCAGTTTGAAAGTGAAGTCAGAAAGTTTTGAGGGCTTAAATTTATTTTTCAACAGAAGTTAAAGTAAATGGCCCTGAACTGATGTGTATGTGACACTACCTACGACTCTTGGATTCTATTGTTTAGCTGCACACCACATCCTTATTTCAAGTGACACCTTTGCCGTGGGCTGGTTTATGAGCTGAGGTTTTAGTCCTCTGTAGTTTAAATCTTTTGGTCTTGAAGCTCTTACTTGGTGTTTGAATCAATTCAGTTGCTGTTGTAGACTTGCACGCAGTGTTCCCAGCAAGTTTCTAGGAGATTTTGAAACCCAGAGCAGATGTCCCCTTCCTCTAATAAGACATTTTGATTTTAAGTGGTCATAGCAACAAAATGCCCTCCTTGGCCTTTTTGAAGAATACCTCGATGGGAAAAGCATTTTAATTAAGAAAATATACTAATTAGCTACCACCTGAAGTGAAGATAGGAGTTTCACTTCATTAGCAAGGCTGGGTGTGTTGGAGAAACTCACCTGGCAACAAGGGGCCTCATTTTTTCAGGCTATTTTCAATATTTCTCTTCCTGCAGGGAGAAAACAATCTTAATTAAAACCTGTGAAAAGCAGGGCATTTTTAGCTGTTAATCTACAGAAGTTTGAATAAGTCAAAAGAGGAAAAGGCACCTTCTGGCAAATAGTGCATATAGATGGCTGCCAGCGAGCCTGCACTTAGCAACAGGAGCTTTTTTTATAAGCCTGAGAGAGGCTGTTGTACTGCTGGAACTGCAGGGTCCTTCTGAGCTGAGGCCTGGGGTCAGTGGTGTTCGTGAGTGTGTGTCTCCTGACCCAGACAAGGCCTTTAAACCCTTCCATCCCATACCATTTGTCCTACAGACTATTTGTATGCCTGTCAGAAATGATCTGTGCAGCTCAACTCAGTTTCATGGTCCCACGTGCAGTCTGTGCATATGTCTCAGGGTTTTTCTGCCTGATTGCAACATTCTTCTGCCTTTGCCCCCAGCTTTTGTTTTTGCTTTTTGTTTATTTCCAGGTATTTTCAGATATTCATGAAAGATGGAGGAACAAAAGAAGTTTGTTTTCAGTATTTAATGCTTGATCTGTGGCCTTTGCTCTCCCAGTCTCTTGCAGTGCCATGCACACCCAGCCTGGGGCATGGCTCAAGCAGCACCATTCAGCCATCCTGCCTCCAAGGAGATCCAGTGTACTCTGAGCTCATTTGGGGCCATTCTTTCATCTCAATAACTCCACTTGGTGCCTGCCCCCACACCAGCTTGGATTTTTTCACTTGTATGGGTTTCAATAATTTGTGTTTGTGGGATTTCTCTGCCTCCCCCTTTTTTGTCAATTAGAAGTACTTGGTCATCCTTGCCAGCCAAACGACCCCATTCCTGTGAGTGACAGGATTTTTTGGTCCAAAGTCACCATGTTTTGACAGGACTTGCTGCTGGATTAGAAGGCCTGGCAGCATTTCAGCTTGTTAAGAAGCCTAATTGAAAACTTGCACTTTGTTAAAGCTGAATTGAGGGGTGGTCTTTAAACAGTGAGCTCCTGTTGCAGGTAACGAGGGTCACATAGACTGGAGTTTGCTGGAGCAGCTCAGGACCAGCCAAGTCAGGTGGCCTTGATTTGAGTCCATTACAAGCTTGGTGAACCTCAAGACTGGACTGTAAGGGAACCAGAATTCCCCTGTGTTCTACCCTACTTAAATTAATTGTAAATCTTCCAAATTAATAATTTTCTAATAGGATATAGTGATGCTGTCATTGATGTACATTTAATACAATCCTTTCCTTTTCCTCTTTTCATCAGTATTACTTTCAGAATTGGCAGCAATTTAGATGTCTGGAAAAAATATAAATAAGAACACTGTTATTATGTGGGTGACAACTGAGTCAGATTTTTTTGGCAATGCTATTTTTAGTAAAGCTCTTCTTAAAATTGTTCAATTAATGTAAATACTTCAAACTGCTGGTCTGATATATTCTCTCTATTTAAAGAAGGAAAAATTGGAATTTTTTTAAGCATCAGTCAAATGAAGCCAGATGCCTAGGCACTGCAGAAAAAACAGTGATGACATTTCTTTGTGCATTGTGGATTCTGTCTTCAACAAATATCTGCTAGAGCCAAGCAGTGTGGCACTTTGGCCCTTAGCCAGCCAATCCTCAGTACTTTAAAATCAAGCACAGAATACACTTAGTAGTAGCATACAACAGCTTCTTCATGGTTTCTATTGGAGGTGTTTAAACGATGTTTATTGTAAATGCCATATCTGACTAAGTTGTAAAGTTCTTTTTGCTTCCAGAACTGTTGATGCTTTAACTTCACCATTGTTCTGTATTCGAGGCTGATGTAAAAATATTTTGCTGTACATTCATCTCCATCTGTGGCACAGTCATTGTGAGGAATGCTCTGAGGGATCCAATGTTTAATGTTGTTAACATCCAAGCTGTTGTCCTTCTCTTTAAGGTACCTCAGAGTAGATGGTAAGCAAGCAGGCTTTTCCCATTCTCCTCCATTCCTGGGAGGTGATTCCATGCACAGGTTTTTGCTTGTTCAGAGGGACAGGAGTGCCTGCTGTGTGTGCTCTCAGCTGGGAGCAGCCCTGCAGCCAGACAGGATCCCAAGGAGTTGTTTGTTGGGTGGGATGTGCCACCAGGAGCACACACCTGTCTCGGGTGCCTGGGGCTGTGGTGTCCAACAGCCCCGTCCTAAGATGCTCCATCAGCACCAGCACTTCAGCTGTCCTTGCAAGACCAGGATGACATTCCCTGTGCTGTCCTTGGAAGTCCCCAAAGCATTCACAATGACACAACCCTTTGGAATGACACATGTCAATGCAGCCTCTGCTTGGTGGAGCAAGGCAAGTGCTGTGCTCCTTTCGTCCCTCAGAGGAAGTGATGCACGTCCCCATTCACAGGAATGAATAAATAATCATTCTGAATAATTGTGTAAGTATTAGGGACAGGCCTGGCTGGGTGATATGCTGTGCCCTTAAATCAGCTGGTTTTACTTACTAGGCAATTGAAATCTTTTACAGGCATAAAATACAAAGGCCTGTTTGAAATAAGCAAGTCACTGAATTACTCCACATGAGTAATTTTGTTTCACTGAAAATAATACAGCTTTGCTGGAAGCTCATGTTGGAATTTGGAAGAATATTAGCATAAATAGTTTGAAAAATATCCCTGCTCTTACCTTATTTCTTCTCCCTGTTCTTGCCATTTCCATATCTTAGCATAAACACATGTGAGTACAATTTTTCAGTATTTTGAGTGAAGCAAGGTTTATGAGGCAGGTTAATATCTTTTATTTGCCTAACTGATATAGTTAGGGAAGATCAGGCAGATTTTTTTTGGCATACAATTCCTCAGATCATTGGAGATCATCTTGAGCTCCTGAAATCTTGTTTGTTTTCTTCTAAATATGTCACTCTAATAAAAAGATATTAAATCTCCCCACATATTTTGTTTAGATCCTTAAACTCTAACAACATTATCATTTTAATACATCCTAATTGTATATGAATAATACATTCTAGACAAATTATCCTCAGATTTCTTGTAGAACATATTGTCTGGAAGGCAGAGAAAGTGCAAACTAACCTAATTTATTCTCCCTCAGTGGAAAAGCAGTGCTATATGCTAGGTAGATTCTTACTCTTTTTTTTTTTTCTATAGCTAATATTCAGCCTATTTTCCCTATCTGTGAAAGTCTTCAGAAGTTAAATAAAATTTAACTATCCATTCAGAAATAACCTGGCTGGGGGTGCCTCATGATTCTCCAGTTGGCCCCAACCATAAGATGTTTATCTCATAAAATTTCATATAGTGTTGTGTCATGAACCAATCCCCTGTCAACAATCAGCAAAGGAGGGTTAAAGCTGCAGGTGGCATTGTTTCTAAAGGCATTTTTGCTTAGACTTTTAAAGTTTCAGTGAATGGTTTTAGCCACAGCCAAGGAGAGTGTGCAGGGCTTGTCAGCTAAAAGGGGGCCAGGGGCAAAATCCACTGACACAGTTGTGGCTTAGAATCTGAGAACCATGACTTGGGGTAAAACAGAAGCTACTGCATGTTTCTAAGAGCAAAATTCCAAGACATGAATTAGTAAGTATTGTTAATAAACTCACTACTGGACTGTCATTATAAAGTCATTATATGTTTCTTAAAAAATAGGCACATATACATCTTTAGATAAACTTCTCCTCTTGTTGCACATACATGCTGAATTTTGCACTGGTCACAAATTCTCTAATCATGAGGTCTAATGTGGTGTTAATAAAGAGACTTGGTAGTTTTTGTCTAAACCGTGCTTAGATTATTGACTGTTGTAAAATGGGACCATTTGAAAAGATACTACTCTTTTAGAGTGTAAATGAAAAGTCTTCCAGAGAGATGAATAAATACACTTTTCTGTATTTGTCCAAGTCTTTTTGTGATTACAAGTGAAGGCAGAGTGAGCACCTCTGTCGGTGGGATGGGTTTGGTGTGTGATGGGTGAGCCCAGTCTGCATTTTCCTCTCATTGCCTCAAACTTTTTTCTTTTTTCCTTTTCCTTATATCTAAACCTCAAAGAAATAATATGGCCATTCTGAGGACAGATAAAGTATCAATAAAATAAACATGATTATGACAGATATTGTATCAAAATTCAGCATGCCAGGTAGCTAGTAATCAGCTAGTTGTGTGGGAACTCCAGGGCTTTATGCACCCTTTGAGGTAGAAAACAGGCTTTTTTTTTTTTTTTTTTAATTCAAAAAGGTTCGACTGATTGCTGTAAGTAGAGTGATGTCATTGGGACAGTTTTAAATGGCCACTGCCTCTTTAAATTCTATAGGAGAGTATTTGTAGGTTTGTAAGGGCTGATGGTGCTGTACAACCATTTTATTTGGTGACTGGCTGTATTAATCTGAGGACTCAGCAAGATGGTGATTCAGTTCAGGATCACTGTTAATCTAATGGTTTTTATTGACTCCATTTCAATTTTGACCTTTACTTGTATCATCTAATTTAATTTTAGTAAAAGTTTACAGTAGAGACTGTAGCAATATATTAGATATTAAGTTCTCTCCTTTTTCAGCTTTAAAAAAAGCCAGTGAAAAACAGACAGAACCAACACAGCATTATTCTTCCAACACAGCACCTTGAATAAAAACTTCAAGGATCTAAACAAATGAGGCAAGGAATGTGAGGGCCACTTGGATTATTGTCACAGGACAATAGTATAAAGATTTTGTATACCTGGGTTATCAGATTAGAGACTTTCTGTCCAAATCCAGTGTGGTAGAAAGTGCCTTTTGTGGCCACAGAGCTAAATCAGAAGTTCTTAGCAGTAATGGATTTATGGGGGGTTTAGAAGGATGTAAATCAGGTTTACAAAACTTATTTCCAGCTATAATTACTTCATAAAACCGAGTGATACAGTACTGCACCTAGGCAACAATGCCAAACTAACAGGGCACAATAAACACGCAGGAGAGAATGACACATAGGAGATAAGTAGGAATAATTTGTTTGCAGACTTTGTTTCATGATCCTGTAACATATTTATCATGGAAAAAGCAGAGGGATTTCAAAGCAGCAATTCTGGGCACTCCTCCAGAATTAAGTGCAGCTGTTTATGCCTTAAAGTCAATTATTTTTCTTGTTTGTGCTCCAATCATTCATTATTTGTAGATGCCACAAAACAATCTGTGAAGCGCTGACAGAACAAACATTATTCCCTGTAGAGTTTTTAAAAAATATTTATTGTATGCTTAAAGTTTGTATGAGGTCATTCCATGAACTGAGGGTGGAGAGGGCAGCAATGTGTGAATTTAAAGCCTTTTAGCACTATTAAAAATCAAGGCCTTATTTATTTTTAAAATCACTTAGTTAATGTTTTCCCTTTTCTTCTGGCACATGTTACTGTTGGGATAAATCTATTAATGGTGGGCTGAGTCAGTGTGAGTGTGTTGCATTGTGAGCCATGTCAAGTTAATATTTCAAAGAAAGATTTATTTCTGTCAGTATAATGGTACAAATACCTTTGTCCTCTGATGCTCACTTGCCTGCCACTGGATCTTCACCTTGAGAATTTCGAGAGTGGGTTAATTATTAATAGAGGGCAGATATGATCCTTGGCTACAATGAAAAAATGCTCACAACAATCACTAAGGGTTTTAATATTGTGTGCTTTGAGTAGCCTGAGTAAAAGCCCAAGACATAGACATTCTTACAGGCATTAATCCTAGAAGGTTGTGTTAGACTTCTTGCCTGAAATATGTTAAAAGAAGGCTCCCTGTGGGTATACCCAGCTCAATAGAATTTGCCAGACAAAAAAATTGGGTGCCACTTGATGATTAGTCTGTATTACATCAACACCTCTGTCTCCAGTAATTAGAGTGGGGTGTCTGTAGCAGGGATGTGAAACTCTCCTTGTAGGATCTTATGGGACTGGCTGGCTGAATGATGCAAAGGATGAAAGCCCTCTATTTTGTTTCCTGCTGCCTCTAGTTCTGTAAAAGCAGAGGGAAACAGGGGGAATAAACAGTCTGGTTATGTTGTGCCTGTTAAAATTTACGGCTTTGTACTAGAAGAGAGAAGAAATTCACAAGCACAAGGGCCAGAGCCTCTAGTGGGACAAGAACAGCTTTGCATTGTACAAGAAATGAAGAGGAGAGGATGGTACAAGAATAAAACAGAGAAAATCATGGGGAGAAGAAGGAAATATGTCCAGTAATAGAGAAACGTGTAACAGAATAAGAGGGCAGCAGGGAAAGTCCTGTTTTCTACTTGACTGCCTGTGTTTTGGGTGCAGACTGCTTTCATGCAGTAAGGCCCTGGCATTTAGAATTAGAGTTCAACAGGACTTAAAGGCAGCTCACATTTGAAAAGCTTTATTATGAACCAAGTCCTCCTTTCCTATTCCAATTTTGATTATTTCAAAAGAAAGACTGATCTTGCTTTTCATTTGGGTATGAGACAAGCAGAAAAATTTACTGGAGTAATCAGTTCATCAGTAGCACTGAAGGAACTTTATTCAACTTCTATTTTTCAATGCAAATCGGGGAAGATGCAGATGAAACAAAAGGAGTGTGAGAGAGGAATCAGAGCCTGAACTCTGTCCTTGAAGAGGCAGGGTGAGAGCCCTTGCCCTCACATCTCTGCCAGTGCCTAAACCCAGATGCCTAAATCCTTGTGAGGTGTAAGAGGGTGACAACCACTGGCCACATCTGGGTTTTTGACTTGGCTCTGCTTTTGGTATTTTAGCCTCCTGAATCTGTTTTTAAGGGGAGGCTGGTGTTTGCTTTTGAAAGGGGTAGCTAAATTCCTTGCAAAGAACAAGGTGTGTGCTGAGGCACACCATGGCTGGTCCAGGAGAGGCAGCTCTGCTTCCCAAACTGGGCCATGTCTTGGTCCTTTAGGCTCTGCTGCACAATGTGATATCCAGGACACATGTCCAAGGTGCTTCATTTTGTATCTTTTATTATTTAAGTAAAATTTTTGCATCATTTACTATTAAAGTAGATAATGTACCAAAAGGCAAATGTACCAAAAGGATAAACAGAGGTGGAATGGATGTTTTCTGGAGAATTATTCCAATAACAACCAGCATATTCAGCTTTGAAAATGAGCTTTGCACAGGGATAGCTACTGCCCCTGGGAATTTTCTTGCAGTTGAAACCAGCTTACTTTTGTATTGATTAAAATGTTGTTTAAGGCATTTTGGAAAGATGAGTAATTCAGAGGACAGTTTAATAATTTAACCACCCAGCTTAGTCCTCTCTATCCCTCACAAATTCCAAAAAAGAAATACCCATAAAATACAAGTCTGAGAAATGTCATTACAGCATTGGCTTATATAAATTGCTTGAAGCAGCAATGTCAGTCTAAGGATGAGTGATTGCTCTGTAGACAAGTGTTTTCATGACTGAAATAAAGAGATGCTGGGGGCTGAAGCACCTGCAAAGTGCTGGGTGCATTGAGGACTTAGATGCCAGCCTGAGTCTGGGACATGCCCAGAGATCATAAATGATGTTGCCATGTAAAGTGAAGGATTACAGTAGCACTCAACCTCTGCAGACCATGGACAGGATACCATTTATTGTAATAATTCCCATTAAAAATGAGTTTCTTCTTTTCACCTGCTATGAACATTAATGTGGGTGTAAAAATACAGCAAATTAACACAAAAAAAATGTAATTCAGAGCAGTCTCTGGGGAGGGAAGTGCTGCTGCCTTCTCTCTCCCCATAGCATAGAGCTAAATTTGAATCCTGTTTTGATCCCATAACTGTGAACCTATCACCTTTCATAAGTGCTAGTTTTATTTAGAAGTAACTGCTCTTGAGGAAAAAGAAAATGAGCCCACAAAAAAAGCCACTATCAATTCATTCAACTGATTAGTTGAGATAGTAGCAGTGTTCATCAAGCACTAATACTGATTTTGTTTACTGACAAGTTAAAAGCACAGAGTCTGTGGATAATTCTGTTTATGCTTTAGTTTCAAATAAATTACAATCCCAGTAACTTCTATGAATCAAATTCTGACTACAGTCCACTCAAACTGGAGATATTCAGCAATCTGAGGAGAGCAATTACAGGCATATGCTGTATGCAGGGGAGATTTTGGCCAGGTAGAACTATTTAAAAAAAGTATCAAAGTGATTTAAATCATGTTCAGCATATGCTTAGATAAGCTCATCCCATAGTTTCTCTACATTTACTCTGCAGGTTCCAAACAAAAGATAAAGCACAGAATGCCAATTTTACCTCTGAATTCTCTGATTTGGTTGCCAGGTGTCATAATGACCTGCACATCATTTAGGCTGAAAAGAGGGGAGTTTAGTGTATGTTAGTCTCTTGTGGCATTATATCATGCATTAGATACAATATTCTCGATGTGAAGCAATCTATCTATTTTTATAGAGGTGGTAACATTAATTTTAGTGTTAGCCTTTGGTATGACATAGACTTTGTCTTCATTATTCTGAAATATAGTTGGAACCCCCCCTCCCAAATCCATTTATGTTTTCAATTTGCTTTGAACTATTTTTCAACAACTCAGGTCAAGACCTAATTTCTGCAGCAATCTTCAATGTATTTTATTGTTCACCAGTGACTTGTACGTGATTAAGGAATCCATCAGGAAAATTCTCTTTTTATTCTTTCTGTAACATCTCTTCCCAATGTCTTACTTGAAATATTCTTATTTTATTTCTTTAGTATTGGGCCTGAAATAAAATTTGAAGATGAAAAATTGATGCTTTACTTCATAAATCGGTAAGATCATTTCAAATACCTCCTTGGTAATTTGGCATTTTGTTACACAACACTATATTTCAATCTTATGCATGTGCAAAAACTTATTCAAGTGTTTGCAATACAGTATCTGCTGGAGTTCTAATAAGGCATTACTGTTTGTTTTCAAGCCTAAGAATCCTGCCAAAACTATTCAAGCTGGCAAACATCCAAGTGACCTGATTCACAAATTCATCTGTTCTTAAATGCACTTATTTAAAGAAATACTTATATATACATGTATTTATGTCTGAATATGCACATGTGCATGTCTTAAACACAGAAGCCAATCAGTTTCTTGGGGCTTAAAATGGGATATCTCTGATATAAGGAATGGACTGTGTGCTAATTTCAACTCTCTTGATGCCATCATACCCATTCCATCCAAAGAAATCTCACTGCAAGGTTATTACACAGGAATCAGCCTTTACAGACCAACTGCTGACTTGTTTGATGATGTGAGCATGCAGGAGTGTCTTTAGACTGATGCCCCAGACAGGGTAGTCATGATGGCAAAATTTTTTCATAGGCTAAAACCCAGCACAAAATGCTCAGGGAATTTATTTATGGGTTAGTTACTGTTGGTAGTAACAGCAGTTCAGGAATTCAGGAATCGTAATTACTTGCTCAAGCAATTAATGCGTTTTGGACTTAGGAGGTTACTGAATCCTTGTGGGTAAAGGCATGCCAGTTTTGGGGAAGGTGGTAGGCAAAGCAAGGAGGAAGCTGTGCCACACACAGCCAGAAACAAAGCCCAGCATTGCCTTGGGAATGCTGGCACAGGCTGAGGCACCAGAGACATTCATCATCACCTTCTCTTTTCCAGGCTCCAGGAGATTTTATATGTTTATGACTTCATGGTGTTAGAATCAGTTTTAGCAGTCTCTTTCTCCTTTCCTTCTCATTTGGAGCTCTTGTTTCCGGGCACTCTCCAGCTGACTTCCAGCACTTGCACATCTCAGAGGGCCTGTGTTTCACTCAGTGCTCCCTGGCTGATTCCTTCTCAGAATTGCGTATAATGCGAAGAGTTGGTACCAGCACAGCACTTATCAAGGTTAAGATGAAAAATCCCTTCTTGGGATTTCTCTGAGAATACACCAGGTGGTGCCACGGATGTTTGCTGAGACAGTGTGTAATTACTTTTCTTGTTCTGCCAGAAAAGCTTAAAAAGGCCACATGAGCTCTACTTTATCACTTGCCCCCCTCTTCTCACTCATGCAGCCTGTGACTCACTTGGATGCTGTTCTGGAAATGCCTCTGTGCTCAGTGGATGTGACCCCAATTACTCCTTCTTGGTTTTTTCTCCTTTTCTTTCCCTCCCAAAATGCTCCTGGATTGTCTTCTTTACATTTACATTATGACTAAGAGAAATAACCCTCTGCCCTCCCCAATAACTCAATCCATGAATCAGCAATCTGCATCTGATATTGAACATTTTGAGCCATATGGAACTGCTCCATATCCTGTTGTCTGTTAATAGAACTGAGTGGACAAGATTAAAAATAGATCTTCCTTTTAAAGCCACAATAGTTTAATTTTAAATGAAAAAGTAGTTCCCATTGATTCTGCCCTTATCATGCTGGAGCCTCCTGATTCTGTACATGTCTAAATTAATGCAGGCAAAAGGCTCTTGTGAATAATAATGTGTTTCCCACAGTTGCTCCTTGTCTTGCTCATCTTTGGTTGTCATTATGATCTTGTAGGGTCCCTGTCCAGCCTGCCATTGTCCCTCTGCAGTGAAATGTGAAATTGCAGTCTTCTGCACCAGGGGTTTGAGTGGCTTGTGCTAGAGCAAGCACTGGAGTGTGTAATGGCAATGGCCATGGGAAGGGAACCTCAGCAAACCCCCCTGTGCAGGAGCCATGGGACAAAGACATTGTAGGGCTGATACTGGGAGTGAAGATACAATTTATGCCTAAGAAATATTTCATCAGTCTCACAACTGCAGGTGACAGTTGTTGCCTTTTCAAAGTTCTTCACCAAGGTGGGGTGGAGGTCATGTTCCTATCATTAATCACTCCTTGATTGATGATATAAATATCAATTATATTGATAATATCAATTATACATATAATTGATATATATTATATATATATTATATATATTATATATATATATAATATATATATAATTGATATAGCAATTATATATATTTCACAGTATACTTGCATGCTTCTGGCCAAGTAGCTGTGACTTCCTAATATTCTAAAATATCATCCATAACAGACTTGCCACATGCAGAATTTGTTTAGACCAGAATTGCCTCTAATTGCAAAGGTATTCAGTAAGCACTGGTTTGGGTTAGCTTAAAAAATGATGTAAGTTTCCAAATTATTGTTTGTGAGAAAAGTATTTATGTTTCGAGATCAGTTAAAGCTTCTGATAAATAGCACTCTAATAGCAAGAAGGATCTGAAAAGACAATTTGGCAAAGGGCCATTCTGTCAGTACTCGATCACAAATGTTTAAGGACATTCCCCTATTTGTCTCTTTCTGGAACTTTCTATCTTTTCAAAATGTTTCAGTTTGGAGAATAAAATCAACGACAAAACAACCAACCCCAAACCCTGCTTTTGACTCTGCATTTCCTGTTTTAAAGACCACAATGGTGCTCAGTGAATTGAGTTCCCTGTAAAAATTTTCAGAAAGTCATTTTGTATGGTATGAAAACAGCTGTGTAGTGTTTTTTCCTCAAGCCTTTTCTCTCTAATGCAGCTTTAAGGCCTGTTTTCCTTGTGTCATTTACCCTTTCTCTGATTCTTTCTCAGCATTCTCTTCCACATGGAACTCTAACCAAGGATATTTACTTAGAAATCAAACTTTTAAATTCACAGACTCACAGAGGCTTTTAGCCTGAGTTTAAATGAGCTCATACATCCCTAAACAAGAAATATTTTGTACTGGCATGTAAGCCTCATGCACTATTCAGCCTGGTGATGAGGACTAAAATAAAGTTTTAAAGTTTTATAAAATAAGCCCTGTAACCAGGACAGGATTCAGCAACACCCAGGATAGGGAGCAGCTGGAGTCACTGTGTGCTGCAGTAAACAGTGTAAAAGAATGTGTTTTAGCCTGTCAGTGAATCCATCCATAGTGGTAAAAATATAAGCTTATAAACACGTTGGCAGAAGAGAAAGAAAGGAGATGTTTATGTGCTCAGAATTACATGTGTGTGTACTGTGTGAGGCACAGAGGAAGTGTCTGTGCTGCATTGGTGGCACTGTGTATTTTCCCAGCTCTATCTGCTCACTTGGCTGACAGCACAGAGTTAAATACAGGAGTGGTGTTGGGAAAGGGTAGTTGACAATGAAAAAGAAAGAAGTAACTCTGAGGGTGATGCCAGCATCCTTGGAATAAACTGTAGGTGAGATGATAGTGTTTGCATGTCATGCTTGATGAAAAGAGATATGATATTCACTACATATTTTAATGTGAAATACAGGAGCTTGTTTAGAGAATAAAAACTGAATTTTTTGTCTCCTATGCTCCAAGTATCCTTCTCAGATCACCCAACAAACTAGTTCTTCAAGGAGCACTCCTTTTCAGCACAAGTCTTGGAGCTTACCTGTCTCCTGGCAATCTTGGTCAGTTCCCACCAAGAAATGACAATCACTGATCTCTCGACAGATCTGTGCATGTGGAGCAGAAGATTGAGCTCAAAAGAGAGCCATGGCAAGGTGAGCTGTGCTGCTGCATGGAATGGATGTCTGACATTCCCTCCCATGCCCCAGAGCAGTATCAGCCAGGGCTGTAGCACCTGGAGAGCTGGAGTGCTCAGCAGGGCAGGTGCCCAGGCAGCAGAGTGTGTGACAGAGATGCTCTTTCCTCAACTTGGGCAGAAGGGACCAGGGACAGGCCACTCAGAATGATGTGGCAAGTACTTGTTCCCATATTCTATGTTTATTTTGCATAATAATGTTCCTGTTTAAAAGGGTTTTTTAAATTTCTGAATGAGTTTCTGGTCCCAGGCAGTTGACTTCCCTCTGTTAGCACAGTATAACAAAGTGAGGTACAACAGCTTCATCTAGAGAGAGATCAAATCAATGGGACATGCCACCTGGGATTGCATAAGGGAAAATGGGAAGCTACTGAGGCTTTAAGTACAGTAGGCTGCTAAAAATCCCAGGTAGATGTCTCTAATGTGAGAGAAGCACAATGTGAAGGAGCTCAGATGCAGCATCCCCTCAGTGCTTGCACACAGACATTGTGTGCACTCCCAGGAGCACAGACACGTTTCCTGTACACAAGAAGGGACTCTGGAACTGGGACCTTTTATGGCTCATCACAGGAAATGTGACTCAGAGATAGTTGCAGTGACTCAGATATAGTTTCTTCTTTTGTGAGTTTTCTGATCAGCTGATATGATCTCATTTTGGAATTTTTAGTGGATTCTTTGCTTGCAGGGCCAAGGGAGGAAAGAAGAAAACCTTCCTGTTGCACATACATTGGAATATAGATAAAGTCCCACATTCTTCAATCAGATTTTTAAAATTGAAATTTAGCTGCTGCTGTAGTTTAGCCCCAGGCTGGTAATTTGGCACTTGATTTCTGTCACTGGGGTTCATAATTGGAAAACGTACAGAACAGAACATACAGAAAAGAGTCAGGAGGGAAGGGGAGGGTTGGAAATGGATGACATTTATACCAAATAACCAAGTCCCCCAGCACAAAAATTCAACCAAACTTTAAATATCCATTTATTCCCCTGAAGAGAGTAGAAGAGAAACAAAGTTATTAGGCTCAGATGACAATGTCTCTAGAAAAGCATAAAATCTAATAACACTGACTTTCCATCCAACCTCTCACACTCATATCAGAGGAAAACGTCCCTTGCTAAATACAAAGAAAGTTCAGTTGAGCAGGGTTATTTATTTTCTTTTTAACACTGCCATTCCCACACATATGAGTATTCTTGTTCTATCCATACACATATCTACGTAGATGATATATCACTGATCTCATTCCCATAATTCAGAGGCTCAGTACAAAAACTAAAGTATTTTCTCAATTTTGGCCCAGTTCTCAAAACTGAAAATGAGCCACACCAGGTCTGCCTACAAACTTTTTCTCTTGATGTGCGTGGATGTCAGCAGGCTCTAAACTTCTTTGGATGTTGTTAGAAGGCTGAAAGGTTTCCTTTCAGTGTGTGAAAGTTGTTTTGTGGAATAATAACGCCCTTAGGAGCCCAGCATGATGTGAACAGAACCTCTGGGATGCAAGGAGTGAGGGCAGTCCTGCCTCAGTGGTGCCTCACATTGTGCCCTTCAGGTGAGAAGTTTCTATGTGGGCTACTTCCCAGGCTGCAGGCAGCATCTCTGCAGACCTGCTTTGCTCTTTGTGTTATTCTGGCCCTGATTCCCCATCTTTCCAACGTCATGAAGCTGCTGCTGTGCTGCAGGAGGAGCAGCATCTCTGTAGGTGCATATGTATGGATGATATCCTGCATCTGCTTTAGCAAGGGAGGGAATTAGTCCCACAGTATTCACCAGCATAGGTTTAATAGAATATGTTAGTATTCTATTAATAGTGTAGTAAATCAGATTTTCATAACACACTGCTGTAAGCAGGTGCCTTTAAAATCCAAGCCTGTTGTGCTTTTTTTTTGTATGTGTAAGTTTACTTAGAAACTTGTATTAATTGAAAGGAATGCTTTTACTTAACCAAGAGTTATTGACCACTTTGCAAAAATGTGTACTCTACAAAGCTTAAATTACATAATTGTTTGAGAAGGACTAGTACCTCCTGTGGCTCCTTCAGGAAAGAGATTGTTGCATTAATCACGACTTCTGAGGATGCTGATAAAGATAATTCTTTTCTAATGTATTGATATAACTCTCAATTGTTTCATATTAAACTGAGAAAACGGGAAGAGTTAGAAGATGGTACATGTTTTAATAGAAGCAATAATTCTACTTGAAGGCTTTTCTGGATGCTGTGCTGGGGAAATGAAACCAATAGATCTCATTTTACAGAATGTAGCTCTATAGGAAGAAAAGGTCATAATCCTGGGCCTAATACTGCTACTGATTTAATGCTGATGTTAGTATTTTTCAATTTATTTTATGAATTTAAAATGGGGTCAAACATATAAATGTAATAATTATGGCAAACTACAAGAGATTTGTTTGAATCCTAATCCATAAGCTTATTAGCCAGCATGACTCAGCTGCCTTCTGCTGTCCTCTGGTCACTGTTTGCACCAGGTGTAGGTCCAGCTCACAATATTTCTTTCCTGCTGCTGATTATTTCGTGCTGATGGGCTATTATGGGCACGAAGGTGTCTAGCACACACTGCATTCTGACCCAGAACCCTTCTGAGTAGTAACAAGGCTCTGCCTTTGGGTGTTCATGAGCTAAACATCGTGGGTCAGCCTCTCATTTAGTGCAAGGCACCTTTAGCTCCATGGCATTATAAAGCAGCCTGATGGTGGATATAAAACATCCCGTGCCTTTTGAGGAACAGTGCCACGTGGTTTCTCATAGAGCTTCCATTTGTCATCAGCACTTTGCAGCCTGAGCCCATTCTCCTTTATATTGTCTCCTCTGGGCAAGCCTGAGTGGTGAAATCTCAGTGCAGGCTTGTGGCTGGAGCCTCTGGGGCTCGGAGCAGAGTGATCCCTGCCAAAGCTCATTAGCACTGCCTGTCAGGAGGAGCTGTGTCATCAGCTTGTCATTGCTGCCACAAGATCTGCACCCCTTCGAGCACCGTGCCAGCTAGCGAGGGTGTTTAATAAATAATACATTCTTGGTTAAACTGCTAGTTGAGGAGATGCTTACAGCTTTTAATTAGCGTCTTCCATTACTCTTCTCCTAATTAAAAAAGGAGTCCAGAGCTTGATTACCATTTATAGAATACAAGAACTAAAAATATGTAAAACCTTCAAATTATCATTATTTTCATGCAGCTAAATTTCTGTCCAGCTTATATAATTTGAAAGCATAGGTAAGTAAAATCATCACAACCAGTAACTGGAATGTTTTTGGTTGCCAATATCCTACACTCTGATTTTCAAATTTTTCTCTATCCTCATTGTTAGGGCAAGACACTGTAGAGAACAATCTGAAAGGTGTGTTAATAGGATTAATATACCTGGTGTGGTGGATGTAATTCCTTAAAGAGATCCTCTCCACTAACTGTGGAGCAGTGCTGATGCATACTTTTCTCCAGTTACAAGGCAATGTTGTCTAATTGTTTTCCATGAGAACAGAACCCAAGAACTCTTGACTTCAGATCCCTCATCTATTCCTAGCCCATTTTGTGTCCTAGGAAAAACTCTGTCACCTCAGTTTTACCTCAGAAAAAGCAATAGCTAGTTAGCTCAATTCAAGAGGCTTTGCAAAAATTGCTGTGCTCTTAAAAAAAAAAAAAAAAAAGCTAGACAACAGAAGTACTAAATATTCTATAGTAGTACCTGCAACAGTGCTATAAGCTTAGGTAGAAAAAAAAGAATAATCAGACCGTGTGATTCCTAAAAACTGAGATTTCTTTTTTAAATTTTTTTTTTATTCCTACATTTTTCTTTTGGATCACCTTATCCCCCCCCATGCCATTTATGCTCTACAGACATTTACATTATTCAATAGGTATACCACGTTCTTTCCCAAGGATCTAAGAACCTCTTGAAAACATGTTTGGCTGCCACTACATTTTCTTTATCTCTTTCTGTGACTGAACAGAGGACTTTATTCTTCTGGAATATTAGTCTCCTTCATTTCACAAGCATCAGAATGAAATGAATATTTGCAAAGGTCAAGTTACAGTATATGGCAGGAAAAACATGCCAAAAACAATTAAAATTGCTAGGGCTACATAAGCAAGTCACACACAGCACATATTGCTCACAGGTGCTCCACGTGAAGCCCAATCCAATAAATGTCAGTCCAGTCATTTACACTAGGAGAGTGCCAGTCATGTAAAAAGAAACAGAAGAACAGATGCTTTATGAGAAACAAACCCAATACAAATAAACTCAAAACTGATTATAAAAAAAATCACGCTAAACAAGTATTAAAACGCATGTGAACTACATTTGGGATTCTGTTTATGTTTCATCTACAATTGGGATTCAGTGAATGGTTTGTAAAGCAAGAGGCAAATAATTCTTAAGGCTGAGTCTTTTGAAGTCCCTCCTTTGCAGTTCTGTTTATGTTTTTAATTTTATTGTAATTGCACTGGCTTTCTCTCCATGTTTTTTAAACTTTGGTTTTCAAAAGGCCAAAATGTCCATGAAAGTGTGGTAAAGTTTAAGAATTTCATCTGGAGAGGGGGAGGTGTTTGTTTTTGCTAAGGTGCTGAGGAGTGAGGTTCGACTTTATCGTGCATTCTGAAAAGCTTACACACCCATGACTTTTTGGGAACTAGGGCTGGCTTTAAAGTCCTCTAAAATAAGTGAGTTCCGTGGGCTTAGTGTTTATTGTAAACATTTTTGTGGTTAAAGTGATTTTTACTGACAAGAGAGGCAGGTTCATCTCTGCTCACACTCACCTTTGCCCTTGGCAAGTGCTGTCCGTGTGTGCTGCAGCCAGAGCTGGAGAATCCAACCAAGGATAACAACTGAGCCTGGGTATGAGGCTGCTACATCCTGCTCGAGTGGAAGAGTTTGGAACTGTTAGATAATGCTTATGGAGTCACTGCTTTCTTTTTCTTCCTTTCTTTCCTTTATTTTAAATTAATGTTCTGCTTCCTGTAAGCCAAAGATCTCATAGAAGTCTATGGATTTTGCTCTATTTTTTTTTTAATTGACATTTTCAGTAGTGCAATTTAATGCAAGGCACAAGGATATAGGCACCTCTATGAGTCCAGTCGGAGTGCTGCTGCCACTTGTGGCCTGCTGAGATTTCTGAAAAACTAGAATCAAATGCAGCTGAGCTGAACAAATTTTTAAAGGAAGGTCAAATGTGGATTTTATTTTTTCTATTCTATCCAAAATAAATGTAGGAGCTCTAAAGATTCTGAAATATGTAGACCTCAAGCTTGAAATTTTATACTCATAAAGACTACTGCAGAGCAAGCAGCAATAAGAACTCACCAGATAAATTGTCTCAACTCTAACCAAAGAGACCACCCTTCTGGAGAAAAAACTAACTTGTGTTCCTAACTCATTTAATCCCCTGCTTTTCTGCTGAATGGGTCGACAAGGGACTCATTCTCACTGGCAACTGGGCTGAAGCCACACATTCATTTCATATATGCCATGAGCAGGTCTGTGATACTAATGATTTTCAGACTCTATGAACTGGAGTTGGATCTGACCCTGTGACCTGGAGGTTAAAGGCTCCAAATCCAATTACTGAACCCCAGAAATACCAAGTCACTTTTGCTTAACCATTCCACCAGCACTGATGAAAGCTGTGCTGAGCTATTGTAGTCAGCCAGGTAGCCCAGCACGGTGAGGGCGAGTTGCTAGGATATGCCCCTTTCAGACAGCATATTTCATTTCTTCTCCTTTTCCAGACAGAAGTTTCATCTTTCTTCAGAAAGGAAGTGTCGAGTGCTTGAGAAGGTTCCAGTGAACATAAAATCTGCAATCCCGTCCTTGGCACTGTGCTTATGTAAAATATTTGAAAATAGCGGGTGATTCCCGAGAGAGAGTGACACTGCACATCATTTATTCATGGCTCTCTAGGGCTGACATTTGATATTCAGCATTCAGGTTTAGCAGCTGGATCATGCCACCTCTTGCCAGTCATCTTTTTGCTGGTGCTGCTGTGCTGTCACCACTGAGTGACACACAGGTGAGCAGTGGCTGACAAAATCTAAATGCACAAGGCAAGAACCAGAACAGTTCTGCTTCTGACTCATCCCTGGTGCCCTTTGTCCTTGTTCATGGGGCTCTGTGATGTCAGGCCGATTTTATGGGCAGGAAGACTTCAGTTGTAGGCAAGTTCAGTGACAGTAGTGGGCAAGGAGATGTTTTGCTAGAGCTAGACTTTGAATCTGGGAAGAGCAGAGAGAGTTAAATGGAGAAAACTAAGAAAAACAAAGCAACTCAGGAAAAAGTAGAAGCTTAACAATAGCAGAACCAGTGAACTGAAATATCACTTTGATCTGTCTGATGGAGATGTTGAAAAATCTGGGGTTCAGTTACACTTTGTGCATAGTTAGGGTTTTTCTTGAGGATCTCCTGTAGACTAGTTATGTTGCTATAATTTTTGTGAGTTTTGGAGATAGATTAAAGTCCCATCAAAATAACTAAGAATGTTCACTGTTATCACTGAGAGGCAATATTGAGCAAAATCAGGCTGCAGAGCCCAGCACTGGGTGCAGTCCTACAAACCAGACCTCACCAGTGCCAAGCAGAGAGAAAGGATCTCCTCCCTTGGCTTCCCTCTGTGCCTTCCCAAAGGCAGCCTGGATGTGTGGCAAACTGGCTGAGGCTGTGCTCTGCAGTCATTAATGAAGTTGTGAGACAATATTGATCTCTGGGAGTCTTGCTTCCAGCTGGATATTCTTTAGCTGATCACGAGCACCCAGGCCTGGTCATTCAGGCAGTTTTCACTTGAACTCACAGCACGCTGGAACTGGAGAGGAATTTGGACAAAGGACTATTGGTTCATGTGGTCTCAGAGTGGAAGGTGTTCAGAATGCAAAAGCTTTTTTTTTTTTTTTACAACAAATACTAAAGTTTTGACCTCTGAGAAATGTCTAAAACATTTCTTTCTATGGTTGTTGAGCACGTTCTCTTTACTGAGAGATACAATGTAAATGTCAGTAATTACACTGCTATAAATAGTACTGGTTTTGGTTTTTGTTTTATGAAATAATTTTAGTCCCTGTGGACACAGGAAAAAAATTGTGTGTTTACAATCAAATATTTTATTATGTTCAAGTCTTTGGAGTTGATGCTGTCCTTTATATGCATTACTTCCCTTCATGTTCTCTGTGATTGCATAGACCAGGGCACAGAATCACAGAATTGTTTAGGTTGGAAGATACCTTTAAAGCCATTGAGTCCAACCATTAAGACAGCACTTCCAAGTCCACCAGTAAATAATGTCCCCACATTATTGCCACATCTACAGGTCTTTTAAATACCTCATGTTCCCAGGAGCTGAGCAAAGGCTCTCATAGCAGCAAAATTCAACAAATGTATGCAGCACTTGTCAGAACAAGAGTGCTGTGTGATAGGAAACACTGGTGTGAGCCAATTAAAGTAAACACATCTGAAATAAACTGCCACAACTGAGGAACTTCATTGTTGGCTGTTCACAGTGAATATTACACATAGATTTACCTATTCTTACTTGATTTCCTGTGCTTTAAAAAATTGCATGCTGTCTTTTGAAAGGCTCTATCCTAAACAAACTAGAAAACAAAGCTTGATCTATTAATTACTTTGTAGACAAATCTGGGACTACATGCCTGTTTGCAGGAGAGAAAGTGCTAAGTTTCATAGATACTGTGTGTATTTTACACTGGGATAGCCTTCAAACAAAGAAATTTAAAAAAAAACAAAAAAAAACAAAACCCAGTATATTTGCTTTACCGAGCTATATGCGGGTGGAGTCCAGAATGGGAGGCGAACATATCTGGTTTTGGTTTCTTGTTTTGGGGGTTTAACATTAGAGGCATCCTAGAGACTTCTGGGGATTTTAAAAAATTGAATTTTTGTGATGAAGGATTTTATGGCATTTCTGAATTATGAAATGTTCTCAGCCATTGCTGCAAGCTCAGACAAGCTTAACATCACCTCCTCAGCATGATTGGCTATTTCATTATGCAATAGAAAAGCAATGGAATTTGCTTAAGATTTAAAAAGAAAGCTTCATATGCAAGGGGCAATTTATGAGGATTTAAGTCTCTAAAGGAAAGATTTGAACGTGTATAGGAAAATATAGGCACATTTTCTCTTTTACCATTTGTAACTCTTCATGTATACACTGTAAATCTCCAGAGGAATATGTTCAGGATTTCATTCCAGAGAGGTGTACACTGTAGGTTAGTATTTTAGCTTTTGTGCGTGAGAAAAAGTGGAAAGAAAACTATTGCCTTCAAAAGGAATTGTGCTGCATTAATGACTTTAGTGTTCTTTCAAATACTGGTGCAAACAGTGAAAAGAGAAAATTGTATTTATTTGTTTGATATGTTCTCTCTAGACTGCAATATAAAAAAATCAATAGTACTGATGTTTAAATATTCGTCACCAGGTGTCAGCTCATGTGTCTGTCTCCATTGTAATTTGCATGTTTGGAGCAGCCTCAGACCTCAAGGCATATTTTAATGGGCAAACTATTCCTAAGATCCAGTGGATCTTAAGGGTTTCACTGTGTCTGCCCAGGCCACATCCAATGCCTCCTGTTGGAGTTACCAGCACCAAGTACAACAATAACAGGTAGAGAGGGGCAGAGGGGTCTCAGCTGGTACCAGAGCCTCAAGGTTTCTCTAATTTGTACCAGATGGACAGGCAAATACACAACCTGTGTAGCCTAAGGTCAACCTTGTGCTGTTTATCTTTTCCCTTGCTTCCACTTTGGTACTGGAAGATGCTCGACTCTCTTATGAGCAACCTCTGTACTTTGCTTCTACAACATAGAGACAAATCCACATTTGAATACCAAATTTCATAAAGTTGGACTGAAAAGTCAAGCCTTTCTCCTTTGGCATGTAGAGTGCAGACTGAAAAATGCAAATGCAACCCAGTGTTTCTATCTTCTGCTCCCCCAGTGTTGGGATGCTGAGACAGTGTCTGAGCCCTGCTCAGGTAAGAGTTTAGATACGATCTGAACTCCTGAGCATGAGTCAGCATGAGCAGAGTCACTGCTATGCTTTGTGATAGAGACACACTGGTGAACAATTATCAAATCTTCTTTCATGGCCAGAAGTTTAAACATGTAACCGGCTTACACAAGACCACAGTAAAATCTCCGCCCCCTTGGGTGTGAAATACCCCCACTCTGAAATCCCAAACACAGACATTTGAGTCTAAACCAGGAAAGACTGCTGGGTTTGATTAGATGCACCTAGAGAAAGGGATGACCTGAGGTGGAAAGCAGGATGAGTTAAATGTCTGCCAGCGTGGGATCCTTCTGCAGATGCTCAGTGATGCCAGAGCCCTGGGGAGGACAGGGGGCACCTGCAGGTGCAGCCTTTAGAGACATTCAATCTCTGTGAAATACAAGTTGTGGAGTTGTGGGATTAAGATTTGGAACCAGGAATGAGATTGTCCTTTTGTTAATATAAATTACTTTAGGGTGAAAAAAGAGGGGCTTTTTCAGTATGAAATTGTACTGAATGGTGGAAAAGGCTACATAATTAGCATAGAATGCTCACAGAGAAATTAATCTGTACCTTTTTTTCCTCCTTTCACTTTTCCTTTTTACACCTAGATGGTGAAAAAGTCTCCTTTAACTCTGCATGAACTATGGGGTTTAAGG
Organism: Sturnus vulgaris; assembly: GCF_052056855.1. Classification (NCBI taxonomy): domain Eukaryota; kingdom Metazoa; phylum Chordata; class Aves; order Passeriformes; family Sturnidae; genus Sturnus; species Sturnus vulgaris. The sequence continues at coordinate 9,532,210 of NC_142255.1, forward strand.
TAGTTAATTAAAACCAGTGTTTTGATGCTATTGCACAGGCTACTTAATCAATTAGCTGTGTTTGCAAAGCACTTTTAAGGACTAATTACGACCAAATAATAAGTGGATTTCTTTTATTAACCCTCAGAAATGGAGGATGCCAAGAGGAGTCTTGTATCAGAGCTCAGCAGGCAGTTTCTGATGCTGTCTCACTGATTCAAGAGCAGCCAAGGCAGAGCCAGGTTTAGTGCAGAGCAGGGAGCTGCACACAGAGCAGCTGTCAGGCTCTGTGTTTGGGCTCTGCTTGGCTTCCTCTGGGTGGATTTGGTTTGGTGTGGGTGGGATGGGATGGGATGGGATGGGATGGGATGGGATGGGATGGGATGGGATGGGATGGGATGGGATGGGATGGGATGGGATGGGACACTCAGCTCACACTCCTGGGAGCTGGTTCAGGCACTTTGGGCTGTGGTCAGTCAGGTGTGGGATGTGCTGGGGGATCAGCTCTGTGCTGGTGAGGCCATGGAGTGATGCTCAGA